>NW_026800042.1:0-344793 GCF_032191835.1 Heteronotia binoei
TTTTCTCGAACAGAGCCGTGAAAGTAGCCCGCCAAGAACATTTCTTTTAAAAGTTTTAACTGGGTAAGTGGCGGGACTTTAATTTCTGACTTAAAAAAAAAACCTCACTTAAACTGGACTTTTAAAATGCATACTCTAAAAGCATTTCTTACTCGCCTGCAGGACGTGCCTGCACAAGTGCAGATACTTGAACCCTGACCCCAAGGGGCTTGAGGATCGCATTGATTGGGTTGGGGAGGGAGAAATATGCTTCATCTTTTTTTAAAAAAAATGCCTGATAGAAGTACGTTGATTTGCTTGACAGTTCCGACTAAGCCCCTCCCCGCCGCCTTTGTTGATCCTGCAGAGTAAATTGCAAGCCAAACAGCTCGGACCCTAGGGTCCTGTCCTTACCTGGGAGTAAATCTCATTGAACTCAGCGGCACTTACTTCTGAGTAAACATACCGAGGATTGGGGCTGCACGAAAGAGAAACAAACCAAGGTTTAAAAGTTATCTTAATATCTCTCTCTTCCACCCCGTGCTTGATTAGAAAGCGGATACATGATAGCCTTCGCTTTAGAAATATTTCAGTAAATATGGAAATCTGCATGAAATAATCGGGTGTCACAAAGTGTATTAATGCGGGTTCTAAGGTAGCATGATTTGGGATTGGGGAGGTCTGCTTTTCTAATACATTGGTGAGGAGTCTCCACTGAACAGGCCATCCAGGCTTGCTTCGGTGTCTCTCCGCTCACAAAGCCCATTTATGGAGCGCTCTAGAACAGCAAACTAGCTATGGGCACGATCCAGTCAATGCACGCTGGCCCAGTACTAACTGCCAACAGGGATTACTTCCGAGTAAACACGGACAGGAAAGGGTTGCACGTCCAATTGGGTCCGATGCATCTTTTACTCGTAAGTAAAACCGAATTAAATTCAGTGGGCTTATTCCAGTGCATGAAACTGTGGCCTTAAAAACGTCGCGCTTGGGGATGGATCGTGCCCGCGGCTGCGATCCTGAGAGCATTTTTCTTGGTTTGTACATTTTGTCGTGTATGGGGGGTGGGTTTTTAAATAATGGCCATGCATCAGCCACGTTTGAAAAGCAAATGGATCATACACAGCATGGCGTTGGTGTTAGGATGAAGGGCTGTAACCAATGTTCCCCTCTAAGCAGTGGAGTCTAGTGAGCAAATATTTTACGTTGTGAGCTCCTGGCATTAAAGCTGTGAGCTCTTGTAGAAATGAGTTTGCTCTGGGGCCATTCTTCCTGAGCTAAGACAAAAATGTGTGAGCCGGAGGCTAAACAACGGTGAGCTAGCTCACACTAACGCAGCTGCGAGGGAACACTGGCTGGAACACGTTTCTTAATGTAATTGTGGATCGGTGACTTTCTCTCAGGCTCCTTGGCAAGAAAGGTGGCCATCTCCCGAAGACGCCCTGGTGTGTTAGTTAACCAGTCCTCCTCCCTCTTCCTATTACAGCCCCACAAAGCAGGAGGAATTCACTGCTCTGTTGAAGCCTCGACCCATTGCCCTCTTCGCCCCACTTACACCAGAGCAGCCTTAGAAAAGAGCAAGGGGTACACTCCAGAGGCCCCTCCGAGGCTAACAATGTGTAGGAGCTTTGGTGAGTCGCTGCTTCCTTCTTTAGAGCAACCTGCTTGACTCCTTCTGCAACTGCGCGGGTCTAAAGCGGTGCAGGAGTCGTGTCGAGAGAGGCTTCTTCCTTTTATCTGGTCCTGTGGTCCACATCGCTTTCAAACGGGTGCGCAGGCGGATTTGGACTGACGGCCTCAGGGCAAATAGGGACTCCGTCTGAGTCGCCCTACTCCATCGAATGCTGCTTTCACACATCTTAGATAATGTGTTTGCAGTGTCCTTTAATCAAGAGGAGTTTTGCGGCTGGAGCAGAAAAACCCGCTTGCAAAATGATTAACCCGCATTATTCAGCATGTATGAAAGCTGCATTCGTCTCCCCACCAAATCCCGTTGCAACTTGTAACCGGCGTCCAGCTCTTCCGTCTTTTCAACCCGGTAAAGATGTGTCTTTGCAAGAAATGCAAACTATCTCCCTACTGTACCGAATGTACAAGGATGGGATTGTGAGTAGGCCTTTTAGATTGGCTCCATCCTGTTGAAGGGAATGGGACTTGTAAAGAAGTTGCGATAGCCTCGTGAAATGGCATTCTTATAATGCTGCCCTAACATCACAGTCCCCAGGATTTCCTGGCAGGCACTCCGGTTTTGGAACCGGTTTCAAATCGATTTGCGATGCAGGCAATGCTTCCCCAGCTTCTTTGCTTTTGTCTTGTGCAAGATCTCTAGATACTCGGGGGCTCTTCTACGCATGTGTCTGCAGTGGCATATCTCTGTATTAATCTCAATAGAGATGGGAATTCAGGGGGGGGGGGGTAATATTGCAAGTGACTCCCCAACAACCGGTGAAAGGTAGGCTCCCTTTGACCTGCACGTATTGGAGGACTTCCTTTCTTCCATCTGAAAGCACACACACCCAGCGAGTGGGGCGCTGTCATTTCCGCTTCCTGTTTGAGTTTCATAGTGGAATTATTCATTCACACCCGCCCCTGTAGAATTTCTTAGCCAATTTCAGGCCGAAGAACCGATTTTCTTCTTGTCAGTCCAGGGGCGCGTGTGAACTGAAGCACTTTAGGAGACAAGTAGGGCAATCCTAAACAAGAGCTGTCATTTTTGCAACCCCATCGGTTTCAATAGATTTAGAAGGATGTTCCTCTGTTTAGGGCTGCATGGCCAAAACATCAACCCGAGAGTTGTTCGGCTTGCTGAAGTGAGCTGAAGGCAGGAACTGTCCTGCTGCCCAGTCTGCTCTCCCTCTTCCGGGTCTGTTGTTGTCATGCAATGGCTGCGGTTTCTGCCCCAGTGAATCCAGGGCGTCTCCACAAGCTGGGAAAACTCCCTTACCAGGGACATGTTTGGGATCACGTACAGACCGATCCTGTTCAGAATTTACTTATGTAGAAGTCAGTCCTACGGAATTCAGTGGAACCGACACCCCAGAAATTGCGGCAAAATGGCAGACTTAATGCGGATTAGTTACCCCATAGCTCATTTTAGTGTTACTGATGTAACAAACACGAATTTGAGCAGACTTCGGAGGATGGTGGAAGACGGGAGGGCCTAGCGTGACTTTGTCCTTGCGGTCTCAAAGAGTTGGACTCCACTGTGCAACTGAACAGCAACAAGAAGCTCATGTTAAGGTCCTGTTGCGTCTGATATTGCCCTTCCCCCATTTATAGATGGGTTACCAGGCATCCTACTCTTCCTCTGCATCTGGGAACCAGACAGCAGTAAATGCCCCCTTTATTGATTAATCCGAATTAAATTAGGTTGTTTTGTGTATTGGCCGTCTGCTTTTACGCAGGGTCTCCGGTCTTTTATGCAGGTCTTTCATTCATCTGAAGGGACTATGTTTTATTTACAGCATCCCCACCGATTAAATTCGGTATTGCTTTAAATGTGGCTTCTTCTGAATGGTCCAGTTCCATAGGGGAAACGATAGACGCGTGTTTACTCAGCATGCTTACTCCATGGCGCTTCAATGGGTCTTAATCCCCAAGTAACAATGCATACAGCAGCAGTTTTATTCGGAAGCGAGTCGGATGGAAAGCTTTACTCACAAGTAGACTAACAGAAAAACTAACCAAATGCGTAAAAAGCCAGCAAGTGTATTGGTAGGAGTCATTAACACTCGGGCCTAGCTGCTTTCTCAACGTCGAGAAAGGTTCGTATCCCTTGCAGCTCGCAATCTGCATGTGTTAAAGAGGAGAATCTCTACCTCCCACCCCCAAGATTAGAATTCGATGCTTTGTCTGCAAATGAAAGGAGGACGGGGGGGGGGGGTCGACTACGTTTGCAAAGCACGTATCAGTCAGGAAGAGTTCATCGCCCAAGGGGAAAGTCCCGGTTTTGGGGAATCAAGAACTCGGTGGGTCGACTCGCTACCCGCAGTCCTTTTTCCTTGTTCAAAGATCTGAAGAGCCCAGCTGGAAGAGGTCTTGAATGGAAAGCTGATGGTCTCGACATAAGGCAGAGTCTGCGCTCTGAGTTTTACGCCAATAAAACTTTGAGTAGTAGATCCGTCCTCCTGGTAAACCAAAGCGGCTGTGAGGGAATTTTGGAAAGTGCTGGGCGTTTATTCCTGCCGATCATTGGCCGCCTCCAGCCCTAAAATAGCTTTGCTTGAAGTAAACTTGCCTGATTAAGGTGCTACTCTGGACTCTACCTCACAGATTATTTAGCACATGATGCTGAAGCCAAAGCATTTCGTTTAAACAAGCTGGTGCATCCTGCGGAAAAACAGTTTCCCCTTGTTCATTTTTGCTTCTCATACCTATTTGTATTTCGACCTCCCCTAAGAATGATGCTTTAAAAAGTAATCTAATTTCAACCTACCGCTAGCGCGATTCAATGCACATTTCCTCAAAAATAACCCCCTCTTTGTTCAACAGGGTTTATCCCCATGAAACTTTGCCTCACTGTCGGGTACAAAGAAAACTGGCAAGGATTTCACTCCTGCTGATTTAGGCGAGTGGTATTCAAGCGAATACTTAAGTGCCAGTGAAATCAATGGAATGTAACTTTGGCTGGACCCTATTCTTTTTGGTGCCCTGTGATATATTGGCCCAAGAAGAATGCAGCAATTCCAACAATTTCTGAAATTATACCCTGATTTCTTTCTCTTGGGGAGTGGGAGGGGAGGGATTGGCTACAAATTTAAGAGAAGTCCAAGTGAGCACGTGACACGAAGGCTTTTTGTTTTCTTTAATGTACTTGTTTTGTTGTTCTTCTTACTTTCATTTGGGGATAAAGAAACAGGATTATCTTTTTTAAATGGAAACAGCGTAAAAGTTTCCATCACAAAGGCCGGGAACTATTCAAAGGGACACGATCCTTGGCCGCTGGTTTACTCGGAAGGAAGAGCCATGCTGTTCAATGGCTCTTCTTTTAGAACAGAACCCTGGATTGAGGGGGGGGGGGATGAAAAATTCAATAAACTGTGCCGGGCAATCCGGTGCGTGGAGACAGCGACTTGTTCTCAAACGACAAGACACCCCACCGCCCCCTGCCTGGCGGTGTTGGGCGCGAGCACCCAGGGCTACCTTGGACTCCAGCCGGAGATCCGGCTTAGCGCTTGCCTTTTTCTGGCGTGTTGTTTTCTCGATAACAAAGCCGGCCCGCTGGAGCTGCTGTTGGCTTTCAGGCGCCACAAACCTCAGCCCAAGGGGGGGGGGGGAATGTCCCAGGCGCGGAGCGGGGGATCTCTCTTCACCTCCGGAAGACTTCAGGCGTGGAGACAGAAGGCGGCTCGCAGGGGAGCCAGGGGGGAGGGGAGGGGGAGGGAGGGGGGGCGGGAAAGAAGGGAGCGGGACACTGCGATGGCTCTGCAGGGGGGCCCACTGCCTCCTCATTCCTCCCACCCACCCAGGTGAGGTTAGCCTGGGCAAAGGGAGCTGTAAGGCTGGAGAGATAAGCAGCGGCTGTTTTGTTTGCACAAGCTCAGGACGTTTGCAGAGGAATTCCCTTTGGGTGGGAGTGGCGGGGAGAGAGAGAGAGAGGTGTGTGCCGCTTGATGTCTGTTCCTCAGGGGGATTGGATAGTACGGACGGAGCTAGTTAGATGCCTCTCTCGGTCGTCTCTGTTGCTGCGGTCTTTCAGCAGATGGGTTTTCCTCCCGGGGAAGACCGAAGGAAAGAAGCATTGGCGACTTTGGAACCCAGGAGCTTGTTACCGGACCCCCAAGTTTATTCAGAATGTGGGCATGCATACGAAAAGCTTACCATTCTGAATTAAAACTGTGTTGGTCTTAACGGTGCTACTACTGGAGTCCTCCTTTGTTCTATTGCTTCAGATCAACACCGCTGCCCACCTGGATCTAGTTGCTGCGCATGTTGGCGTTTGGGATGGGAATGGATCCGAATTGGGGTTGGGTGCGTGGGGGGAAATGGAGGCTTTCGCGCAAGCAGATGCCCATTGGCGTGGGAATCAAGTCCACTGAACGCCGCGAGGCTGAATAGGATCGCGCGTGGTTACAACCGCCGCTTCGCCCCCGCTTCCTTTTAGAAGTCGGTGGAAACGATCCGATCTAGCATCCCGGCGCCGAGTAGCTTTAAAGCAAGAGCCCCGCGGCACTGAAAGGCAGTGCGCTCCTGTCCGGGGCGACTCTAACATATGTCCATTGATTTCAATGGGCTTAGACTGGAGTAAGGACTCCAAGTGGAGTTTTTAAGGTACCGCTAAATTTCTTGGGTGGTTTATTTCAGCAACGTCTGAAATGTGCGGTTATGTCAAAATATTCCCAGTATGTATTGGGCGTCCCCCCCTCTAGCCTTATCATCATTATCATCTACTTATTAATGGGCCATAACGACACCAACGAAGGAGAGGTCTCTCCCCCCCACCCCCCACAAACATAAGCTTTGCGATAACTTTCAGCCTCTAAAATCTTCACTGGGCGAGTGTGTGTGTGAGGATGCTGGACTGGACTCTCTCCCATCTACATTGTCCAGCCTGGCTGTCAAATGACCACAGCCTCAGCTTCTTCTGGATTTGGCGAGAGGGCAGCTCTTCTCCGAAGGGCGACCAACCCTGCAGCGAGCTGTTCCCCGACGGTCAAAGGCAGCCAAAGGGCGTCCATTGCGCATGTTGTTGTCAGCTTCTCCCGGCGAGGCGAGCGCGCCTGGTTTGGCTCTGCTGGGCTCTTTCCCCGCAGAGCAGAGCTGCCAGGAGGGAAGCGTCTGTCGTGGAGAGGCGGGGGGGAAGCTCGGTTCTGCCAGTCCCGCTGTCACTGCCGGATCCTCCTCTCCCTTCCTCGGGTGCCTCTCCTGGGGGAAGCGAGCGGAAGAGGGCAATCCGCCGGGTGGGTCCGGCTTGGCTGAGCTCAAAGACTAATTCAAACAGTCCCGGCTTGGGCTTGTTGTGAGGTCCGAAGTCTAGACAGGGCCGGTGACTCGGCGGCTTCTTATCTCTCCTTGGGATCGGCTCGGAGAGGTTTCCTTCAAGCCTCCCACCCGCCACCCCAGCTCTAGCTCTCCCAGGCCAGGAGCCGCCACACCTCGCCGAAGGGACCACACACTCCCCCCACCTGGAGAGGCTCTAGGGCAGCAGCCGCCTTGTTTGGAGAAGGGTTCGAAACAGGCGTCCCTCCTTTCCCCCTCCCCCTCTGCCCCGGAGGCTCCTCTCCTTCCCTCCCGAGGGCAATTGATGGCCTTGCTGGGAAGGACCCCGGAGGCAGGACCACACCTGGCAGAGGAGAGAGCAGAACAGAATCGGGGCGTTCTCAGGACTCATCGCCGTCCCATAAACCGTTTTTATTTGTTCTTCTGGTTACTTCTAAGACGTTTTTAATCTTTAGCACCCTGGAGTCGCTGGTTTCTCCCTACCTTCTGGGACAGGGCCGTAAACAGGGTTGGATGAACAGTTAGGCCAAGTAGGCCAAATGACCTATGGGGTCATTTAAGGGTCCCCCCCATTTCCCCCCTGCTTGCAGCCCTCAGAGCTGCCATGCACAGCCAGCAACTGAGCCACTCTTTGCCCAGTTTGCTGCTGCGGCTGCTGCTGGTGTTGTTGCCTCTCTCTGCCTCTCCCCTGCAGTTGTGTCAAAGGGGCTTTTGAGAAGGTGCCTCCAGGCTGCAGTGGGGCGGGGCTCGGACTCTGAGATAATTTGCGAGGGGCCCAAGAGTTTGACTGCCTAGGGGCCTCCACAGGTTTTAATCCGGCACTGGTCGTAAACCCTGGATCTGGAAGGATTGTGCAGATTTACTAGCAAGGAGGCGGTCTGAAATCCGGAGGGGTTCAATCGCCCTTCTTTCTTCCATGCCTCTATTCCTTCTCCCCATCTGGGGAAAAAGGAAAGTCCCCCCCCCCCCCTTAATCAAACACCAACTCGAGGCCTCTTCCTTCTTTCTCCCCCTTTCTCTCTTCGTTCCTTTGCTTCAAGTAACGCCCCCCCCCCTTCCCTTTTTCTTTTTGCTGAGGAACAGAAACGTCAGCTCCTCCTTTTGGCGTCGTTTAAACTGCGATCGAAGCCATTCAATTAAGACCGAGGATGTCCGGTCAGACAAGAGATCTTCTCTGGTAACTGGAAATTGCCTTTCTCTGGCTGAACCGCTCCATCCTGAGGCTGAGGATATTGCAGGCGGCTGAGGGAGGCGGAGGAAGAGGAGATCAATAATCATATATTTGCTTCTCCCCCCTCCCTCATCGCCCCTTTTAAAGAAGAAGTAGAGTCTTCTAGTTAGACAAGACCTTGCAAACATCTGACCTTCCGAGTTATCTGTACAGAATAAGAGTGCCAGCTCCGGGTTGGAGAATACCTGGATATTTGGGGGTGGACACTAGGGAGGATAGGGTGGGACCTCAGCAGGATACAATGCCACCCTCCAAAGCAGCTATTTTCTCCAGGGCAACTGATCTCTCTGTAGTCTGGAGATGAATTATAGTAGCAGGACAGCTCAGCTCCAGGTGTCATCTGGTAACCCTATTTCAGCAGGTATTAAGTGTAAGGTTGCAAGTTAACCCTTAGGATTCTGGAAGGCATGGCCCTGGACTGTTGGGGAAACACCAGTAGCAAACTTTGAGTTTCATTAAAAAGTGGCCAATACTCATTTATGGAGGAAAGGGACCCTTGGACACTCCACCCCCACCCCAAGTCAACCCTTTCACACTCAGGTTGTAAGTAGTGATCTGATATCATCTGCGGAGAAACAAGAAGTTTCTTTGGGTTTAGCTTGATGGGATTTTCACCTTGGACTGGCTTTCTGAGGGACGGATGAACATAAGAGAAGCCATGTTGGATCAGGCCAGTGGTCCATCCAGTCCAACACTCTGTCACACAGTGGCCAAAAAACCCAAATGCTATCAGGAGATCCACCAGTGGTGCTAGAAGCCCTCCCACTGTGCCTCCCCCCACCTCCAAGCACCAAAAATATAGAGCATCACTGTCCCAGACAGGGAGTTCCAACAATACACTGTGCTCCATATGCTTATCCAGCCCCGTCTTGAAGCTGTATATGCTGGCAGCTGCCACCACCTCCTGTGGCAGTGAATTCCATGTATTAATCATCATTTGAAGAAGATGGACACTGTAGCATTTCCCAAGGAACCTTATAAACTGCACATGCAATCCCCCTTGCCCATAGGTGCTTTTTTTGAAATAGAAGATGGGTATTCTTTTGTGTCTCTGGTTCATAGAGTTGCCAATTCCCTGGAGAAACCCCCTCCCCCAATAATAGAAGCTTAATGACCTGTTATTTAGCAGGTCATGCTTATTTATTTCCCTGCTCAGGAAAAGCTTCACTTGCCCATTTCTCTGCAAGGACCCTCTGTTAAACAGGCATGGCATTTTTTTCTAGTTGGCAACCCTCTTTGGTTCATCTGCCTTAGCTGAAATAAACAGGCTCTACTTGTGTCTAGGGAACAAGCATGTGCATGAGTATAACTAGGGGTGCCAGCTCTGGGTTGGGACATATCTTAAACTTGGGGGAGGAGTGGAGCCTGGGGAAGGTGGAAAGAAACCTCAGTGGGTTACAGTGTCCTTGAGTCTGCCCTCCAAAGCAGCCATTTTCTGTAGGGAAACTGATTTTGGTCATCTGGAGATCAATTGTAAAAGCAAATCTCCAGGTACCACCTGAAAGTTGGCAGCCTTAACTACATCACAAACACAATTGAATTAGAACATATAAAAAGACTACAATGGACCCTGTAGAGCCTCTTCTTAAATCCCTGCCCCCAAGGTCAAGTGACACACACACACAGAGTGACAGCCTCCCTAACTAGTCTTTTAATATGACATTGGCAGAGGAAGTGAACCATCAAACATTTTATTTTTTGTTTTAAAAAATTCAATACCCTCTGAGTTTTCTGTAAAATACAAACCTTTTGCAACAACAAAACGTGGGATCAATTGACCCTTTCAATAATGCAGTGGTGTTACTCAGCACACACGCACACTGTTTGCTGGAAAAATAAAATGAGCAAGGGTGGAGATCCAGCGTAAAAGTGAAGCTCTGCTCTTGCTACAGAAACCTTGTGCTAACAGGATTTTGAGGGCTGCCAGATAATTCAGCTAGGACTAGCCCTGAACAAGCCATGGAGGGAAGGGCCTCACAGACAGAGCACAAATTGCATGGGTGCCTTCCTCTCCTTGGTTCTGCACTATTCATGCTGACTCAGGTGTGAACCAGTAGCAATTGGCACAGTTCCCAGGCAGGTCATGCTGAAACCCCAAACAGCAAATGCAACAGCTCAAGAGATAAATTGTTTATCTTGCCCTGAAAGGCACAAGGCCTCCAAGGCATAAAGAAATACAGTGGGGTTGTGTTGAGACAGATGAAGGATGCTGTGCTATGTTCAGGTACATTTAAAGTAGGGCTGCATCCAACAGGCAGGTTTAGCTGATTAATTGGTAGAGACCACTCTTTTAGCAGGTGAAACTGAAGATTAAGGCCAGACTTCTTACTTTGAGAGAGGGGATTAGTTTGGTTTAGAGTGTTACTGTTCTAAAATATTAAGATTGAGCAGGAAAGTTCATCTCCCTCCCACTCCCATAAGTGTTGTCTAGGGCGGGGGAGGAGATAGATTGCATGTCTTTTCCCCTACCAAAGCTAAAGGAGGTGGGTGGAATTAGTATATGAGCAGCAATGTAAGGAAGAGGCATAATCCTAATTGCCTAATACCACAGCCCCAATTCACATTTTGAACAAATTTTAAGACATTGGGAGTCACATGTCATTTTGTTAAGCCCTTGTAAACAATTAAATGGGCCTATGGAAAACAAGTGGTGTTATACAACCTTAGGCTAGGCTGAATGAGACAAATAATGTATGGTTGCACCAAAGTCTGGGTTGGAGAGCAACCAATGGGTGTTTTCCCTTGGTTCTGCTTCCGAAAAGGAGCATCTTTCAGCATACATAGAATTACTTTTCTTGCCTGAAATCTGGGAAAACCTCAACCAGCCCCTCCCTCCTCATCTTGAATAAAAAGACCTGAGTATCCAGAGCAAATGGATTAGTAGCCAGGGTGACATGGACACAATTCATTAGCAAGTTCTGCACATGTGTCATTGGAAAGAACAAGTGTTGTGCAAAACCATAGGAGTCTATTCAACTCCATCATTTCTTTTTTGAGAAGGTAAGCACAGCACAGATGAAATACAAGCTTTTCTGCATTAGGCAGAATAAGTATCTTGTCAAGCATCTACAGTTTTGACCAAGGTATGTTCACTTGAAGGTGTGAACATTGTTAAACTGTGTCGTTTCTTATAGTAATATATGGCTGTGGAGAGGAAACCACCAAAGTCCTTAAACTCCATGGATTATTTTTGCAGGCACAATATTTTCTGCAAAACAAAACAACCTTTAAAGATCCAGAGGGTGATCTAGTTGAAATTAAGGATTTGAGATGTATTGATTTCAATGGGAGAATTACGCGTATGCTTATACCTCTAGTTTGCCTTTAGTCTTCAGTGTAAAAAATAGCCCTTTTTCTAAGAATAGGCATTGAATTAATATCTGATGAAGGGTCATGGAAAGCAGCTCCACTCTAACATCTGTGAGCTACCTAGAATGTATGTGTATGCATGGACAAGTGCTCATATGTGGGGCTCTCTCTGTCTAGTCAGGTACCCTGAAAAAGCCATGTTCCTGGGAGAGCTGTACTTAATCTTTGTGCACTTCGGGTCTATGCATACCTTCTAATGAACATATGTCAACTGAAGGGGGTTGGATGGGCAGAGCTGATTGCTAAAGTCCCATGATTTCTGACACATTTTATTGTGTGTGTTTGAAACATGTAAAGGGCTATCACCAAAATATTCAATTGCACAGCAAGTCCAGGGTTTGGACCTTCAAAGGAGGAAATTCGTCTACCCCTGTTGCAGAAACTTCCAAACAATTTATTCTTGTAACCATGAGACTATTCATTGTATGAGGGGCTCATGCCTTGGTTCCTATTGAGTCTGCAAAATCTTATCATGTAAATTCTAGGTACATCATTTTTTTAAAAGTATGCTATAAAATCCATAGCTTTCCTCTCTGGGTGAGAAGTCAACTGGACTCCTTCTCAAACCGACTGATTAAAAAAAACCCCCCTCCTTGCCCTTTCTTCAAACTTGTGAGGATATTTGAAATGGTATAAATAGTTTTTCACTCCCCACCCCCATCCCCAAGAAAGTTTCTTTAACAGTACCTCTGGCTCCCACTTTATTTCCTTTTCTCATGGGTAAAACTTGTTGTTTATTTTGATTTGTCACAAATACTAGGTGTTGTTTGAAAAGTGTTAAACTTAGCAGGCCTGTACAGATAAAGCTAGACGGGTCACTGGGTATGATAAAGAGTAAGATATGGTGGGAATTAACCTGAAACGCTTATGGAGGGTTTCCCTCCTCCTTTTCTGCAGCCCATCAGTTAAGGACACTGTAAATACAGGACACAGTTTATAATTAAGATGACCTTTGAAAATAAATCCATATTTGGAGGCCCAACATTTATTTGAAATGTTTCATAATGAAATCTAAACAAGACTTATCCATTCCTGCAAATAGCAGAGGACGCTGTGGAAGTCATGCGGTGGCATTCACTGACCTGCTTGTGTGAATTAGAGACTGACTCGACCATACAGACAAACAAGACAGGGTAACACAATTCCAGGGGTGACAGGCATGTCAAAAGTCAATGGGAAGTCTGCTTCCTGGTACTGTTTACAACAATAGTTATTCTCCACCCCCACCCACCTCACTGCTCTTGAACTGCAAACTGTGTGTTCCAAAATCTTCTGGTACATCAGTGTGTGTTCTGGGGCACCTTCCTAACTTGGGAAGTAAGACACAATTGCCCTTTGCCCATGCTAGCCTGCTCTGTCTAGAGTACCAGATCTGCGACTGACCATCAGTCCAAATCCGTCATGAAGACATATGTTGAAACCAGTGTTCCCTCTAAGCTGAGTTAGTGTGAGTTAGTTTTTTAGTCTCCAGCTCACACATTTTTGTCTTAGCTCAAGAAAAATGGCCCCAGAGCAAACTAATTTATACAGTAGCTCACAACTTTAATGCCAGTAGCTTACAAAGTAGAATTTTTGCTCACAAGGCTCCACAGCTTAGAGGGAGTATTGGTTGAAACTACATGTTACAGTGAGTTCTGCAATCATTTTGAAAAAAAATTTCCTTGCCTTATTCATGTGTTACTTTTGCTGTTTCCCGGTAGGAAAAATGTCAGCCTCAAGTCATTTTTACCCCTGCAAGGGAAAATGTATATTGCTTTAGTTAGCGGAGGTAAAAGTGATCTGAAACCACCTTTTTCAACTGGAAAAATGACTAGATAAGGGCTAAAGAACTCTCTCCTCCCCCATACCATTCCACTCTCCCCCCCCCCCCAAATAGCCCCAGTGGCTTCATTTGGCAAAAAGTAACAAGACTAAACACCTATCCACATTCCTTTCTCCAAGGAACACAGAGCAACAAATGTGGTTTTCCATTCTATTTTGCCCTCCTCTCCCAACAACCTTTGAGGTAAGTTAGGCCAAGAGAATGTGATTGGCCCAAGGTCACCCAGTGGACTTGATGACTGAGTGGGAATTTGAATGCACTGCAACCTTCTTCTCTTTCACCACTTTCTCCCATGATGTGGCCATTTTCCCTCTGCAAACGTGGCTGGTAGAAAAGCAGTGGAGGAAGAGATTGCAGAAGGAAGTTGGTTGTGGGAGAAGGGCTAAATACACTACTTGCACTTGCCACTTCTCTGTTACAAACTGCACTTTTCCAGGTCACTTTACAGCTGCTTGTGGTGATTCAAGAGCTAATGTCTAATGTGCTATCTTGAACTCATATGAGGTGGTGGTGGGGAGGGGGGGACTGTCAAAAAGCCTTCTGCTCTACAGGAGAAGACAAGGACACTAGTCCTTGACAGAATCATAGAGTTGGAAGGGACCTCCAGGGTCATCTAGTCCAACCCCCTGCACAATGCAGGAAACTCACAAATACCTCCCCCTAAATTCACAGGATCTTCATTGCTGTCAGATGGCTACCTAGCCTCTGTTTAAAAACCTCCAAGGAAGGAGAGCCCACAACCTCCCGAGGAAGCCTGTTCCACTTAGGAATCGCTCTAACTGTCAGGAAGTTCTTCCTAATGTTGAGCCAGAAACTCTTTTGATTTAATTTCAACCCATTGGTTCTGGTCCTACCTTCTGGGGCCACAGAAAACAATTCCACATCATTCTGTATGTGGCAGCCCTTCACGTACTTGAAGATGGTGATCATATCACCTCTCAGCTACCTCCTCTCAGAGGCATTCATTGGATCTTCCTCTCTTGGTAACTTGACTTCACAGTTGATCCCCGAAAGTTCCAGTTTGCAACTTTTCACCAGGAGGAAATGAAACTCTGAAAATCATTTGGTAACCCTCATTCATGCACACTTTCAGCAGAGCTGAAACAAGTATTCTCCAATTTTCCTATGTGAAGGATTCTCCAGTTGTTTTGTTCAAATGTTGAATGGGAAATTTCAAAGCAAAATTCAAATCTGTATGTGGATTGTGATTTCTAAAAGATTCTGGGCATCCTTTGAATGTTTTGATTTTGATAGCCTACAGACAAGAAATCTTTAAAGATGTCAGCTGCTAAATAGTAACTGCCAGTTCATGACATCTATCAAATACTATAAGCTTGTTAAAAAATTACCATGTCAGCTATCAAATACTATCTAATGTTAAATATTATTGCATACCAATCAAATACTGTTATATACAATATACCAGCAGTTTTCAAACTTATCTCCAGGGTTCTTCAGAAGCTTTTTCAGAAGAACAGTTGATGGATATTTTGGCCACCACCACAGATCTTATTGGTTGCTAAAATGTTTGTTTCTTGTCTTTCTAGAAATTGTCCACAGTATTTCACAATGTTACAGTTGTCCACAGTATTTCCCTTTTCTCCAACAAGAATTGAAGGTGGCCATAAAAAAGTTTACTGTATATAACACTCAACTGCAAATATCCAATTGCAATTCAAAGTACAAATGGTTGTTGTAATGTTAAGATCATTAATATAAATAGCAGAAAACAGATCAACAGTTCACAAGAGCCGAGAAAAAAACAGCTGTTAGAATGGGGGGGGGGGGGATGATCCAAGAGACAGTACCAACTGGTTTTAATCACCCAACTTAAATATAATCATACATGGCCAAGGACCTGTGAAGGCTTGTAGGAAGCACCCATTTTCCTCTGTATCCCCTTTCCCCACACCATTCATCTCTTTGCCTCTTTCTGGCATTTCTCCATATTACCCACTTACTAACTAACCCTGTTCAGCTATATTTATTTATTTGCTGTATTTATATACCCTGCCTTTCGCCACAGTGGAGATCCAAAGTAGCTTACATCATTCTCCTCTTCTCCATTTTATTGTCACAAAATTCCTGAGTTAGGTTAGGCTGAGAAAGTATGACTGGCCCAAGGACACCGATCTTTCATGGCAAAGTGGGAATATGAACCTGAGTATCATAAAACCTAAGAGCCCCATGGTGCAGAGTGGTAAACTCATGACCTGAGTTCAATCCTGACAGAAGCTGGGTTCAGGTAGCTGGCTTGAGGTTGGTTCAGCCTTCCAGCCTTCTGAGATCGGTAAAATGAGTTCCCAGCTTGCTGGGGGGAAGGTGTAGAGGACTAGGGAAGACAATGGCAAACCACCCCATTAAAAAGTCTGCCGTGAAAACATTGTGAAAGCAACGTCACCCCAGAGTTGGAAACGACTGGTGCTTGCACCTTTACCTTTTTATCATAGACCCTAGTCTGAAATTGCTAGCTTGGCTGCTGTCGAACAGCAACAAGCAGTCACTTCTGTGTGAGTCATGCAAGTCACATGGTATCAAATCACCCAGTGGCTCCTACCAGACCTAGTCTGGATGAGTTCTTTCTCAAGGGTTAAAAGTGCCTTAGAAAGGGCCCCTTGCCTCCCCCTGCATTTTACTGATAGAAACCAGGGATTGAAGATTGGCAATACTGCTATGGTTGCCTAGTAACAGCCACTGAGAGTTTAATTTATTAGAAGCTACAGACACTCTTTTTTATAATTTGGAGGGTTTTAATTCCTCAAATGGGTTTTTGTTTGTTTGTAGATTTCAGCTTTTTCAGCAAACCTGGGGCTTTCCTTGGGTTTGTGAAAATATCTGTCTCATCAGTCTATGAATCTAAACTCTGGATTTAAGTATCCATAGATATGGCTATGTTGAGAAATCAATACACTGATAACATCCAGAGAACATTAAAGCCGTCTGAGACCATCAAGCGATATTTGAAAAGGAGATGGTTCAGGTGAAATTTTAAGAGCAAATTTGATTCTGCTTCCTTTAACAATGAACACCTTTCCAGCTTTTTTTTTTTTTTTTTAATCATGGGTCAGGACTCGAGTCAGATGTTTATCAGGGCATATAGTGTGTTTATGCCAGGATATAAAAGTGTGTTTTAATACTTATGCACATTAAAATTTCTTGCATGGTCCAAGGTTTCAGGGTGAAGGCTTCTAGCCCAATCTGCTTGATGTGATGGCTTTATACTCGCAAGCAGAGTTTGACCTCAAAGTGAACTGAAACCTGTGGCAGGCACCCTCCACATACACACTTGTGTACTTGCAGGCTGGGCCAGCCCTAGGCTGTCTGGCACCCTAGGCAAGGCTAACTTCTGATACCCACCTCCCTGCACTGATAATATCACTGAGTCACATGAGGGTGCCCAGTGCCCCCAGAAGGCGGGCACCCTAGGCAATCACTTAGTTTGCCTAGCAGCAGGGCCAGCCCAGTTTGCAGATAATGTAGCTAGCTAGTATCCATTTTGTATTTGCTTTAGTGAAGATGGTTCTTTTTAGAAGATGCCATATCTTTAGCTTTAAAAAGGTAACACCTTTCAGCTCTTACCTTTGTCCAAAACTGCTAGTGACACTAATGAATACAACCCATGAGCTGTAAGTCACAAACTCAAATTGTAACTTCATCCTTGTGAAGCCCTCATAGCTAGTTGATGCTGATTTTAGAATAAGAGTTTGACCAGACTTGAGGGGTAGATTATTCCAGCCTCTGTGGCAGAGGTGAGAGAACGTGGTGGCTCTCAAGAATTAAAAAAATCACTGCTTTCTGAATTAGGCCTGGTCTACACATGCTTTCCTGTAGGGAAGAAAAATCTCTGTACATAGAAAAGTAGAACACTAAGGATAACCCAAGATGAGGACTTCCCCCACTAATCTGCTAGTTCTTTAATTGCATGGAGTTTTCTCATAGGTGAGCATTCAGATATGCAGCTCTCTGATCTGCAGTCTGAAGGAGTTTTGTGCTCAGAATTCTATAGCCTCCTTCTGCTACACAGAGCAGAGTTTATGCACACACTCTAAACTACAGTTTAGGGAAGAGGCCCCCACCCTTTTAAAGCCTATGGGCATCTCTGAGATTCTCACACAGGGTGGTGGACTCAACCAAAAAATGGCCACCACAGAAGGCACATGCACACATACACTCACAGAGAGGAAACTCAAATGCAGGGGACAAGAGGAGTAATTTAAAAAAAAAAAAATATATACACCGGGAAAGAGGAGAAAGAGAGAGCACATACAACCAATACTCTGGTGCCAGCTGCTGCTGAAACAATGTTATTTTAACCCGCACAGCCAATCAGAAGTCTTTCTAAGCAGGATCCCCACCTGACCATGCCCACTTTCTAGAAACATGTGACGGCCCCTGGAAATATGTCAGTGAGCACTTTGGCTCCTATGGACACCACATCGGGGGAACCCCTGGTTTTGGGCTTCAAATTATGGGCTTCTAAGTACAAAGAATTGCTAAATGTTAGAATTATTATGAAGTCTCTAAAAACTTGGTATAGCTTAGGGCCTCAGCATGCCTTATCCGTCCATGCTGCTGAATGTGGAGAGACCAGGTCTAAGGTTCAGTGTTAATGTAATGCTTTCTGGCAATGTGGTTGGATGAATCTGGCATCTCCTTTCAACTGAGCTCTCAGTGATAATGAATGCAATCCAGTATGAGTATGCCAGAGATCTGTAGCCTAAGCATTGCCCTGATGTGTTAATTTTTCATACACAGTGAAATTCCATACAGCAGAATTCGATGCACTGTGTGGCCAGTTTAAACAAAATGCTGGCTGCATCATAATGCCACATGAGTTTTCCCATCTTATCCACATCACATTGTAGGCTGAACCTAATGCCTGTGAGACATTTAAAGTATGCACAGGGGAGCTCTGTAGAAATACTGGGTCGGTCCAATTCTGCACATGGCAGAGCCTTCCCCTGTAAGACATTTCTCATTTGCAGGAGGAAGGATGCCATATCAAACGATCAAACTTACTGTTAATACCTGCCTTTGGAGTGAAACTGTTGTGAGGCACATTGAGCTGCCAGGTAGGGAGTGGGGGTAGGCATCTAAGTAAACATCTGAACAAAATAATACAATCTGGTATCTGTAATGTCTGTGGCTCTGCTGTTTGCACTGCAAAACCGGCTTTTGATCCTCTTAGACAAATTTGCTCCCTCGAATTTGCATGAAAATGTATGCCTTCCCAAGATAAACATTCCGTGTCATCAGACCTCCTGAGCCAATCAGCAGGCCGCTAAAGAACAATTTGTTTGGGGGAAAGTAATTAGAAACATGAGCCAATCTGCCAAAAGATCGAAGGGCTGGAGAACAAAACAGCCAGTGGCCTTCTGGTTTGTAACTCTCCCAACAGAGGCAATTGTATAAATTGGTGTACGAAGAACAACTTATAAATCAGTGGGTTTTATGCAAGTGGCCTGCATACTGATTTAGAGGGAAGTTGAAAATCATTCTTCAGTTAAATAAACAAGGAAAATCTGATCAAACACCATGGATGCCTGGGCTCTTTAATTTAGATTTCAGGGTCAGCCCAGTCCAAAATGGGAAGGGGGGGGGGATTCTGTCAAAGTGCTTGGATTAAAGCCAGTTTATGGGTCTGTCTTCTGGGCACTTTCACAATTGATGCTAAGAACTCCTTTTTGCTTTGAATGAATTCTCACCCACCCCCCACCCCAAAACTGCTGAATATTGTCAAGAAGCAAAATGCTTGCCATTATGATGGCTGGCATTATGCAGAGGTAGGATTTATGAGACCGGGGGGGGGGGGGCAGTGGTCCTCTGTGTATTAAGTTAGTAAGGGTCAATTGAAGATTTTGCCTTCAGTGGTGCCATGACTTCAAATGCAGTCCATCCACAGGAATGACCACAATCATTAATTTACACAAAAGAACCAGGACAAATGCTACAAGATCAATGACTGGGTCTTCCCATTTTGATTCAGAGGTAAATGACAGCTCCCAGACCCTCAAACTTGGACCAGACTAGAGCAGCTTCAAAGGAAAAGAAAAAAGCCAATGTGCAGCTTTACTAATATAGTAAAAATAAGGAAAGTAAAATAAAATAAAGTCCTGGAAGGGCTAAAAGAGAGAATGATAATGTGTATATTGATTTGGGTCAGCAAAAGCATCTACTGGGTTTATTCAACAAGAAGACTAGCATCCCCACTCCCGTGGTCTACCAAGAAAAAGAGTGGGAGTCATTTTACACTTGCATACAAGTTACAAGTATGTACAGCAGCAAAAATCCTTTTTGTGCATAACATTAGGGGGGCATCTTCCTTTTGGGTAAATACTGATATATGTATGAGAGGAAGATAATGCTCTTCTCTCCTTACACTATAGCTCTATTCCAAATAGGACCGTCATCACCAGGCTTTTTTTTGGTAGAAAAAAAGCCCAGAAGGAACTCATTTGCATTTTAGGCCACACCCCCTGATGTCACTGTTGTTCCACACCATTGTTTTTCTACCAAAAGCCCAGCAGGAACTTGCATATTAGGCCACACCCCCTGACACCAAGCCAGCTGGAACTGCATTCATGCGTGTTCCTGCTCCAAAAAAGCCTTGGCCATGACAACTGCAGTTCACACAAACACACACATACAGAGGGCAAGTGCTTTTTACATTGTGTACTAACTAAAATTAATCTCCAGTATCTTTACTACACTGACTGCCATGTTTTCTCACTGCTCTCAGCAGCAGAATGCCTCAATATGATACTTCTTTTCCCTTGAAAGTCAATGGTACAACCTGATATCAATACGATTTCAAATCTGTATACCTGCCAAGCATCCCACACGAGAATGCTGGCAAGACAAGACCCTAGGATCATGGCTTGAAACTTCCTACCATGACTTTTAAAAAATCCTGCCTGATGAAGAATTCTGGAGAACGTGGAAGCTTGCATGCTATTTTGTGTAATTTTAGTGGGTCCTAATAAAATATATTAGATGGCTTCTATTTTCACACACACACACACACACACACACACACACACACAATCTAAGTTTGAGTCCAACAGCACCTTAAAGTCCAAGAGGTTTCCAGAATATAAACTTATGAAAATTAAAGCTTATACCATGGAAATCTTCTTGACCTTTAAGGAACTACTGCACTCAAATCTTGCACTTTTATTGCAGACCAGTTACCAACCTGAAACTATACATATGACCTATTGGATATTTGCTTCCTTGCAAACAGAGATACATTCTTAATGATACACATTGGTCATTGAAGAACACAGTTTCTGCCACAAAGATACAGGCAATGTAGGCCACTGGCACACCTGACTCGCTTACGTATGATATCGATTCACAGTAGAAGTTTACTTTTAAATCCTGCTTAACAGAACAGTTCTCCTCCAAGCAAGGATACATACTTCAATATTCCTTTCATGCATCTGACAAGGCAAGTTGTCTATGGAAACTCATACAATAATTAGCCAGTCTTGGAAGTACTGTAAGACTCTTGGTTATTTTTGCTGCCACAGGCTTAATGTATTCTTGCTTTATTTAGACGTTTTCCAACCCACTTTTCTGTCAAGACTGCTAACAGTTCAAAGTTTTATAACAACAATGTGAAAACATAGTCAGACAATGTCACTGTCTAAAAAACAGAAGAATCAAATGGTGTGTGTGTGTGGGGGGGGGGGATATGAAAAGAAGAAAAAAACAACCCCAGTCTATAATGTGGCTAAAAAGCAAGAGAAGTACTGGTACCCAAACAATGTATGCACCATTGCAAATTTGATTTGAATTGGACTTTATGTAATTTGGGCCACCCCAGACAAGGGGATTTCTCCCGTAACAATTCACCTAACTTCTGAAGGATGGGATACTCAAAGGCTTCTGATAAAGATATTAACTGTCCAGCAGGTTCATATGGAGCAAACATTCTCTAAGATGCTTAAAGTTAATGCGGCTAATCTTCTAAAACCTGTTCCTTTGACACTCTCAGACTTGGGTCAAGAGGTCAAAATTACATGTCTCTCTATTTCTAAATGCAGAAGAATAAAGCTTGAGAAAGGAAAGCATTCCCCTCCTTTGGAATCCGCTGTGTGAAGTAATTGCTTCATGTACAAGGCTTTCTGGATTCTTTTTCTCACTAGAGAAAAACTAGTGACTACACTAGAAAAATTGAGGTATTTCTCTTGAGAAAAAAAAAAGTCAGCATTTTGAAATCATAAGGTGGGGGCTTAGTTCATCTTCTAGCAAAGAAGTGGCATCATAACTGAATAGTATTTGCCCTGGATGCTGTAAAGTCTAAACAGAGAAAGGTGCTACTACCAACAAGGACTTGACCTTCAAAGATTGGGAGGTTCATACATAAGAAGTATCCTGGTCATGAAAGGCTATATCACTTGGATTAAAGCCAACTAGATCTATCACACAAAGAGACCATTCAAGACTAATGTGGCATTACTGTCAAGGCAACTGAGTGAAATGCAACAGACAATTACCTGTTTAGGACAGGTGTTGCAGCAGAGGGTTGTCACAAACCTTACAAATCCCTCCATTTATATGCAATCAACAATGCAGGAAAGTCTATCCATCTTTACTCTTCACCCCTCATACATACAACTCCTATAATAATTTTCTGTATATCTGAAAGCACTTGGGGTTTATAATACCTCCTCTTTCTTCCATATGATTGACTCCATATTTTTAGATATTTTGGGACTGGAGGGGGACAATCATAAGGTAAAAAAATGAGAGAAATGCTGAGGATTTTTGTGACCGAGGAAAAAAATTTTTTTTAAATCTCCAGCAGAGAGAACAGCAGAAAAATGGAGGAGAGGCTTTCTCAGTGCAGTCTTAAGTGCTGACTGCTGACCTTAAGTTTAGGGATGGGCATGAACCGCATTTTTGTATTTCAGTTTCATTCATGGTTCATGGCTGAACCACGAACTGATACACCAGTTAGAGATTTAACCTGTTTCATATCAGTTTGTGAGCCATATAAAGATTAAACCCCTGCTTTCTGCTCCCTTTGAAAAGCAGTGTGGAGCAGATATAAGGGGTTTAAGTGGGTCCAAGCCATTTCACCCCCTGCTTTCTGTTCACTGCTGCTTTTGGTAATGAGCAGGTATCAGAGGTTTAAATGGTTCCAAGCCATTTCATCCCCTGCTTTCTGCTCACTGTCACTTTTGTGGTGAGCAGAAAAGAGGGGGTGAAATGGTTTGGAGCAATTTTAACCCCCTGATTTCTGCTCCCCACTGCTTTTTAAGGGGAGTAGAAAGCAGGGTGTTAAGTGGCTCAGAGGTATTTAAACTCCCTCATTCTGCTTGCCACAAACTGTATCTAAATTTGAGGAAGTTTGTGGTGGTTTGTGATCATTGCTTTGCGAGCCATGAACTGGCCAAAATTCATGATGAACTTTAGATCGTGAGCCAGTTTATGCCCATCCCTACTTAAGCTGACCAGTGCTTTCTCTTCCCTTTCTCTTATCTGCAAGGCTCCATCTCCATTTCCATTTTTGATTATTCCAAGTTCAAAGTAACAACAGAGGAGTGAGATGACAACTGAGACTCTCAAAACCTGATTACTTTTAAAAATATCATTCAGCATGAAAAACAGGCAATAAATAAAATAAACCAAATCAGCTGCAGTCTCTGTTCATGTTTGGCATACACATTTATGCCGTCTGATAGACATCTCGTTAGTACTGCAATAAGCAGATAGATCTCTCTCTCTCTCGGCTTGGCTTCGCGAACGAAGATTTAAGAAGGGTGCAATAGTCCACGTCTGCTGCAGGCTCGCTGGTGGATGACAAGACCAATGTGGGACAGGCAGGTCCGGCCACAGTGGCTGCAGGGAAAAGTCTGATTTAGGGTTGGTGCTGTAGCAGTGCGATTCTTTTGTTGTTATTTTTTGACCGCAAGTAAGGATGCCCGTTGACCGCGGCTAGCCAACTGGGGTGGAGGAGACGAGCTTTGTTTAGGCCACTTTTTCTAGGCCCCTCTCCGTGTGGAGCAAGCAGTGCTGTCCCTAGATAAGGCTGCTTGGTCGTTCAGGGTGCTGCCGAAAAATGCTTTCGTCTCCGAGTTAGCATCAGGCGACCAATACCCTGAACCGCCTACATGCAGGATCGGGACTGCGGCTTCCAGTGGCACCTTCCACCTGCCTTTTCGCCCCTTGCCCATCGCTGCAGGACTTGATGCGTTGTGGGTTGTGTATGTGGATATGCCCTTCAGGCCTGCGCAGAGGAATTTTTTAGGTGAAGCCCAGTGTGCGCGGTACTGGCTCCACCCTTTCACCTGGGGGTCATCTGCCATGGCCCAGTAAGCCGGGACGCCGGCAGCGAGTCCTCCAGGTGGTAGGTGTTGCATTAACGAGCTCTATCTGCTCGGGTTTGATGTTAGAGTTTTCCTTCTCTTAGGCTGGCAAGGTTGGTGGGCCCAGCCTGCCCATCCGGTTATACCGCCGGACAATTCGGTCACACCATGACGTAGCAAACTCTGTGAAAAATGGGAGGGGGGCAGCGAGAAGGTGTTGCTACGGATGCAGTAATGCAGGAGAGGCCATTGCAGTGACCATCTGCCAGGCATAGCCAGACAGTGACCACGCGGCATTCACTACACCGGGAGAGGAGAGGCTATGTATTGCGCATACACTTTCCCTGGGGGGGTAGGATACCCAGAGGGAGCCCACCCCCCCACCCCAAGCAGATAGATAAGTCATGTTAAATGGATTACAGCCAATTGGGTGACACCAGTAAAATGACTCAAGGCACAGATTTTCAAGAATGATGTGCCAAGCAAACCATGAAAACTTTGCATCTTCATTGTTTGGGAATGCATCAACACATTTTTGTATTTAGCTTGTATCTTAAATCTCTGGCCTACTGGCTTCAGCTTGCCAATAAAATAATAATCTCTGCACAAGACTTTTTCAATAGCTTTTAAGCCACACCAGAAACGGATCATATTTCTGATTTTTTTTTTAAAAAACATAGAACATTGAAATCATTTTGGAGTATTAGTGGCTGAAGGATTAGCCATTTAAAGTTTCCCTGGATGCAAACATGTCAAGCAACGTCTTGGGATCAGCAGCCCATAGGCTTTTAAAAGACGAGTTACATCATTTTGAAATATATGACTTTGCTCTCTTTGGCCCTTCTGGAACATTTGTTTGAAAACATTTACAAAAAATGCATACAAGGAATGACACCCCCCCCCTTTTTTTTGGTTAAATTGATCTCAGACTGATTCCCCACTAGCCTTGTTCCAGTCTCACACACTTCTTCGTGGGGCTTCTGTCCGATTTCACACAAGCTGCCCTGGGGCTGCAACTCACTCCGCCTCTTTCGTGCTGCAAGAAGAAACTGGTTTTTAGAGGATCTTGCTTGCTGCATGAAAGAGGTGGAGCAAGTTGCAGCCCTGGCTGGGGCAGCTTGTACGAAATCAGAAAGAAGTCCCACAGAGAAGAGGAGCATGAGACCGGGACAAGGCTAGTGGGGAATCAGTCTCAGTTTGGTAACTGTGTCAAATGCTAATAAATGTTAATTTTTACAGGCAAACAACATTGTTGAGAGGAGGCTATTATACACTCAGTGTATGCATTTGGGACTACTGGCTGTTTTAGTTGTGGAACTGTGGTTGTTTTAGTTGTAGCATCCTCCCTGTGCAATGTTATTTAGACTTTAGCTGAACACACAAAAACTGCCTTATTCTAGCCCTGCTCATTTCTAACAGTAAATCTATATACATCCTGAATGTACATGTACAAAGGAAGGGCAGGAAGGGATGCATCAGTGTTTAGTTCTCTTGGCCCCTTCTTACACAGCTAGGAAAATACTGATTGCCACTTTGGGGTCAGGAAGCAATTTTCTCCAGGCCAGGGATCCTGGAGGTTTTCACCATCTTCTAGGTATGGAGAAATACTGTGCATGGGTTGTGTGTGTGTGTGTGTGTGTGTGTGTGTGTGTGTGTGAAAGGGAGGTATTTCTGAATTTCTTGCATTGTGCAGGGGGTTGGACTAGATGACCCCAGAAGTAACTTCTAACTGTATGATTTTATGGTGTTTTTTTTTGTAAGAAAGAGTCAATGCTCTTATAAAGATACACATATATAAAGAAAGTGTACAATGTGCAAGGAATCTGTGTAGTCACATGTCAGAAGAACACATTTACATTTACACATTTACATGTATGTGTGTACATCTGTTCGTAAGAAAAGCAGATGTAAAACCCCCAAACCATCAGTGATGTCAACCAGAAGCCTGGCAGAACATCTCTGCCTTACATGCCCTGCAAAACTTTAATAAGTCAGACAGGACATAGATATCACTTGGCAGAGAATTCCACAAGGCTGTGGGGTGCCTCAGGAAGCAGTGCTTTCCCCGATGTTGTTTAATATCTACATAAGAACATAAGAGTAGCCATGTTAGATCAGGCCAATGGCCCATCCAGTCCAACACTCTGTGTCACACAGTGGCAAAATTTTTTTATATATACACACACACTGTGGCTAATAGCCACTGATGGACCTCTGCTCCATATTTTTATCTAAACCCCACTTGAAGCTGGCTATGCTTGTGGCTGCCACCACCTCCTGTGGCAGTGAATTCCACATGTTAATCACCCTTTAGGTGAAGAAGTACTTCCTTTTATCCGTTTTAACCTGTCTGCTCAGCAATTTCATCGAATGCCCACGATTTCTTGTATTGTGAGAAAGGGAGAAAAGTACTTCTTTCTCTACTTTCTCCATACCATGCATTATCTTGTAAACCTCTATCATGTCACCCCGCAGTCGACGTTTCTCCAAGCTAAAGAGTCCCAAGCGTTTCAACCTTTCTTCATAGGGAAAGTTTTCCAGCCCTTCAATCATTCTAGTTACATGCACCCCCTTGCCCAGATTGTCAGGAGATTCAGGCTGGGTTGCCATCAGTATGCAGATGACACTCAGCTTTATCTGCTGATGGATGGCCGGCCTGCCTCTGCCCCAGAAAAACTGGCCCCAGAGTTACATGCTGTGGCGGGGTGGCTCAGGCTGAGTCGTCTGAAGCTGAACCCAATGAAAACAGAAGTCCTTTGTCTGAGTCGTGGTGGCCTGGGAAGGGAAATCCCTTTACCAGCTTTTGATGGGGCGCCACTGATATCGGCGCCTAAAGTCAAGAGCTTGGGGGTGCTACTGGAGCCCACATTGGCTATGGATGCCCAGATAGCAGCCACTGCGAGATCTGCCTTTTTCCATCTTAGGCGGGCATGACAGCCGGCACCCTTCCTAGAGCACAGCGATTTAGGAACAGTGATTCATGCTACGGTCACCTCGAGACTAGACTACTGTAATGCCCTCTACATGGGGCTGCTCATGTCTTGAATCCGGAAGCTGCAGCTGGTGCAGAATGCTGGAGCCAGGCTGTTACTGGGTCTCTCTATTCGGGATCATGTGCAGCCGGGGCTGCGGAGACTGCACTGGCTGCCAATAGTATTCCGGATTTGCTACAAGGTGCTGGTTTAAAGCCCTATATGGCCGAGGTCCTGTCTACCTTAGGGACTGTCTCTCCCCACATATTCCCCAGAGGGTACTGAGATCTGGAACACAAAATCTATTAGAAATCCCTGGGCCAAGGGAGGCGAGATTGAAGGATACCAGAGAATGAGCCTTCTCTATTGCTGCCCCCCACTGGTGGAACCAACTCCCTGATGATGTTAGAGCCTTGTGGGACCTTGTCCAATTCTGCAAGGCCTGCAAAACAACACTTTTTTGAATGGCCTTCAACTAAAGTACACAGCTGCTTAACATCATGGTATGGAATTTAGCACCAAAACTGTTTTTAAAATCTGTTCAATATTTAAAGTGTAATTGTTAATTTTAATTGATCTTACTGTAATCGTTTTTATTGCTTTATGTTTTTATTGTTTTATTGTGGATATTTAATGGTATTGTTAGCCGCCCTGAGCCTGCTTCGGCAGGGAGGGCGGGATATAAATGCGAAAAATAAATAATAAATAATCTTATACTGGAGCCAACCAGTTCCTCTAGAAGGCCAACAAAAAGGCATACAGGCTGAGGCCTTACCTGATGTTGCCACTTTCCTCTGGTATTCAGAGGTTTACTGCCTCCGAACATGGAGAAACATAGTTTACTGCCTCTGAACAGGATTAGTGAGACTGACCATTGGTCTATGAAGGTTAGTACTGTCTACTCTGATAGATGGGACTTCTAGTTTCTCAGGTAGAAGTCTTTTGCTGATCCCTTTAACTGGCAATACTGGGGACTAGAGCTGGGTGTGAACTTTCCCATGACCCTAAATTCAGGATTAAAATCATTTGGGTCATGGTTTGCAAGTTGAGGTCCTTGTGACCTCACCTAAATGACCCTCCACATGATTTTTGGAGGTTCGGGCATCTTGTGGGCATGTCAGCAGCATTCAGGGTGGACATGCTGGCCCTGATCAATTACAATCATCAAAGCAATGGAGAGGTAGTCTGTAGCCCTGGAAACACCAATAGTTGCCCTCCAAAGCAGGCAGCGCTGGTGTAATGGACTGCATTTTTAAGAAGCCCAGATATTCTGTTCTGTACATGCAGCTGAAGGACTGTCAGGGGTTAATGCTTCACAGAAGCCAGAGAGCCTTGAGTGACAGGCTGTTCTAAGCAATCTGACTGTTTAGCATCATCTGAGCAGAGAAAGACTTCTGAACTGCATGTTGAGGAGAGAGATTCAGTCACATTACTTTAAGGTAGTTTAGGGAGAAATTCTAAGTAAGTCTACTCAGAAATAAGTCCTATGTTATTCAATAGGATTTACTCCCAGGAAAGTGCTTTTAGGACTGTGCTACAAGATGCATGCACAGCATCAAATACAGATGGCTTTAAGAGAGCTGTCTCTCCAATAAGACAGCTCCCATTCTGTTCCCACAGACATATATCCTCAGCTCACACGCAGCTATTGTTTTCTGTTGGCAGCAGGTGTGCAGTGTGCTAGAGGCAGAGGCACAGAGGGAAGTCATTCCTCCTGTGAACAGTGGGGCTGAGAGCACTTGGTGCTTACTCAGGACTCTGAGACACCTGCCCATCTGATCAGGCTGAGGAGAGTGGCTTTGCTTCATTGGTTTCTTGGCTGAGGACCCCTCCCCCAATTGGGCTTTGTGACTAGCATTTTCCTGGAGGCACCTGGTTTGGGGAGCTGTAACTCAGCCCTCCTAAATCCGTCCTCACCAAACTTGGAGGGCAGGTAGAGGAGAGTCAGCTGGAGACTCATTGCCAGTTTGGCATCTCTGGCCTGCAGGGAACCATTCTACTGCATCACGAACCTAAAAAAAATGAACTGTAAATGGGAGCCATAAACCAAAATGAACCTCCATTTTCAGGGTTTGGGTCCATACCTACTGGGGACTGAACTGGGCACCTTCTACATGCAGTTTGGTGTAGTGGTTAAGTGTGTGGACTTTTATATGGAAGAACTGGGTTTGATTCCCCACTCCTCCAACTGCAGCTGCTGGAATGGCCTTGGGTCAGCCATAGCTATCACAGAGTTGTCCTTGAAAGGGCAGCTTCTGTGAGAGCTGTCTCAACCCCACCCACCTCACAGGGTGTCTGTTGTGGGGGGAGGAAGGTAAAGGAGAATGTGAGCTACTCTGAGATTCAGAGTGGAGGGTGGGATATAAATTCAATATCTTCTTTTTCTTCTTCAAAACAGATGTTCTACTGAAGTCTGCATAGTGGGAGTCACTCCCATGATTTTTTTTAAAGGATTGCACTGCTATTTGTTCTGATATGTTGATGTGAATATGTGTGTCTATGTGACACTTTGTATTTTGTTTGTGTGTACATGTATGTCTATGTGAAACTACATCTGTTTGTGTGTGTGTGTGTGTGTATGGGTGCATTCACACCACGCTAAATAATGTGTTTGGAACCAGATTTTAATTGTGTAAGAATAGCAAAAATCCAATTGCAAATCACATTCTTTAGTGTAGCGCAAATGCACCCTGTGACTTTCTTTCCCCATCTGATGCTTATACTGAAAATTAGACATGTAAACCACCCCACAATATATATTTTTTAAAAAAATGTTCTGTCCTTCAGTGCAGACCTTCAAGATTTCTTAGACTTTCAATTAAACATTAATCATGAAAGCATTCAAAAATAATTAAAAAACTAGAAAAAATTAAAATTCACAGAAGGAAGCATAAGAAAAACAAAACTGAGTTGCATTAATGTCCGTGTTATCCTGAATTTTGGGTTTGGTTGGCTGATAACAGACAGCCACTTTGGGGCAGTTTGAAGCTGCCCCGAATACAGCTGGCTGGAAATAGAGCACTCCAGAGCTTCTGGATGGTGCATGCAGAAAGGGGCAGGCCGTTGGCTCCAGGAGAGCATCTGGAACGCTCATATGTCCCCGTTCATGGCTCCCTGGATGTTCTTCAGGCACTTCCAAGCCTTCCAGATGATCGGAAGCTGCCTCGGAGGTGCCCCAGCAAAAAGGCACTACTTTTGCCGTGGTGCCTTTTTGAGGCAGGTGGAGCGGTCTCGAGGACACGGTGAGTACGGGACACCTGCCAGATGTTTGCATGTGGAGGGTTTTTTTGGGTCACCTCCTGAGGCATCTCTGGGTTGACCCAAAGGGCTGGTCCGTTAACAGCCGCTGTCTTTCATCATTGTTTGCTGCCAAGGAAACTTATGGTAGGTTGGTAGGACAGGAAGTTTAATAAAAATAGACAGGAGCCCTTTTAATAATGCAAAGTAGAGCTGAAGCTTTCAAAAGTGTAACCCCCCAAAATAAAAAATACTTTGCAACTTTTATTAGGACAAGCCAAACATCACAAAATAGTGGTGCAAGTTTTTGACTTCTCCAGAAATTTTTCAGGCTGGATGTCAATTTAAAAGAAAAAAGTGTTTGTGTGTGTGTGGGGGGGGGGAGAGATGTCTCAAGCCCTGTTCTGAAGGTCTCTTTCTTGGCATCCTGGGAAGAATGTGGTGCTGGATAAAGTTGTTATCAGGTTGTCCTATTGGCCTTCCGGGAAGGAGAGCTTATGGCAACTTCCAATCACAAATCTATTTTATTTATTTAGATTTTCATCCTGCATTTCCCCCAGAATAGGGCTTGGGGCAGCTAACAATATATGACAATATATTAACCGTAATTATGCCATAATTTCAATCCAATCTAATTAAAAACTCAACACACAGTCTTTGACATTAAAGTCAACCATGCTGATCGTAGAGACCACCCAAATTACATTAGTGGAATGCCTGGTGGAATAACTTTGTCTTATATGCCCTGTGGAATGCAGACAGGTTCTGCAGGGCACAAGTCTCCTCAGACAAAACATTCCACCAAGTTGAGACCATGATGGAAAAGGCCCTCACCTTTGTCATATTCTGAGGGCCAGGTACCACTAAAAGCCCATGTAGAGCAGAAGAGAGACACCAGAGGGGGTCATAATGGTCATAAGTAGTTGATCAAATGTCTATTTTCAGAATCCCAGCTACAAATACAAGTTGATGGGGTGTGAACTGGCAGAGACTGACCAAGAGAGAGATCTTGGGGTCGTGGTAGATAATTCACTGAAAATGTCAAGGCAGTGTGCGTTTGCAATAAAAAAGGCCAACGCCATGCTGGGAATTATTAGGAAGGGAATTGAAAACAAATCAGACAGTATCATAATGCCCCTGTATAAATCGATGGTGCGGTCTCATTTGGAGTACTGTGTGCAGTTCTGGTCGCCGCACCTCAAAAAGGATATTATAGCATTGGAGAAAGTTCAGAAAAGGGCAACTAGAATGATTAAAGGGCTGGAACACCTTCCCTATGAAGAAAGGTTGAAACGCTTAGGGCTCTTTAGCTTGGAGAAACGTCGACTGAGGGGTGACATGATAGAGGTTTACAAGATAATGCATGGGATGGAGAAAGTAGAGAAAGAAGTACTTTTCTCCCTTTCTCACAATACGAGAACTTGTGGGCATTCGATGAAATTGCTGAGCAGACAGGTTAAAATGGATAAAAGGAAGTACTTCTTCACCCAAAGGGTGATTAACATGTGGAATTCACTGCCACAGGAGGTGGTGGCGGCCACAAGCATGGCCACCTTCAAAAGGGGGTTAGATAAAAATATGGAGCAGAGGTCCATCAGTGGCTATTAGCCACAGTGTGTATGTGTGTGTGTGTGTGTATATATATATATATATATATATATATATATATATATGGCCGCTGTGTGACACAGAATGTTGGACTGGATGGGCCATTGGCCTGATCTAACATGGCTTCTCTTATGTTCTTAATATGTCTATTTTCAAGACACCTGTGCATTTCTTTGATTAAAAAGTATGTCCTAGAAACTGATTACAGCAGTTTGATCTTAAGAGCCCATGGAGTTTGCTCACTCCTGTCTTTGGCCTCTTTCCCCAAAAAATCTTTACCCTCCCCCATATGTACTTTCTTACTGTCCCACAATACTGCAGAGCTTTCTTATTTGCAAGATTGAATATTATACTACCAGTGATTCTACAGGGAAGATTTTTGAATAGGCCTTATATTCCCATAGAATTTGCCTTGTGGTCTTAATAGGATTGACACATATTTTCATGTTTTGCTTGAATGCAGGGTTTCGGGGGGGGGGGGTTGAGAATATAAGGGATTATTATATTAAGCCTCTAACTGATCAAGCCTCTAATTCAGGGGTGTTGAACTCATTTGTTATGAGGGCCGGATCTGACATAAATGAGACTTTGAGGGGCCGGGCCATGTCAGGTTGGGCTGAGGTGTATCCCTATTTAAGATTAGGTAGCAGACAAACACAGACATATTTTAAAAAACTTAAAACATGCTTAAAATGTTAGCACTCATTAGTCTTAAAGGTGCTTTCTTTGTATTTCTCCCATGGGATCCAGGGAACTGGATCCTTCGCCAGGGACTGGGGGTGGGGGGAAGCAGTCAATAGAAGGAAGAGAGGTTTGGCTCAGTAGCTCTGCTATGCAATTGAGAGTCTGGCAAAGCAACCTCTCTCTCCTCCCCTCCCCAAAGGAGGCGTCTCAGCCAGTGGAGAAAACAGAGGTTTTGCTCTGTAGCTCCTGTGCAATTGAGCAAGCTTGGCAAAGCAACCTGTTATGCAGAAGGAAGCAAGAGAGAGGGAGAAGGAAGCAGATGACAGCTAGTTGCTTGGGGGCCTGATTCGGCTCCCAGACTGCATGTTTGACACCACTGCTCTAATTGATCAATCATCTCCTTACACCCTGGAAGCTCTGGCTCCTTTGCTTAGTACTAATGATCCTAAGATCACTCTGGCAATAGCAAAATTAATTTCAGTCAACTTTTAACATAATCTGATCCCAAGTCATTTATAACTTACCAACTGCTTCAACTGGTCCCAGAAACAAAAACCAATTAAGCATCGTTAAAATATAATCAATCCTACAAGTTCCAGTTAGTGTATTTTACACCATATTCTGTGCCAATTGAAATATCATACCATATTTTATTTTATAAACATTTTTATGCCACCTTTCCACCCAATCAGGATCCATAAGGTGGTGAACATTAAAACATTAGTTTAAACAATTTAAAATACAGTTACACTGATAAAATTCAATTAAAAACACATAAACAAACATTGCTAGAAGGAGGGCCAATAGCTATTATTGGGGGTATGCCAGATGAGAAAACAGCCTTCACCTGCTGGTGAAAGACACCAATAGAGGGAGTCAGATGAATCTCCCTGTGGACAGAGCTCTAAATTTTTGGTGCCACCTCCAAGAAGGCCCCTTCATGAGTTGCCACTCATGTAGCCTTTGATAGCAGGGGCAACCTAGCAGGGCCTCTGAGGATGACTGGAATGAGTGGGTAGGTTTATATTTATTTATAATTCAAATTTATGATTTGCTCAGTCCCTGAGTACATAGGGCTCTGGGTGATGAAAAACAGTAGGATAAAATACATCATAGACATTGTTAAAAGTATAATAAATAAATCACTCGTTACATTCTTAAAAGCATCTCCTGATGGCATGTGAATTTATCTTGAGCCAGTTCTGGATTGTGTTGCCACTTGGGAAAGGCTGCAGCTGGTGAATCCGTCAAAGTTGGTAAAAAGATATCCAGCCACAGCTTCCACCTGCTTATCCAGCAGTAGGCCTAGGTCCAAGAGCACCCTGGGCTACAGATCTGTTCCCTCAAGGAAAGTGTAACTCCATCCAGAATTGATGACTCCTTAAATCCTTGGTCAGGCCTTCCACCCATCAGTAGCACTTCTTGTTGCAATAAAGCTTCCCTGGGATCAGCTGAAAGTGTGAGATAGAGCTGGGTGTCATCTGCATATTGTTGACAACTCAGTCAAAATCTCTGGATGACCTTACCCAGTGGCTTCACATAGATGGCAGTGCATAGGGGACAAGATGGAACCTTCCAGGACCCCATAGCCCAAAGGTCAAGGGGCTAAGCAGCAGTTTCCCAGCACCACCTTCTGAAACCTATCCTACAGGCAGGACCAGAACCTCTCCTAGTCCCAACCCAGATAGGCAGAAAGGTATCATGACTGATGGTGTTGAAAGCCATGGAAAGATCCAGGAGAATCAACACAGCTGCACTCCCTCTGTCCATCTCCTAGGGCATGGCATCCCCCAGAGTAACCAAGGCTGTTTCATAATCAGGCCTAGATTTGATGGGATCTAAATAATTTGCCTCTCCTGGAAACCTTGGAGTTGTCCAGCTACCAACTGTTCAATCACCTTGGCCAAGAATTGAATATTTGAGATTGGTTAATAATTATTGAGATCTCCTAGGTCAAGGGTAGGTTTCTTTAGAAACTGACGCACCACAGCCTGTTTCAAGGTTGGGGCAACCACCCCCTCTCTAACGAAGCATTAACTACCTCTCAAACCCAGTATACTCCAGGCGCACATCTGTTGGCTGCTCACATATTCACCACACACGTTTTATGGGAATCAGCCGTGAGACCTCAAGATATCATAACTCCCTTCAGCTGGCTTTGAGCCACGGCAACTTTCTACCAACCACCAGTCTGAAGGTACTAGGGAGGAAGTTACTATAGCAACTAAAGATTGTATAATTACTGACCAGGCTTCCAATTGTAGCAATTCTCTGAAGAGCAGTAACCTGTGCTATCTACATATGATAGAACAGCCTATATCAGTCATACATATTTTCATGCTATATAAAGCGCCTTCCCATACACTGAAAACTAGCAGAACAAAAAGTGAATAGAACTAGAAAGCCCTTCCCTGATGGGCTACTTTTTGCAACATATACTTTCCCTGATACTGACAGCATTAAAAAATGGCCTCCCCCATCTGCAGTCTGGAGTGGTTCCCTTCATTTCACCACCTCAGAATTTTAGCATCTCGTTCTCCTGCACACCTAGACTAGGCCCATGTCTGAGCATGCTCTTTGCAGCTTGACTCCCCAGTCCTCTTGAAATATTTACAGTTTCCTCTATCAGTTGCCTGTAATCTGGCACTCATAATTGTCTGTCTTGATGGATTATATTCAGAACTGCAAAGTAATGTTATGACTCCTAACAAGAAAGCAGTTTAACTTGTCTTTTCCGTCTGTCGGCTAATCTACAGATGGCAATATGAAGTAATATAAATTTTAGACAGTTGTATGGGAAGAAAACAAAAGGCTGAATTGGGCTTGCAGTATTACTTGTTGTGACTTGCCATGATGGAGTGCAGTACTGCTCCTAGGGAATGGCTGGTTGGATCTCTCCTAGTTAAAAACCCCACCCCATCCATTCTCTGAGTGCTGGTGCACAAATACAGCCTCCATGTGATGCTTCCTTTGGCAGAGGTCTCTGTGTTGCAAGTTTTTCTTTTAAATTGATTCATAATATGGATTAAAAGATTTTCTGTTCTTTGTGTTTCATTCCCGCCCCCCCTCACTCAAAAATCACTCAATCTGTGATGCAAACCAGGGCACATGGACTACTTGCTGTTTGGAAACACATACCCAACAAAGGGATTTAAAATGGCCTCCTCATGACAGTCTTATTGTGTCAATGAGGACTTTTCTGTGCATGCATCTATAGCTTTTGGATATCCTTGGGATGGGGTATCCCAGAGCCTAGGAGGAAATTTTGCCCCTATCCCTGCTCCCACCATAAAGGTCCCATAGTTCCAAATGGATGTTTTGAGAGAAGAAATGATGAATCAGTTCTGGAAATCATATCGGGGCTGGGTAAAGTATGACCACCAGAGTGAAGAAACTTTTACACAGCCTCAGCAAAGCAGCTTTAACCTAGTAGTGTGTATCTGTATAGTAATATCCTATAAGGCAGGGATGTAGCTAGGATTTTTTAGGTGGGGGGCTTTTAAAAAATTCAGGTGGCACCTGAATTTTTTAAAAAGCCCCCTCCCACCTAAAAATTATATTCTTCCCTTCTAGGGTTGCCAAGTCCAGTTCAAGAAATATCTGGGGGTTTTGGAGGTGGATCCAGGGGACAACGGGGGTGGAGCCAGAAGCAAGATTGTGACAAGCACAATTGAACTCCAAAGAAAGTTCTGGCCATCACATTTAAAGGGACCCCACACGTTTTAAATGCCTTTTCTCTATTGAAAATAATGTAGAATAGGGGCACCTTCTTTTGGGGCTCATAAAATTGGACCCCTTGTCCAATCCTTTTGAAACCTGGAGGGTAATTGCTGTAGTAATTGCTGTAGCGAGTGTAATTGTTGTAGGTCATACGTTCCTGGTGGCTGGCCCCAACCTGCAGGCTAGCTGCAGCATTCTATACTAGCTACAGCTTCTTCAAGGGTAACAACTCACTGTATGATTTGAATAGCCAGCAGGGCTAAGAGTAAGACAGGGCAGCAGTAACTAAGAGATGGATCACTTTGGCTAGATTTGACTGAACCTGAATGAATGCAGCTGAGACTAACTAAGGAACAACTAAAAGGTTGTCTCAATGTACACTTAAGGGACCCTGTAGGCCAGCAGAGACCAATCCTTTTGGTATGTGTGCCACTAGTTGGTTGCCCTGAGGGTTGTGGGCAACCTCTTAAGAACAGTTTGTCTAGTGTTTTTTTTAGTGGGGAATGGCAATTTCCTATTGACATTCACAAATTCTGAGTATTTGGCAAGTCTAATTATGAATTTTGAATCTGAAAGGTTACACTTCCAAAAACTGAAATGCAATTTTGGTGCTGGTGCACATCATCCCTTATGATCAGGAATTTTGAGCCAGAGAAATGCATCTACCCTACAGATCCTCTTTGCTTTTGTGAGTCATGTCACCAGCAAATTAAGAATTAAAAAGAAAGAAAGAAAAAGAAATCCTCTTATTTGCAGCAAGTGTTAAGCAACCTAATCTTTCATATAAACATGTCAAGATTAATTGCTGGTTTCACTCAGGAGCTGTCAAATGTTTTCTAAGATTCTCATTTTATTAAATTCAAGAATTAGTTCAGATGCACTTTTGGGGGGCAAAACAGCTGCTTCACTGCACACATCACAATTGCTAATGTGCATAATGAAGGGGTTCTGGAACCATTTATCTCACTAAGAAAATTAAACTTCAAAGCAACCAAGTTGGTGGCTGACTAAATTATAGCTCTTTCTGTCCCCCCTCCCCGCACTTGTCTCCTCCCTTGAAAACAGAACCAAATGTACAGCCGAATCCCGCCACTTGTTGCACCAATAGTGTGCCAAACGTATCAGCACCAGCAGTGTTTAAATGTAACATTTCAGCTGGAAAAAATGATTGGAATAAAAATATCAATATCTTCTAATGCCTGTAGATACAACAGTTGAACATATCCATAAATTAGAACGATTTTGAGTTAATACAAACATTGGGAGCAGGCCCCAAGGGAATCAGTAAACACAGTTAGGATTGCACCAGAAAAAAAAAATATGCTATGTATGCTATGTTTTATTATGCCCACTGGATAGCCCAAGGTAACCTAATCTTGTTACATCTTGGAAGCTAAGCTGTTTAATACTTGGATGGTAGACCACCAATGAAGTCCAGGGTTGGTACACAGAGGCAGGCAATGGCAGACCATATATATATATATATATATATATATATATATATATATATATATATATATATAGGAGTAAAAATTGAATTGCCAGGAAACTAATCATGGAGGAAAACCAGCCCCTTTTTTATAGCAGGAACTCCCTTGCATATTAGGCTACACCCCCCTGATGTAGTCAATCCTCCAAGAGTTTACAGTAGGCCCTGTAAGAAGAGCCCTGCAAGCTCTTGAAGGATTGGCTACATCAGAGGGGTTTAGCCTAATATACAAAGGAGTTCCCGCTACAAAAAAAGCCCTGAGGAAAACCAATGACAACAAAATATATTATCACACTTACACTATGCTAATGTCTGATGTGCTCAAGAGAAAAAAAAATACATTAGCAAAATGTCTTGATTTGGCAAAAGAAAGGTAACAATTCATTGAGCAGGATTCTCAGAGGGAGCTTTAATTCTTGAAAGCTTACAGCCTGGAAATCTGGTTGGTTTTTTATGGTGCTGCTGAATGAGAATCTTGCTCTTCAACTGCAGACCAACATGGTTATCCACCTGAAACAAAGTATTAATTTTTGCTTTCCCAAAGAACCCATTTTAAGGCGATGATCCTAACCAGGAGGTCTGGAATGTGACTCCATGTACACCATATCAGGTTGTTAAATTGCTTTCAGATTGCAAATGATTTTCAGATTGCAAAAGCAAATTAATAATTTCCATTGAGGTGATTTGGCACTCTGCAACTACCCACATACTCAGTAAGCACACAGCTATTTGGAGCTGCACACTCATCTTAAAAGGAATGAAAAAAGAGGAAAGAAAAAGGCTCATTTTGTTTTCCATTTTAAAACAAAAAAGGAGGCTACTGACAAATGAAGAAATTGTGCTTCTTTTTTTCATTCTGGTGCATTTTACCTTCAGTTGTCATGCATTGTTTCATGCTATCTGAGAGTTACTTAACATACTGATATTCTGTATGTTGACTGGAAAGAAAACACTATCTGTTTGGGAGTCACATTCAGACAATTGAAAAAAAAACATGTAGCATGATCTTGACTCTCAGTGCTAACCAGGTTTATTTGGAATCAAATCCTATTGATACAAATATGATTTACTTTTAACTAATTGTTGGAAGTATTGTGAAGAATGATTTCCATATATGTGCTTAGGACAAATGGTATTAATGGATGTATCAGTAAAGATATACAGAAATGTGTAGATACACATTTATATACACAGAAAGACACACACACGTGTGTTTGTATATATATATATTAATATATACGTTTATCTACACATATTTGTACATCCTTACTGATGTGTTCATTGATATGATCTGTCCTAAGGACATATATGAGAAATCATATATACACTCACACATACACATTAAAGTAATTTTAAAAACCCAGAAGCGTATGCAAAACACACCAGAAGAATTCTATTACAGATGTAATTTTCCAGCTCTGAGCAATAGAGTTCCATGGTGATTCTACCAACAGACCTGAAAATTAATGTATTCATATACCTTAGTGTTTTCCCAGTATTACTCTAGCATCCCAGATGTTGTGCATGCATTTTAGATCATAGTGGCACTGTGCTATGTTTTTTCTAGCCTTAAAATGTATAAGCAGATCATCTTTGCACATCTGTATTTATCTTGACATCATACTGCATCATGGAATTAGTAATCTTTAAACTGAACAAATGTATTCATCTTTATTCAAAACTCTTTGTCTCTGGCATGAAAGGTGATAGTATCAGGACATGGTAAAATCACCAGAAGTAGTTTTATGCAAGACACTAAATATAATCAGACAACCTTGCAAAACCATATAATACTTAACGGACGTGCAAAGATGAAAACATTTTAATCCAAGGCCAATCTTGCCAGATCTTGGAAGCTAAGCGAGATCATCCCTTAGTAGTATTTGGGAGGGAGACCAGCAAAGAATACCAGGATCATGACAAGGAGGTGGCAATGGCAAACCACCTTTGAATGTCTCTTGCCTCAAAACCCTATAAGGTTGGCATAAGCTGGCTTCAACTTGATGGCAAAACAAACAAACTAGTAAAGAACACAAACAGACACTTGCTGTAGGCATGATTGCCAGAGTTATCAGTGCAAGCTCTGGCTTTGCTAGAGAGCCAGTTTGGTTAAGTGGTCAGGGCATTGGACTAGGATGTGGGCAACCCAGGTCTGGCCCACCACTCAGGGAAGCGGGGTTAGTAACCTTGGGCCAGCAACACACACTCAGGGTGTGCATGTCCGATGCATGGGAGTAGACCAGGTAGGCAGTCACCTAGGGTACCACCTGGCCACAGGGGTGGGGGGCAGGCGCCCCCTCCCTGACCCCACTTGCACTGGGCTGCACCATCTTTTCTCAGCTCTGAGGCATTCGGAGCTGCTCCTAACACCTCAGAGCTGAGAAAAGAAGAAGAAGAAGAAGATATTGGATTTATATCCCGCCCTCCACTCCAAAGAGTCTCAGAGCGGCTCACAATCTCCTTTACCTTCCTCCCCCACAACAGACACCCTGTGAGGTGGGTGGGGCTGGAGAGGGCTCTCACAGCAGCTGCCCTTTCAAGGACAACCTCTGCCAGAGCTATGGCTGAGCAAGGCCATGCTAGCAGGTGCAAGTGGAGGAGTGGGGAATCAAACCCGGTTCTCCCAGATAAGAGTCCGCACACTTAACCACTACACCAAACATCAAAGAGGCTGTGTGCCTCACCCAGCCCCTTCTGGGTCTGGAGAGGGTTGATTGGAGTAAGCGGTGAGGTGTTTTTTCTCAGCTCTGAGTCATTCAGAGCACCTCCAAATGCCTCAGAGCTGAGAAAAGAGGCCACCCGCCTCACTCAGCCTCTTCTGGATCCAGAGGGGGCTGAATGGGGCATGTGACGGGGCATCTTTTCTTGGCTCTGAGGCATTTGGAGCACCTCCGAACACCTCAGAGCTGCAAAAAGATGCTGTGCGCCCCACCCCACCCCTTCCATCTGGCCTGGGGCACCAGAAGTCCCAGCGCTGGTGCTGAGGGTGTGACCACAGGAGTGATTTGGCCTGACCTAGCCACACCTCATATCTGGAGTTAATGTGTTTGATCACACAGGTGTATCTGCCTCCTGAGTCCTGCCTGTACCTACCTCATTAAAAAAAAAAAAAGCTAGGACTGGATTAAATAGCTACTGGGAACTTTCTGGTAGCAAACTCTAAACCATATGCAGGGCACATTTCCCAGCTGTCTGAATGGCCAGGCATGCACTGCAGATATTGTGCGCTTGCTCAGCATGTGCATGAACAGTCTGAATGTTTATCTGGCACATATGGAGCCTGACCCAGCAACAGGTCAGGGGCTGTGTGAATATTGGGACAAAGATAAAAGAGAACCAACTTTTTCAACCCAGATACTTCTGTGCTAAATCTCTCGTGTGATCACACCCTCAGTCTAACTTACCTCCAGTGAGGATAAAATGGAAGAGAAGATAATTATGTAAGTTGCTGTGGGTTCCCACTGGGCAAAAAGTAAACATATGTAGTGGAATTCTATTTAACCACAATTCCACAGTTGTGTGTATTTTGTTCTCATTCTATTGTTGTATCTTACCTTTCTCCAAGGTGCTCAGGAGAGAATGTATACGTTCACCCCCATTTTACCTTTGCTACAGTACTGTGAGGGAGAAAGTTTTGACTGAAGGAGAAGGAACAGCCTAAGGTCCCCAATGAGCTTCATGGCTGATTTGAATGTGGGTCTCCAGATTCTGAGTCTGATATCCTAGCTAGCATCTGCACTAACAACTCTCAATACTCCAAAGGCTTATTGGACATACAGTTGATGAAGGGTTGAAATATCAAAGAGAACAAAGGTAAAGACTTTGCATTTATTGCTTCAGCATTTATTTCTTCCAGCATTCTACTCCAAAATGCTATTTCTTTCTTTCCTTTTTTTTACGAAAAGAAGAAAATGGCACTCAGATGTCTGATTGCTTTCCAACGTAGGCAGAAAGAGTCCTTAGAGTATTCTTTAGCTCCTACTGTTTCCATGTCTGTAGCAAACAGTAGGAGTCTTACTCATTTTGGATCCATGCTTACAATAAAGAAATATATTTCCTTCCATTTAGATATTCTCATTCTCAACATTTCTTCCCCACAATTTCAAGGATGCCTCAGCCAATAGTAGTGGAGTTTTGTAAGTCTTTCTACAATTAGAAGTAGAGGGTGTTGGAACTGAAAGAATTTGTATGCTTCAGATCATTTCTCTGCTATTATGAGCCATAAAGCGGGGGGTGGGGGGAATCTATCTTCAAAAGCAAGTATTCCATAGCTCCAGGGAAACAAGAGCTTTACCGGGAATGGAAGCACACTTTATATTTGGGGTCCCCATGTTTGCTTGATTATCACTTTGTGTGGCCTGCATCATCTTTTAATAGCTGTGATCGCATCTTCAAAGGCAATGTGTGTATGTGTGATAAAGAGAACGAGTTCACATGAACTTTCTTTTGGATTAATATTTTTTTCCAGAAATAAAATAATCTGTCCTTTTGAAACTTTAATGGGTGCAGATAAAATTGGAGGAGAGCAGAATACTTACACTTTGATACACAGAAGGCTACAGTAAATAGCTTCCTTCCACTTTGTACTTTTGTACTAAAAAATGCAATTCAAATTTTTTTGAAAAAGAGTTATTCTTTCTTTACCCTATTCCTTTTATAAAACATTGGTGGGTTGGTAATGGACTTCTCCCATTTCCTGGCAGTTCTAGTCTTTTCATGTTGGTGTTATATTTTTCTGCCAAATTTTCAATAAAAAGTGAAAACCTCAAAAAGAAAACCATAGATTTATACCTCCCCTTCTCTTTGAATCAGAATCTCTGAGTGGTTTACAGTATCCTTTATCTTCTTTCCCTACAACAGACCCCCTGTGAGGTAGGTGGGGCTGAGAGAGCTCTCACAGAAGCTGCCCTTTCAAGGACAACTCTGTGATAGCTATGGCTGAACCAAGGCCATTCCAGCAGCTGCAAGTGGAGAAGTGGGGAATCAAACCCAGTTCTCCCAGATAAGAGTCCACACACTTAACCACTACACCAAACTACACCAAAGCAGTTCCTGAGGGCAGGGTGGGGGTAGATCCCCATGAGATGTGGTACAGGAAAATGCTGCTGAAAAAGAACCTGCCAGAAACTAATCTCTTCCCTTTTGCCTGAGCTCTTTCACAAACATAAGAAGATCTGTATGTGCAATTTCTTCCAGTTCCTCTTTCTTTCAACAGTCCCCTGACCACATGCCACTCTGTGTGTGATGGTCCCTGATCGTCAAAAATTGCTTTGCAGGGCACTGAAGAAGGAAAGGGGGAAACCTGCTTTGAGACTTTATTTCAGCTGTGATTCCTAGGAAACCAAACTTATTGTACTTCCTGCCTGATGGGTATTTCCCCCCCCAGCACATGCTTCCTCATAACAACTTGTGAGATAGGTGTGGCTGATAGTGTGTGACCAGCCGAAGGTCACCAAGTAAATTTCTGGGGAAGAGCAGGGATTTGAACCTGGGTCTCCCAGGGCCTAGTCTGATACTCTAACTGCTACATCACACTGGTTTCTTTGTTCATCTGAATAAGCTGCCCATCCCTAATGTTATGATATTGCTATATCTGACAGAACGACATCACTGAATACAGAACCTAAAATTTTGACATATCAGATCTGGCTATGCAATGGCAACATTGAAGTTAATGGTAAGTGATGAAAAATTGTTTTAATTTTTTAAAAAATTTAAAGATTCATGCCTTTTGATCATGCAGTCTCCAGTATAAATGTGTAAGAGAACATTTGGGCAGGAAATAAAGACAAATCATCTCAACAAACAGGCATTTCGACAGTGTTGGAAATGTTACTCAAAGTGGTGCATTATTTCAACCTAGTTCTGGTAAACCAGGAGTGGAATGAGACCATTTTATAGAACGAGAGTGGGAAGATGAATTCTACGACTGGCAACTTGTTAAGATGATATATTGAAACTCTAAGTGGTGATTTGATAATGTGAAGGATAGCTGTGATATTTGCATGCGAAAAGGGAAACCTCATATGGATAAATAATCTGCTACTGAGTAGAGAAGCTGATACACAAAGGAAAGATCTCTTGACCACCTATTATAATGCTTATAACCAAAGAAAACAGTACCTTTGGGAGGCTGTGAAAGACCAGTGGCCAGGTGCACATTACTAGAACCAAGTGCATGGAAAGCGATTTTACTAGCCCCCAAAGAGCCTTCTGTCTCACTAAAACAACCATTGCTGTCACTGACAACCAGTAGCTGGTCCTTCTTGAGTCACAGCCCCTAATCAGGCATAAGGTATAAACTTGTGAGTAATTTTGCTAAAGGTACTATTGAAACCAATGAGCATTTAAAAATAAAATGGCAATTGAAACATACAGTGATCATAAAATTTTTTTAAAACACAGTAAAATAACATTAAAACTAAGATACAAAGAAACACAAGCAACAGTACAAAACCAAACACACTATAAAACCAAACATGAACCATTAAAAAGCCATTCTCAAAGGTTAAGAATAGGTCAAGCAGCTTAAAATGCATTTGGAAACAGAGAGGCCTTAACCTGATGACAAAAAAGAGAGTGTGGGAAGAGGCTTAGCAGATTTCTTTGGACAGGGACTTCCATGAGGCAGCTGCCACAAGCCCCAGCATCCTTGAGAAAGTGAAGATGAAGACAGAAGGAAGGACAAAGGACCACCATTGTTGGATTTCCCTCCTAGTGAAGAATCAGTATTTGCCTAAGGAAGAAATAATAAAAATAGGGCAAGGTTTAGGGGTAGACCATCCGGAGGGCTGCTCAGGATGCCAGCTGTTACCTACAGTCACAATTTATATGCAGCTATTAGAGATCAAGAAGATTTTCAGGGTATGAGACTTCCAGAGTCAAAGGGAACTTGTTGGGTTCTAAGATGCTAAGACCTGACTCTAGCTGCTCTACCTGCAGACCCACATGGCTACCATCTGAGGTTACATGCAAAAGATCAGTAAGTGATGGATGGATCAAAGATCATTCTTTCTTGCTTCATCAGTTGGCCCAGGGCTGCACATGAATGAGAATTACATGCCTAGCATCCCTAACACAGTTTGCATCTGTTTTCTCTCTAAAAAGCAATCCTTCCTTATATATCAAAGGTTTCAGGTTTTCACGGCTGGTAACATCATTAGGGTTTGTAGAATCTTTCGGGATCAAGTGCCGTGTTCTACTGGAGAAAGTTTTCCTTCCAGACGTTTCGTTCTCAGCTGCGGAGAACATCCTCAGTGGCGTTGCAGCCGGAGCAGGTGCTCAGACCTTCTTGGCTGCTGTGCATTGAGTGGGGCCAGGGCTGCTGGAGAGCTGCTATTTGTAGGCTGGAGGGGGTGTGATGAAAGGGCAATTGGTTTGTGGATGTGCCCATTGTTTGGTGGGGCTTCCTGGAAGGGTAGTGATAAGGAAACTGGCTGTTGAATGTGACCATTGTTCTGTGTTCAGAACAATTGTTCAGAACAATTCAACAGCCAGTTTCCTTATCACTACCCTTCCAGGAAGCCCCACCAAACAATGGGCACATCCACAAACCAATTGCCCTTTCATCACACCCCCTCCAGCCTACAAATAGCAGCTCTCCAGCAGCCCTGGCCCCACTCAATGCACAGCAGCCAAGAAGGTCTGAGCGTCTGCTCCGGCTGCAACACCACTGAGGATGTTCTCCACAGCTGAGAACGAAACGTCTGGAAGGAAAACTTTCTCCAGTAGAACATGGCACTTGATCCCGAAAGATTCTACAAACCCTTCCTTATATAGTTAGTATGTTGAATGAGCCACCTGTAATTTGGTCCCAATCTCTGTTTAATAATCAGTCCTCCTCCACATTGAGCTTCAGTCCATGTGGCCACAACAATGCTATTGGTGCAAAGGTGACCATGGTTTCAGTGAGGAGTTATGTCCTGGTTGCTTGAAGGCAACTGTTGCTCACCACAAGAGATCAGAAGGATTCTGAATGACAGGGCTGGCCCATAGAATCTGGGTACAATAGTAACACAGGAAGAGGCTCATATCTGAAAAGCTAATAAAAAAGGAGGGAAATCTTCTGATTTTCTGAGTTTGGAAGGATATTGAGATGGGTAGACTGGTGGATGTGTTTGATGGATTACCCTGTCTCCCAAATGGATGGAGATCAGAGGGAGGTAGTACTGGTTTGGAGTCTCTCTTTAGCAATGTTGAGTGCTTGCTGACTCCAGAAAAGTCTCTCTGCCTCGTAGGCATTAACTTATAATAAAAGCAGCGACTTCCGTATTAAATCATCTATATATATTCACTTTCGTCTTCTATGTAAAACAGATGCTATTTATATAGTCTTCACACCTCAGCTGCCTTTATTTATGAGCTACTTGAGCCATCCTTTGGACTTGAAAAGCCCACCCTGCCCATAAACTCTTTATGTACGTGTGTTTTGTCTGAATCCAAATCCATATTTTAATCATTAAGTTTCCCCCTGGCTGAGGGACATCCATCAAGACACTATCCATGTTTGCAAAGTCCTACTGAGTTCAGTGAAGTCAGCTGTCTTATAATGGTCTGTCATTTACACAGATTTATTATTAGGATGCCATCTTTTACAGAAAATGCAGTCATTAAACTTATAAACAAGTGGCAAGCATACATGATTGTGATAATTTAGCTTTAAAATTGGTTGAATGCTTCCTGATTTCATCTTCTGTCTCATCTTGACTGCGTGTGGTGATGGAAAGTGGCATCAAGTCACAGTTGATTTATGGTGACCACATAGGATTTTCAAGGAAAGAGATGTTCAGAGGTTTTTTGTCATTGCCTCCCTTCATATCATGGCTCTGGTATTCCTTTGAAGTCTCTCATCCAAATACTAGCTAGGGCCCACTCTGCTTAGCTTCCAAGATCTGATGAGACTGCGCTAGCCTGGGATATCCACGCCAGGGCTGATTGTATGTACTACAATTTAATACATGAAAAATTCATCAGTTTCATATAGCACAGTGAGCGTGCTGCCTCTTTACCATGCAAAGTTGAGTACAAAGGTACAAGATATTTTTACATACAAGTCTCTCTCACAGTAAAATGACTTTCAGTGGGTTGATCCTACTTGCTTTCCTGCTAGTGAATATTGGAGAGGATCTTCTTTGGATTACCAGCAAGGTGATACTCAGGACCACTGAAGCCTTTTGGTCAAAACCAGCTGGGGCTAGAGCTACAGAAAGGAGAGGAGTTAGGCAAGACAGCAGCGGAACAGTGAGTGGGACCAAAGCCAAACCAATCCTTTTTATTTTCCAATTACATTTAAGAAACATAACAGAATCTTTCCATAAAGAACAACTTAACTGAAAAATAGATGAAGAAAGTGTATGTTTATTTGCTGTAACTTGCTGGATCAACTGGGAGAAGCCAGTTCTGTGGCTCCAGTCACACCCCCAGATTGCAGTTGTATCCACTCTACAAGTCTACATATCATTGCACTGGCAGGGAAACCAGGCTTTTGAGGAAACTTATGACAGCAAATGTTTTTGCCGAAGAGACCTTAGTGCATTAAAAATACCAGTGGAAAGGATTAGTATGCCTATTGCACAATTTAGGGCAGGGTTATCATTGTGGGTTACTATTGCACAATTAGGGGATACTATTAGCAGACTCCTGCCACAGATGCCTGCCAATCTCACTTCTAGCAGTGCTTGGTTCTACAGCAGGGTTTCAGTGGATGATCATAGTCTATGAAAATACACAGGGTCAGAGATGAACCTAAACCATTCAGGACTTTAAATGTCAACATCACTTTGAGCTGAACCCAGAAACAAACTGGCAGTGAGTGGAACTGATAAATTGTTGGCATCATTTTCATAAATATTGGCAGTTACCTCTTAACATCTCAGCTGCTGTAGGTTGAGGTGATAAGTCCAATATTCCCAAACGAAAACTGAGCATTCCTTTTCACCTTTCTAGAGGTATATCACTAGATAACACATGTCAAGGAACACAAGGCAGATGCTGAAAACAGTCATACCTTGTCACACAACACTTAATAATGTTTTTTTTACATCCAGATTTTTGCTATTCTTACACATTAAAAATTGTCTTCCTCTGTAACACCTAGTTCAGGAGTCCCTAACCTCTCTGAGCCTGTGGGCACCTTTAGAATTCTGACATAGCACAAAATGGCTGCTGCAGCTTATCTTCAGTCACACAGCAAACATCCTTGTACTGTGGTGGCAGCTGCTGCCAAAGCAATATTTTTAAAAAATCTGCACAGCCAATTAAATTTCCAATGGCCATTCAGAAGCCTTGATGAACAAAAGCCGTTTGGCAGGCATCAGGGAAGGTGTTGGTGGGTGCTACGGTGCCCACTGGCACCACTTTGGGGACATGTGATCTAGTTCATTTAACATGTTCTGATATTATTAGGCTGTACATTTCCCACCATAGCTCTGCATTACTGGCTGGCATGAGACCTAGGGATGTTATGGTTGCTGGTAGCTGTGTCTTCTTTGAACTGGAAATTCCATCTTCGGTCTTAGACAGGTGATGCCCAAAGGCATGTGAGAAAGAGACAGAGACAACAGAGGGACAGTAAACAGATTGAATGCGCATTCACTGTCACATGTGAACAGGGCTAGAGAATCAGCAAGAAGAGAAGCATAACACACAGCAGCTGGTAGATCCAGGTGGCTAGCGTTGTTAGTCTGAAGCAATAGAATAAAGTTGGAGTCGAGTAGCACCTTTAAGACCAACCAAGTTTTATTCAGAATGTAAGCTTTCGTATCAGACGAAGGAATGGTTTACAGTGAGCAGAGTTACATATAGCTGATGGGAAGTGGTTAAGCATGCAAAATGCAAATTTCACTGTTTTGCTGTTGGATTATAACTTTGTACCATTTTGCGTGCTTAACCACTGCCTACCAGCTATATGTAACTGCTCACTGTACACCATTCCTTTGTCTGATGAAGCTTATGGAAGCTTACATACTGAATAAAACTTGGTTGGTCTTAAAGGTGCTACTGGACTCCCAACTTTACACAGCAACTGGAGATCAGACACCTTTTTATGATTCATTTATTTAGGCTATTTATCACTCAGGTTTTCTGCTCAATGGGGACCCGACAAAGCAAGCTTATGTACACATAAATGTGATTTAAATAAACAAGGATAAATCGGCTCCTCCCAGCCAAGCTGGCATCGCCAGTGATAGGCTGGGGGCCGTCAGTTGCCGGCCCGGAAGGAGGGAAGGCTTACCATTTATCCCAGGCATCCGGGAGCTTGCTCTGGGCGTGGCATCAGGGCTATATAAGCCCTGGCCACGCCCAGAAACACACAGTTGCTTTTCAGCTCTCTGGGACGAGAGCTGCGTCATGGAGCTTCGGCCGTCTGCGGAGCGTGCGGCGGGCTGTGCTGGCAAGGGGCATTCCCGACAGCGAGGAGGCTGGGCAGTGTGTCCAGAGGTGTGGCAGTCCTGTCGCGTGCGAGTGGCGGCAATTCTGTGGGGGCTTGTAGAGCCCAGCTACGAAGCTCATTGGCTGGTGGTGATGGGCGTGGTAGCTGGGCCCTGGGGCCCCAAAAAGGGGACATGCGTTAGGAGCTTGGGCAGGCGTTCTTAGCCCCCCCATTTTATCCTGTGGTGTTAGGGAGCGGTGGGGGTTAAGAGTGGGTTCTTTTCTCCCTCCACCCCGATCAACATATTAACAGCGAGCAAGGGGTGGTTTTTTTCGGCTGGGAGAGTGTTTGACCCCCAGCCTTCACTCCCCCCCGGTTTTCAGCCTACTCAGCACAGCACAGTGGTTGGGTTAGTGGGGTGGGTGTCAAGCTTTCACAACCCCAAGGGCATAAGGTGTGGGGGCCATCTTATTGATGGGCCTGGGCCATTTGGGTCTGTGTGGGTTTTTTTTTTCTGGATCTGTCAATATGGCCAGGGCATTCTAAGCGTAAGCAACCTACCAGGCCCGCTAGGAGGTGGGGCCAACAACCCGGCCCCGCTGAGGATGGGGGTCAAGAGGCTCAGGTAAGGCAAGGTATTATTGGCCAATTAGAGGCTCTAGAACAGCAGAGAGGTGCTGCAGGAGCTCCCATATGGGAAGGGCGCAGCAGAGCAACGGGGCGTTCATCACAATTGACTTTTGAGAAGGAGGTACTGGCCCGTCTTTCTGCATTACAGGGCGGAGCTCCAGGGGTTGACATGAGACACGAACCAGACCAGGATGATGGTACTGACTTGGGCGAGAGGCTGGTTGACAAACCCTTGGTTATTGGGACAGTGGGAGATGTCGGGCAGCAGGCTCTGGCAGTGGCAGTGGTGGTTAACCCCTCTGGTGATGTCGGTAAGCTCCCTTTACAACAACAGCCCCAGTCGTGGCCTTGGGGCCCATCACAATTATTGGCCCCCCCAGCCACAGTGAGGGGAGCACTGGTAATTCTAGGGCAGAGTGGACCTTTGGTCCCTCAATTCCTTGCAAGGCATGTTCCCGGAGTGTGCAATGGGGTGGCAGACATTCTATCTTGCCAACAGATCGAGCGTTTTCGCCAACTTGCTCCAGAAGTGGACTCGTGGCCAGCATGAATGCCCCAGGAACTTTGGCAGCTTGGGAGGCTGCAGCCAGTAGGGCAATTCAATTAGCATTGGCACCGAGCACCCAAAGAGCTTATGAAAGGGCAGGATTACAATTTTGGGATTTTAAGAGCGGCGCTGGATTGCCAGATAGCTGGCCAGTTTCTGCGGTGCACATCATGCAATTTTGCATATATCAGAAGGATAGAGGCTTGGGGCTTAAGTCAATTAAGGGTCAATTGGCAGCACTTTCCTTTATGAGTAAAGCGCAGGGGCTCCCCGAGAACACGGGTGATTTTAGAGTCAGAAAGATGCTTGAGGGTTGGGCAAGGGAGTGCAGGCCATTGGCTGATACCTGGCAACCAATATCCCCTTCGGTGCTGAAGGGGTTGTATAGGGTCTGGCCAGGGATATGTTCATCTGCATTTGAGGCCGCGCTGTTTCATGCGGCCTCTTTGGTTGCCTTTTTTGGGGCTCTGCGTATTAGTGAGTTGGTTGTACAGTCCAAGACTGACAATTCTAACCGGGCGCTGCGTGCCAGGGATGTCAAAATTGTACAGGGGCAAATTCTTTTGATGGTTAGGCGGTCCAAAATGGACCAGCATCAGAGGGGGATGATTATTACAATTGGCCAGTGTGTATTACCAGATTTGTGCCTGGTCAAGGCCCTAGAGCAGTATGTACAGCTCAGGGGGGAGGGTGATGGCCCCTTTTTTCACCATAGTGAGGCCCCCCCCTTACAAAATATCAATTTTGGGTGGTGACGGGCAAGGCATTGGCGGAATTGGGTTTGAGGGGTGTCAAGTTTGGAACACATTCATTCCGGATTGGTGCTGCTTCCACGGCAGCAGCGATGGGCTACACCCCCTCCACCATACAGCGTATTGGCTGGTGGTGGTCAGCAGCTTTTAAATCCTATGTGCACCCATTGGTCACTTAGGAGGGTGTGGGAGCAGTTTAGTTGTTTTGTTGCCCGTTGGCATATTTCCGGGTGTTGACATTTTTCTGTTTTCCAGGTGCTGTGGCTCGTAGGGAGAGACGTCGGATCCTCATCTGCGGGCACAGTATGGTGTTCTGGGTGGCCCATCATGCCAGGAGGTCACCAGTGGGCACCCAGCTGGGCCTCAGCGAGTCAGCAACGGTGGAGTGGCTGAGTCGCCGGGGCCTGTGTTGGCTGGGGAGCATGCCACTGTTGTTCCGGGGGAGGATGGCACCTCCTCCTCACATCCTAGTCAATCCACCTGGGTGGAAATGACTTAGGATTCATGAAAGGGAAGGCCCTTTCTTTGCAGGCGCAGACAGATCTTTGGGCAATTAAGTGAAGATGGCCGGGTGTTATTCTGGTGTGGTCGGCAATTCTGCCACGCAGGGTTTGGCAGACTGTCCTTTCCCCCGGGGGGAAAGAACACACTAGGCGTAAGGCCAACCGGGCCTTGCAGAAGGCCATGGAGAGGGGCCTAGGGATATTTCTTCCCTATCCGGCCATATGAGTTGAGAATGCTGACTTGTATAGGCCGGATGAGGTTCATCTGTCTGAGTTGGGCAACCGGGCCTTTTTGGAAGAGCTTTGGCAGGGGTTGCGGTCGGCTCTGGGCCGTCCGGTGGGCGCTAATGCCAAAGCAGAGGCTTGGCATTGGCGGTGGCAGTGGCAGGATGAGGTATCAGCCACAGTGTTTTCAGGGGAGCACCTATGGTTCAGCACCATTGAGGCAGTTCTTGCACGGGTTAACTTATGCTCTGACATTAAAAAAAACACTGAAAATTTTGACCTCTCCAAATTAAATTTAAACTATCAGGTTTGATAGAGTAAGGCTTGCTCTTTTCAATAAGCCTAATTTCGCCATCCTCGGAGCCTCCTGGGCTCAGATATTAATTCTTAAAGTTTTTATTTTTTTTCCAAAATGGCGGTCATGACTTTCTGCTTCCCTTTAAAAAAATTCCTTCAAAAGGCTTCTAAAATAATTATCAGTGATAATGTCCAATAGTATTTACCTTATAATTGTCACCTCTGTCAGCTTCACCAATTTTTAATGTCCCGAACACTTTAAAAACTTCATTTAAATTTTGACCTCCTAGCAATGGCCGCCGATGTTTTTCTATGATATTATAGTCCTAGAGTAGGCTAGCTGCTTCAATGATTTCCCTTTTCCATCCGACACTTCCTGCTTTTCTTGCCACCAAATCCCGTTTTCACTGGTAAAAAGATCTCACAATATTTGATGTATTTCCTGTGTTGACTGTGAGAGCTGCAGATCTGTGATGATGGGGCTTTTTCACCAAAACCACAAGTAGACAAAACAATAAATTCCTTTCCACTTTTTAGCACTGTCCTTTAAATGTACAAAGTTCAAATTTCACCCCTTCTTCCCTTCTTCTTCCAAACTTTCTGAATCTCTATTTCACACCTTCTGGTTTTATTTTGTTTAACTTTAAATAGTCCTGGAATGAAGATAGTCATCAGTACCTTTTTCTGCAGTTATCCAGATCCAACACCAGTCTTGTATAGCTTTAGATGTTTAGCAGTCTCAAAGAAGGTTAGGATCCTATTGAACTTATGTCAAATAAATGACTCTGGAAGAAACTTCTGCAGATGATGAATATGCAATTCGTCTCCGGAGACCCCTCAAAGCCTCAAATGAGCCCCCCCCCCGGGACTCCCTTTTAGCCAAGGTAAATCTCCTCAGAGTTTCCTGTGCATATCTTGGACTGATCTCTGACTGAGAAAAGTAGGCAGCAGGCATTAAATTGCCCTCCACTACCCCGAACAGAAGTTCCAGCCTGCTTCCCTTTGAGAAGCAATTCAGTTTGGCATTTTCCAACCCTGGAAAAAAAAGGGAAAATACCAAATACGTGGAAGGAAGCTGTTATTTTAGTTGATTCCAAAGAAAGATAAGAGATGTTATGAATGTAAAAAATTATAGACCAATTTCAGTATTAAATAATGACTATAAAATATATACAAGAATCTTGGCAGAACGGTTTAAACAATATTTGATAAATTTTATAAAGGAAGATCAAGCAGGGTTTCTTCCCAAAAGGCAAATAAGAGACAATATCAGAACTGTTGTAAATATTGTAGAGTATTATGAAAGACATCCAGAAAAGGAAGTAGCATTATTTTTTGTAGATGCAGAGGAAGCATTTGACAATTTAAATTGGGATTTTATGTTTGCAGTAATGGAGAAAATGGAGCTTGGAGAAAGCTTTATAAGAATGATAAAAGCAATATATACTGAACAATGTGCAAGGCTATGTATAAATGCTGATCTTACAGAAAACATGATAATTAGTAAAGGTACAAGACAAGGTTGTCCACTTTCCCCATTGTTGTTTACAATGACTCTTGAAATATTACTGATGCAAATTCAAGAAGATAAAGAAATAGAAGGATTAAAAGTAAAAGGATTTATTTATAAATGAAGAGCATTTGCAGATGATATAATGTTTATAAATGAAAACCCCATACAAGTCACACCTTTGTTGTTAGCCAAAATATAAGAATATGGGGCGTTGGCAGGACTTTGTATTAATAATAATAATAATAATAATATTTTATTTTTATATCCCGCCCTCCCCGCCAAGCGGGCTCAGGGCGGCTAACAGACATGGGAGTCCCATGATTCATATAAAACAACATAAACAATTTTAAGTATATCAATTACAAATAAATTATTTAAAATAGATAAAATATATAAAATAGGTGCTATTAATAAAGAAAAATCAAAGAAAAATCAAAATAATAATAAAGAAAAATCAAAACTTCTATGTAAAATATGCAAATAAATAAGCAATAAGAATTGCAGAGACTAACGGGCAGTGAAGTTACCTTCAAGGTAAAATATTTGGGTGTGGAGATAACAATGAAGAATATTGTTTTGTTCAAAAATAATTATGAGAAGCTTTGGTGTAAAATGGATGAAGATATGTTAAAGTGGAATAAACTTAATTTGTCACTGTTGGGTAGAATAGCTGCAATTAAAATGAATATTCTACCAAGAATAATGTATTTGTTTCAAACTATTCCGATTGTGAAAGACAGTAAACAATTTAATAGATGGCAAAGAAAAATTTCAGAGTTTGTGTGGGTGGGAAAGAAACCAAGAATTAAAATGAAAATTTTAACAGATGCAAAAGAGAGAGGCGGATTTCAATTACCAGACTTAAAATTACATCATGAAGCAGTTTGCTTAGTATGGATAAAAGAATGGATAATGTTGTTAAACAAAAAACTCTTAGCGTTGGAAGGTCATGGAAATAAATTTGGCTGGCACGCTTATACGTATTATGGGGGGAAAAAAGATAGATGATTTTTTCTCTCACCATTATATAAGAAACAGCTTGCTAAATACATGGCTGAAATATAAGAAATATGGAGATGAGAGAAAACCGTTATGGATAGTGCCAGCTGAAGTGATAAAAATAACAGCTGAGACGGGTGAAGAAAAGTGGTTGTCATATAATCAACTATTAAAAATACAAAGTGGTAAAATAATAATAACAACAACAACAACGTTTTATTTATATCCTGCCTTCCCCGCCGAGGCAGGCTCAGGGCGACTAACAACATATCAATACAATAAATTATACAATAGGTATTAAAAATGGCATTTAACCTTAAAAACATTCCAGTTTAAAATTAAACATTAAATATTTCTGGTGCTATTCCATCAGTAGATATGATGGCGGATCTCACTTAAGGCGAATCCATCAATCGTTCAGTGAGGCAAAGGCCATCCTAAAAAGGATGGTCTTGCAGGCCCTATGGAACTGTTCGAGGCTCCACAGGGCCCGCACTTCTTCCAGGAGCTGGTTCTATAGGTGTGGTGCTGCAACAGAGAAGGCTCGTATATGGGTGTTCTGTAGTTTTGCCTCCTTCGGCCCAGGGATAGTCAGTTGGTTCTTCCCCGCTGACCTCAGTGCTCTTTGGGGTTCATATGGGGAGAGACGGTCCCTCAGGTAGCAGGTCCTTGACCATATAGGGCTTTAAAGGTAATAACCAGCACTTTTGTAACTAACCCAGTATGTGACCGGCAGCCAGTGCAGTCCGCGCAGCCCTGGCTGTATGTGCTCCCATTTTGGGAGCCCTAATAGTAGCCTAGCCGCCGCGTTCTGTACCAGCTGCAGCTTCTGGGTTCGGCACAGAGGCAAAATAGAATTGAAAACTGCTGAAGAGCTGAATAATAAATATGATTGGTTTCAAATGCAACAAATAAAGAGTTTGGTGGAGAATGACATCAAAACTGAAGGAATAAGAAAAGAGCAAACAGAAATGGAAAAAGTTCTGCTTGGAGACAATGAAAAATTAATTTCAAAATTATATAAATTACTTTTAAAATGGTCTACGGAAGATGAAGTAGTGAAATCTCAAATGATTAAGTGGGCGATTAATGTAAATAAAGAAATACAGATGGAAACTTGGGAATATTTGTGGAAGAACTCTATGAAGCTTTCGACGTGTCATAGTATTAAAGAGAACTGTTTTAAAATGATGTATAGATGGTATATGACTCCTAAGAAATTGGCAAAGATGAATAATAAGATGCCAGACAGATGCTGGAAATGTAAAAAACATGAAGGTTCTTTCTACCATATGTGGTGGACTTGTGAAAGAGCAAAAAATATTGGCAGATGATTCAACAAGAAATTTCTAGGATCTTGGGATATGAATTTAAGAAAGTTGCAGAGACTTTTCTGTTGGGATTACAAATGAAAAAATTTCCAACAGAAGATAGAACTAAAATTTGGTACTTGCTTTCAGCTGCTAGGACATTATATGTGCAGTTGTGGAACCAAGAAAAAATACCAGAGAAATGGGATTGGATTGTAAAAGTTATGACATGGAGTGAAATGGACAAATTAACAAGAATTTTAAGAGACTATGATTTAGAAGTTTTTACGATGGAGTGGAAAAATTTCAGAAGATATGTAGAAAAAGAGTGGAAAATAAAAGGACATTGGACAATTTTTGATAATGATTAAGTCTTAGAAAAAAGAAAAATATTAATTTTTGTTTTTATTAGTTAAGGGTACCTTTAAACATTAGTTCTTTAAGTAAATAACACCGGCGGGGGTCAAGTAACAGGGGGGAGGGATGGGTAGAAAGTAATATATGGGATAGATAAAAGAAGTTATTAATGATGCAAGAAATATAATTTGTTACCATATGTTACCAAATAAAATTGTTTTAACTAATGCTAATGTTATTATTTCATGGGTGACACTCTAGCATTTGGCTAAAACCATAGAGTTTTGAATAAGAGATTGGATTTATATCCCACCCTTCACTCGGCGTCTCAGAGCAGCTTACAATCTCCTTCCCTTCCTCTCCCCACAACAGACACCCTGTGAAGTATGTGGGGATGAGAGAGCTCTTTCAACAACTGCTCTTGAGAGAACAGCTCTACAAGAACTGTGGCTGACCCAAGATCACCCAGCTGGGCTGCATGTGGAGAAGTGGGGAATCAAACCTGGTTCTCACAGATTAGAGTCTGCATATTTAACTGCTACACCAAACTGACTTTCCTACATCAAACTGACTGGATGCTTGAGTGTCATTGGCAATATGCTGACATCACTTCCAGTTGTAGTAGAAGAAGGTCCGGCCCCTTCCCAGCCAAGCAGGCAGCGCTGGCGTTCAGGCTGGGGGCCATCTTTGCCCCCTCAGAAGGAGGGAGCGGAAGATTCGCAGCCCTGGCACATCCGGGTGCTTCTCTGGGCGCAGCGTTGGGGCTATATAAGCCCCGCCCCCGCCCAGAGCCACGCAGTTTGAATCAGGCTCTTTGCCTGCCCGCCCTCCCCTTTTGGCAGTACAGGTTTCATCCGGTCGCCTTATTAGGGGCCAGGTAGGAATTTTTTCATCTTCACAGAATTGGCCCATGTGAAGTTGTTTTTTGCCTACCTTGTACTGCCTTGTAGTGTTAGGGTTTGTCAGTTGGAGTTTTTGTTTGGTCGCAGGTTGGAGGATGTATTGGCCACAGGGTTTCAGGGGAGTACCTATGGCCTAGCACCAGGTGTGTGGGTGGTCTGTATGAACCGCAGATGGGCTACTCGGCTCAGTGCGGGGAATGCAGGTCACGGGAAAAACCTCACCTGGGCGGATCTTTCCATGGGGATCGATGCTAGCCCAGGTGGAGAATGGCTTGGGGCCTGGCCGCTCAGCAACAACCCGAATACGGTGGGCTTGTGCTGGGGGCAGGGTTGCTCGCCCTCAGGACAAGGCGGGGTCAGGGGGTGACCCCAGGGCTTGTACTTCTAGGCCTCATCCCTGCCAGTTATAGGTTTGATAAGTTCTTTCAATAAAGCGGCCCGGTTTTTACACCCAACACACTGTGTCTGCCTCTTCATTCCGACTGGGGGGGCAAACTTCAGTATGTTGAGATGCTGGCAATCACTCCCCCCATTTCAATCTTCATTTTTCTCCCAATTCCTCCCAGTTGAGCAGAGGCAGAAAGAGCCTGCTGGGGGTGGGAGATGTCCAGCCCACAGAGGGAAAATGGCAGCCCTTAGAAGCATAGTTGGTGGTATTCACATTAACCCATCAATTAAACCTTGTTTGTGCCACAGAGTTAAGTAATCTGAATGCCATTTTATTACCTTTAATTGACTTGCTTTTGCTAAAGGCATCAGTAAAGAAGCTTTGTGTTTGGGTAGGGGGAAGGAGGAAATACTGTTGTAATGTTTTCCTGAGCTTTGGGGAAAAGCCAGCATTTTCAGGAGGAAGACAAGTTGGCAATTAGCCTAAACATCAATACAGGGGAGAAATGTTGTGTCTCCCAGATTTATATTTTCGAATGCTACCTTATTAATCTCTATATAATTGTTATTGCAACAGCCTTGAAACTACCAATCAGTAAAAGAGCTAATAATTACTATGCTTGTAACAGAAAGCGAACTAATTGACTTAACAGTATACTTCATGGCATGTTTGTATAATTAATTAAAGCCCCCTTTTTAATGAGCAACTTGTCAATATGGAAGTCAAGTGCCTTAAGGAAGAGAAAAGAAAAGAAAGCAACATGAACAAGGCCAATTTTTTAAAACACTATTAAGAATTTTTTTATTTAATTTTTTAATTATTATTTCAAGTATAGTCAATCTGAACAGTTACAACAATAATGATGCATCATATCCATGTAATAAGTACCATTCAACAAAACTGTTACCATAAACCTAAATCATTTACTTGTTTAGCAATGTCTCCAACTTCAATTAGATATTCTAAGATAGATAACCACACTGAAGTGAAATTGGTTTGAACCCTGCAGTTTTCTAAATATTTGATGTTATCAGTAACTTCAGCTAACATATACATATCCCACAATTTCCCATGCCACTGTGCTAGTGTTAGTGGTGTTTTATCCTTTCAATTTTTAGCAATTATAAATTTTGCTGCATAAAGTAATACAGAGCCTCTTTCTATTGTTGCGGTAGTATATTGATGAGATGCCCATTGATGTAAGAAAAGATGGTCTAGTGTTAATGTCATTTGTATTTGAGTAATTGCTTTTATTTGTGTCACAACCAGAGTCCAGAAGTCTTTAATAACAAGGTCAATTTTTATTTACATTTCAAGTGCTCTTTTTAAAACTTCGTTTTGAAGAAGTCTTAACATGGGAAAAAATTAGCTTAAGCTGGCAAACAAAAAAATGCTTACAGCACTAGACTGTTTTAAAGTGGTAACTGAAGGGGCTTAATCCGTACGCTATGAGAGCCAATTCATACAACTTGAAGTCAGAAATGAGAATGAAGAAAATTCAAAGCATGTTACAGGTAACAACAGTTTGCTCCATTTCACAGTAGTTGACTCATTTTGTATCTTTTATCAGATAGATCCTATGAGAACAGGCCATGATTCAGTGATTGAGTATCTGATCGGCATGCAGAAAGTTCCCTGGGTTCAATCCCCAGCATCTCCAGTTAAAAGGATCAGGCAGGAGGTAATGTGAAAGACCTTTGCCTGAGACCCTGGAAACTCAGAGTAGATTAGACTGACCCTGATGAACCAATGGCCTGAGTCAGTATTGTTGGAAAAGGTAACATCTGGTATGCAAAGAAGAAGAGAAGAAGACTCTGCAGGGGGCAGAAAGAAGACAATTAAATAGGATAGTGAAGTCATCACCTTCTTTCCATTTAAGCGTCATTCCTTGTCTGCCTCCAGATTGCTACTTTCAGGGCAATTTCCACCTTCTTCTTGGAACTGCCACACTCAGTCTTACCCTTTCTCTCAGCTAGAGTTGCAGTTAGGGATCTATCTCTGTCTCTCGTCTTTCCTATCAAGTATGTTAATTTCTATATAAACTTTTATCTACTCTTTATACTCAGGTTCTTCTTCTTCTTCTTCTTCTTCTTCTTCTTCTTCTTCTTCTTCTTCTTCTTCTTCTTCTTCTTCTTAATTTTCAAGATAATACAGTTTATTGAGAAATAACTGAGTTACAAAATAATGTGAAATAGAATATCAGTATTCTCATAAACACAATAGGCTGCCTTAACAAAGCATGGATGATGATGGTACACAATATGATATTAAAGCTGCTTGGCAAAGAAAAGAAATAAACAGATTCAATGGAAAATCACATTGTAGAGGTATGCTGTCAAATACAATACAAATTATACTAACCTAATATAACACAAAACCTATTTAACACAAAATTAAGCATGATCTTCATGAGTTAATGTAGATGAAGCACAGGTGGGCCCGAATTTCCAATTTCAGAAGGGTTCCCATTTACGTAATATTTTTTTCCTGCTACCAAGATGCTATGTAGAGCCATGAAAGCCCACCATTTTGTCTAAAAGGAAGAGCTCCCATAATTTGGAAACCCAGGACCTGATAGAAGGGGAGGTCAACCGACTCCCATTTCAGTGCTATGGCATTCTTTGCTGCTGTGAACATTAAGGAGATAAGTTCATGATGAGGAGTTGAAATGTTGAAGTATCCCATATATTCAGTAACATTAATTGAGGTGAGAACGGAAGGATCAGACCAGTTAACTGTTTAATTCGAAGTAAGACACTACTTCGAAGTAAGACACTACTCTATTGCACTTTATAGCACTGTTTTATCCATCTAATTAACTATGTGATTGAATTTGTAACTGAATTGTATTTTAAAATTGTTTGTTTTATATTGTATTTTATTTATATCACGGTGTTCCGTGTCTGTGAGCCGCCCTGAGCCCGCCATTGGCGGGGGAGGGAGGGATATAAAAATAAATTTATCTTATCTTATTATCTTATCTTATCTAAAAAGTTGTTATGACAGGACAAAGCCACCAGATATGCAGGTAAGAACCAACCACAACCATAGCCTTTCCAGCAAGCCGAGGGATAACCTTGGGACATATGAGACAAGCGGACAGGAGTTAGGTATCAGCGTGAAGTCACTTTATACTGTTGAAGAATAATATTCAGAGATTTAGAATTAAGAGTAGGAGAGCACCGTACTTGAGCCCATTGATTCTTTGTGAGGGCACATCCTAAATCTTTCTGCCAAGCTAATTTACAGGGTGATCGAGATACATCACCATGCTTTAGAAAAGTGAATAAATACTTGAAATTAGACCTTAAGCTTGGACATCGTCTATTTTCAGCAAGCGTTCAAAGTCAGTTTAGCTCTGAGGGGAAGATGGAAAGGATAAGAATCTATAAAATTATGTAATTGCAAATATTCAAACTTCTTCTTCTCAGGCTGTGCACCGTTGTGGTGTTAATTACTCTGACAAAAAGTATAAGGCAACTTCATGTGAATATTCCTGTGTGTAGAAGCTCCATTGCTCCTTTGAGTGCCTTTGCTTTCACAACAGTAATGAGAGCAGAATGGGGAACTGTCAAAAGGGGGGCACATTTTAAAAGGAAAGAAAACAACTCTAAAAATCAATCTGTGCTTGGTTTCTGATAAGGTAGAACGTGGCTGCCTACAGAGAAGTTACCCCCCCCCCCCCCATGTTGGAAAATACAATGTCTGAAGTGGTCATCAAAGCCTATCCTTCACCTGTCTTCAAAGAAATAGCACAAAAAATGTGCTGTATTACATTCTCCTCCCCCAGTTCTTGAGTAAAAGTTCAAGGTAGTCCTTTATAGTACATCTTCTCTTTTACAGAGAAAGTACCAGAGCTTCTTGATGTCCTTGCAATATGCTGTTTACTTGTGTATGTGTTGAGCAGGAATTTCAAAGCAAGCAGATTGACTAAAGTATTATGACAACGATATTTGTTAAACTCTATGAAATCTGGGTTCACTCTTTGCTTGTGCGGGGTAGTGTGTAAAGTGTTGAACTGGTATCTGGAACACCCAGATCTGAATCTTCACTCTGCCATGAATGCTTAATGGGTGACCTTGGGCAAGTCACATACTCTCAGCCTAAGCTACCTAATGGTGTTGCTGTGAGGATAAAATGGAGAGCAGAATGATGCAAGCTTCTTTGGGTAACCACAGGGGAAAAGGCAAAGTATAAATGAAGTAAATATCTCTTTATCTCTTAAATTTTTTTAAGGCTGTCATTTAGAGGAGGACAAGGAGCTTTTCCATTTGGCAGCAGAGGATAGGACACGAAGCAATGGGCTCAAACTGCAAGCAGAAAAGTACCAGCTGGATATTAGGATTTTTTTTAATGGTCAAAGTAGTTCAGAGGTGGAACCAGCTGCCTAGGAAGGTGGTGAGCTCCCCTTCATTGGCAGTCTTCAAAACACAGCTAGATGATTATTTGTTGGAGATGCTTTAGACTGAGCCTGCATGGAGCAGGGGGTTGGACTAGATGGTCTTTATGGCCCCTTCCAACTCTATGATTCTATGCAGGGGTGGAATTCTATCAGGAGCTCATTTGCATATTAGGCCACACACCCCTGATATAGCCAATCTTGCTAGAATTCCACCCCTGATTCTATGATTCTATAAATAAATGAGTAAAAAAGTAAAATCCAAAATGGTATCTCCAATACGTTTTCTTGAATAGGGTTTAACTCTTCAGTCCCAGACTGGTGGTGCAACCCAAGTGGCTATGCTTATTTGGTATTCAATTTAATAGGGGAGGGACGGTAGTTCAGTGGTAGAGCATCTGCTTGGGAAGCAGAAGGTCCCAGGTTCAATCCCTGACATCTCCAAAAAAGGGACCAGGCAAAATAGGTGTGAAAAAACCTCAGCTTGAGACCCTGGAGAGCCGCTGCCAGTCTGAGAAGACAATACTGACTTTGATGGACCAAAGGTCTGATTCAGTATAAGGCAGCTTCATATGTTCATATGTTAATAATGCACTTCTTACCCATTATTTGGTATCCATTGTCGCCATCAATGGTTAGACATGTTGAGGTCCTATTGAAAACCATCCTTTGGCAGCCATGTGTCATAAGAGAGAAGCCATGTTGGATCAGACCAATGGCCCATCCAGCCCAACACTCTGTGTCTCACAGTGGCCAACAAAAAAACAAACAGGAGTTCCATCAGTGGGGCCAAGACACCAAAATATAAAACATTAGTTTGACTGAATAAACAAGAAAGTGGACAAAAGTTTTAATAGCAAAATAAATAATAATGGGTTACATACATTAAAATTAACAAGGCTTTAAGGGATACCAAACAGTAAAAAAAATAAAAAAATAAAACCAAGCACATTTTAAACACAAGGCCTTCCTCAGTGATAGAAATTATTAAAATACACGCCATAAGGCAAACATTATTCAGAATATAAAATGCATTTCTGATCTAAGCTTTAAGACCTGGAAGAAAATAAAAAGAAACAGGGGGGAAAGACATTTTAAATAATTTAGATTAATTGCAATTTCCAAAATTATTAATCTATATTGCACTCATAAAATCATTTTTCACACTGAAGTTGTTCATGGTCCAAATATCTAAGGATAAAAAATACCAATAAACATATTACAAATATACAAATGAAAGGGAAAAAACCTTTAAGAAAATTATTAAAAAAAATTGTCCACATCAACTATCAGGCATTACCAAAACCTGGAAGCCCTCCACTTTGTAGAACATAACAGTAAGGCTATAACTAAGACATGTTGAAGTCTGATTGAAAGCCATCTTTGACAGCCATGAGTCATGTCAAAAATGACTTTGGCTGAATAAGCAGAATCCCCAAACTCTGTTCCCCTTACTTATAGCCCCACATTTCCCTCCCTCCCATAATAGGAACCGATAACTTTTTGTCTGAGAGTTTTGAATTGTTCTGTGCCTACAAACGACTGCAGTGAATCCATCATTTAATTCATGTTACCAAATGGAGCTTGCTCCAACAAGTTGCGCTTTGCATCCTAATTTTAAGAGCGACATTAATGGAGTTTCCAGTAACTCCTTAATACCAATTATTTCTGTCTGAGTTAACTCAGAATTCTTACTGACATCGTGGGGGGGGAGGGGTGGAAAGCATGGTTTGTTTCATGCTGATAATTATATTGTTCTGCTATTAGTGTTACAGTGTCACTCAATTGTTCAGTACCGGTTAGGGCAAGTTTTGCAAATGAAAGCGTTAACACTGCCTATTAAGCTGACTATCTTCGCTACCACCAGTTATGGAAGAAAGAAAAACAGAACAGATCAGCTGAGGATTTAGCCCTTCAAGCTTGCACTTCAGAAGGATAAAAGAAAAGACTGGATGAATATGACAAAATAAAGCAGGAGTTAAATAGTGGCTGCAGTTCTCATTATTAGGCTTAGGGCTGCCAGGTCTTTGTTGGAAAAGACCCGGAGACTTTGGGGATGGATTCAAGAGAGGGCAGGGTTTGGGGAGGCATGGTACAATGCCATAGAGTCCACCCTTCAAAGCAGCCATTTTCTCCACGGAAACTGATCTCTGCCAGCTGGAGATCAGTTGTAAAAGCAGATCTCCAGGCCCCACCTGGAGACTGGCAACACTAGAATGACCATACTAGTATAAAGCTTTGATCCACAACTGCATGCTTTTTCATCCATTCATTTAGATATTTATATCGTGCGTTTCTCCTTGATGGGACCCAATCTGACTTAAAATTCCATGACCTCTTCCTCCATTTTGTCCTCATAACAACCCTATGAGATAAGTTAGGCTGAAAGAGAATGAGTGGCCCAAGGTCACCCAAAGAGCTTCCATGGCAGCAGGGGCAGCCCTAGACTGTCTGGCATCCTAAGCAAGGCTAACTTCTGGCATCCCCCCTATATTGATAACACCACCGAGTCACATGGGGGGCACCAATAATAATAATAATAATAATAATAATAATAATAATATTTTATTTTTATATCCCGCCCTCCCCGCCAGGCGGGCTCAGGGCGGCTAACAGACATGGGAGTCCCATGATTCACATAAAACAGCATAACAGACATGGGAGTCCCATGATTCACATAAAACAACATAACAGTTTAAATCAATTACAAATAAGTTATTTAAAATAGATAAAACATATAAAATAGGTGCTAAAATGTTGTAATCCTGATGTACATAAGATGGCTAAGTGTCTGCTCGTTAGTTAATCAGGTTCTGTCTCGAATGCCAACTGAAAAAGAAATGTTTTGCAAGCCCTGCGGAATTGGTTCAGGTCCCGCAGGGCTCGCACCATCTCTGGAAGGTCGTTCCACCAACGAGGGGCTATCACCGAGAAGGCCTGCTCCCTAGTAGCCCTCAACCTAGCTTCTCTTGTCCCAGGGATTGTTAGTAAGTTCTGGGAACCAGACCTCAGTGCTCTCCGGGGTACATATGGGGAGAGGCGGTCCTTTAGGTAGGCAGGTCCTCGGCCATATAGGGCTTTAAAGGTGATAACCAGCACCTTATAGCGAACACGGTAGACAACCGGCAGCCAATGCAGATTCCGCAGCCCAGGCCGTGCAGGTTCCCACCGTGGTAGTCCCTCCAACAGCCTGGCCGCCGCGTTCTGGACTACCTGGAGTCTCCGTGTTCGGTACAAGGGCAGCCCCATGTAGAGGGCATTGCAGTAGTCTAACCTCGAAGTGACCGTTGCGTGGATCACAGTTGCTAGGTCGGTGCGCTCCAAGAAGGGAGCCAAATGCCTCGCCCTCTTAAGATGGAAGAAGGCGGATCTAGCAGTGGCAGCTACCTGGACCTCCATTGATAGGGAGGACTCCAGTAGCACTCCCAGGCTCTATGACCAATCTGGCATACCCAGAAGGCTGGCGCTCTAGGCAATCACCTAGTTTGCCTAGTGGCAGGGCCAGCACTGCATGGCAAAGTGGATATTTGAAGCAGGTTTTCCCAGATCTTCTTCCAGCACTTCAACCGGTACACCATATTGCACCAACAGAACAAAAGAGCAAGATTTTTGTCAGTCCCCTCCCTCCTGATGCAGGTTCCCACTCTCTTCTACAAACAGATCCTGTGACTCCATTCAGCCTCAGGAGCACAATTTAGGAGGCAGCACACAAGACTGCAATGGGCAGGAGAAGAAAAGTATTTGCCTTCCTCAAGCATTGCTTACTAGGAATCAAATCCATGTGGTACCTCCAGTGTACTGTATTTCTGAAAGTACCTGGGACTTTGGGCTAGAGGAAAAACCTTCAAGGCTAGATTCAGATATGGCTGCCCACAGCCCTGGCATGGACCTGGCAATAACTCTGTGCATGGTTGGAGAATAGGACCTTCCTTTCATTGCCATTTCCCACTCAATGCACATGAGCAGGCTTTTTTAAAGGGGTTACATGAGACAGAAAGGGAACTGCATGAGAAGTTCTCATGCATGTCCATGCTAGCCACTTACCAGCAATGTAATGAGGTGAAGAAAAGCGATCACATACTTTTCTCTTTAATTACAACATGCTGCTCCTCATACCAAGACTAATTTGGCTCTCATCACTTTTTAGCATTATGAACCTGTATGAACCCGTGTGGGAATTATGCTCCTCTGGTCAACATCTATATGTTGCCTTCCTGCCGAATGTCGAACATTGAACATTGAAATGGCCTTTCTATGTGAGGAAATCGGGAGAGGGCAAAGGGCTCACATTGCTTCTGTCTGCTTCAAAGCAATAAAAAAGATCCCTTTTCCTTTTCTGTGGCACAAATCCAGTGGCACAAATAGAACATGAATGAGGGTAGGCGTACCTTATGTCATACTGAGCTTTCCAAAATGCAAAAGCAGTACAAACAACTGATAAAGTCCCATCCCTCTCTTATGTATTTGACTTCAGAGAGGCATAAGGAGCTCTCAAACTTGATGCTGAGCCTGTTCCAAAATATAGCTGGACATCAGAAACTAACTGTCCTCACATACAGATCCCCCCAATTCTTGGCATGTGCCAGAGGACTCAGAGAAAGGGAAGGGACAATAGTTATTACCATCAGGCCTCAGATTCAGTGGGAGCTCACAGGAGTGCAGCTCCTGAACCTTTCTGAGAGTTCCACCTCCTCCTTCTGAGAGTTCTACCTCCTTGTCCATTGAATAGTAGGTGCAGCTAACAATACCTGGATGAGCTCCACCACCTATTTTTCTACAAAATGACCCCTGTGAATACACTTCTGTGTTGCAGTGTGTGAACAAGATCTTGGGGTATAGGTGGACCATAAGTTCAATGTGAGCAGCCAGTGTGATGCAGCAACAAAAAGGGCTAATCCCACCTTGGGTGTATCAACAGAGGAATAACATCCAAATCACAATATGTCATAGTTCTACTGTACACTGCATTGGTCAGGCTGCACCTGAAGTATTATGTGCAGTTGCCTCACTTCAAAAAGGATGTGGACAGAATGGAGTGGGTGCAGAGGAGAGCAATGAGGATGATCCAGGTGGAGAAGAAGAGGCTGAGGGGGGACAGGATTGCTCTCTTGAAGTATCTGAAGGGCTGTCACTTAGAGGAGATCAGGGAATCGTTCCTGTTGGCAGCAAAGGGTTTAAATTAAGGGTGGGAAGGTACTGGCTGGATATTAGGCAAACACTTTTTTACAGTAAGAGTTGTTCAACAGTGGAATCAGCTACTGAGGGAGGTGGTGAGCTCCCTCTCACTAGCAGTTTTTAAGCAGCTGCTGCACAAACACTTGTCGAGGATGCTCTGGGCTGATCTTGCATTGAACAGGGGGTTGGACCAGGTGGCCTGTATGGCTCCTTCCAACTCTGTGAGTCTATTATTCTAAGAACCCTGTGGGATAGACCGAGAGAGAGAGAGAGAGAGAGAGAGAGAGAGAAGGGTTGGATAAACATATGGAGCAGAGGTCCATCAGTGGCTATTAGCCACAGCATATTGTTGGAACCATTGATACTACTGAGCCATTACAATTTGTGGACCCCTGCCTATTTGTGAATACTGGAAAATGTTATCAGTTCTGCAGATAAGATGTTATGGGAGCTAGAAGTGATGATTAGCTAGATATCAACACAAAAATCCGCAACAGTCTCCTCAATGACTTTAAGTAGATGTTAAACATGGGTGATGGTATCCATGTGATGCCCCACCAGATGACTCTCATGAGGTTCCCACTTAACAGTATTTGTGTATCCTGGGAAGTAGAGAAGGAAGTAGGAAAAGGGGAGAGGCTAAATTGAGAGGGGAAATAGTGGGGAAGGATTAAAGGAGGTGCCCCCATTCAAGTCCTTGCAGGTCTCCCACTTGCCAATTTATCTGTTATAAACCTAGCCCTATATGTGAATACTTAAAAACTAAAGATTGGAGCTGTGAATGGGCAAGACAGAGATTTCCACAAACTTGAGAAAAGCACCAGCTTTACAAGAAAAAAAAAATTAAAACCTTAAAACAAAAAGTGAGAGGGTTAACACCCCCAAATGATAGAAACAGTACTTTCAGCTTTAGTAAATAAATCATAATAAAATAAATAAGAAATAAAAGTGATCAGGGGCTGTTACTAGGCAATTGCAACAGTACTGCTAGGCATTAAGCTTTGGTTTCTGACAATAACAGGCAGCGGGAAAGGGCACAACCCTTTCCAAGGGGCCTGGCCTGCCAGCAACCACCAGGTGACTTGCTACCACTTGATTGCCACGACTTACCCTGACCTGGCTGCTTGTTACTATTGAATAGCAGCCACCCAGTGATAGCCAGTGTTGTATAGTGAATTTCACAATAGCATCTTGGAGGCCAAGTTCAAGTCCCTATTCTGCCATGGAATATCACAGGGTGATTGGGTTGTCAGGTCCTAGGTTCTCACCGGGGGGGGGGGGGGGGGTAGGAAGGAGCTTTTCAAGATTGGGGGGGGGCAGGGTGATGTCATTACACACAATGTCCTCAACATGATGATATCATGAGGAAGTGACATCATCACACCAGGGATGTCACATGGTGATGCTTTGGTATTTTGAGCAAAACACCATGGTAAGTATATTGTTTTGCTCAAAATATCACAGTGTTGCCTTGTGACATCCTCAACATGAAGATGTAACTTCTGCATAATATCATCACATTGGGGATATTGTACCAGGTTGTGGCTTTGGGAGTAGGGCTTTCCCCCACTGGCCAGCTGGGCGGTGGTGGGCAGGAGCCCACAAAATTGGAGATCTCCCTCCCCCTGGAGGCTGGGAACCCAATTGGGTGACCTCATACTTATAAACCGGCCAGAGAGTTTTGACTGTTGGTGGTATAGAAATGAAATAAATAATAAAATAATGATAAGATTATTGAAAGGATAAAATGGACATGAGAAAAACAATGTAAGCTGCTTTAGTTCTCCATTGGGGAGAAATGTAGAGTATATATGAAGGAGATAAATAATATATATAGCTGGACATGGGGGGGCGTGCAGGTAAAAGGTAGGTTGGTTGGAGGGTAGGAAGGAAAGAAGAAAACATGAGATGAGGATATGGGCATGCCAGGAGGAAATAGTGTGGGGAAGGGATACAGGGAAAGTGAGGTGCCCTCCTACAAGTCCTTACAGGTTCCTTACTGTGCAACCCACCCCAGTCTTGGCCCATGCCAGACTTTTATTGAGGAAAGACTGCTAGGGGGAAGGAGGGATCATTGAAGGTAGAGGGTAGATAGAAAGGCTGGTGGCTGGGAAGGAGAGAAGGAAGCAGGAAAAGGAATAGGCTACAGGGCTTTTTGGGAAAGAGGAAATAGTAGGGGAGAGGAAAATGAGATTCCCCCTGTAAGTCCTTGCAGGTCCCCTGTTGTGGTTATTAAATTTTCAAATAGAGGCTGCCATTTTCTTTTTCTACCAAACACCCAGTCTGATAAAGAGTTCTGGTGAACATGAATGCTTGCATAGTATTTTATGATAGTTTGGCTGGTCGTCATAAAAGGTATTACGTGGCCTTTCAGGAATTGTTCTGTAAACCAACTCAGCTACCTGTAGCCTGTGACTAGTGAGAAAGGCTGCTCCTTCCGACTTTCATCATTTGTAGAACTTGAACAAAAGCAGCACTGTACCTGCCACAGGCTGAGCAAGAAACAATGTCAAACAGCTTGATAAGATTAGATGTAATTTTAAATGCAAAGGGGACAAAGAATTCTACCCACTGGCCTCCCTCTTAGCTCTGTAGTGCAATTCCACCACAGTAAGCAGTTGAAAAATTACTGACAAGAGCCAGACTGCTAAGTAAGCATCACCTAACAGACATGGAAACCTGATCTGCATCATTTTAGGCTTAGCAGACATTTTGCACTCTGACTTTTAAAAAAGCACAGTCTTTACAAATAGGCTGTTTCATAGAACCACCATCCATTTCTGGCTTCATAGTTAGATAAAGTTCAGAAATCCATATAGATCTGCCCAGAAAAAGTGATTGGCATTCCAGAATTGATTGTGGCTGCTGCTATTGTTGTTGTTGTTGTTGTTATTATTATTATTATTATGCTTTATATCATCGTTATATCATATGCGCCCCCTCGCCCAGATTGCCCGGAGATTTGGGCTGGGTTGCCATCAATATGCAGATGATACCCAGCTCTATCTACTAATGGACGGCTGGCCCGCCTCCGCCCCGGGGAACCTGGATCAGGCTTTGCAGGCTGTTACAACGTGGCTTAGACTGAGTGGGCTGAAGTTAAATCCAGCGAAGACAGAGGTTCTCCATGTGGGTCGTGGCACTCTGGGGAAGGAAATATCCCTCCCGGCCTTTGACGGGGCGCCGCTGAAGACGGCGCAGCGGGTAAAGAGCCTGGGTGTTTTACTGGAACCTTCATTATCAATGGAGGCCCAGATAACAGCCACTGCCAAGTCAGCATTCTTCCACCTGAGGCGGGCGAGGGAGTTGGCCCCTTTCCTAGAGCGTCGGGACCTAGCAATGGTGATCCATGCGACGGTCATCTCAAGACTGGACTACTGTAACGCTCTCTACATGGGGCTGCCTCTGTACCGGACCCGGGAGCTGCAGCTAGTGCAGAATGCGGCGGCTAGGCTGTTACTTGGTCTCCCAAGATGGGAGCATATACGGCCAGGGCTGTGCGGATTGCACTGGCTGCCGATCGTATACCGGATCCAGTACAAAGTGCTGGTCATAACCTTTAAAGCCCTATATGGCCAAGGACCGACCTACCTGAGGGACCGTCTCTCCCCATATGAGCCGCAGAGAGCACTGAGGTCAGTGGGAAAAAACAGACTGAATATCCCTGGGCCAAAAGAAGTTAAACTTCAAAGCACCTGCACTCGGGCCTTTTCCGCTGCGGCCCCACAACTCTGGAACCAGCTCCCAGAGGAGGTGCGGGCCCTGCGGAACTTAGACCAGTTCCGCAGGGCCTGCAAGACCGTCCTCTTTAAACAGGCGTTCACCAATGACTAAATTAATGTTTACCGCCAGATTAATAATGTTTACCGCCAGTATCAGATCTAGGAATATTTTAATTATTGATTGGTTTTAATGTGAATTTAATATGAATTTATTGTTTTATTATTGTGTTGTTCACCTTAAATGTTGTTAGCCACCCTGAGCCTGCTTCGGCGGGGGAGGGCGGGATACAAATAAAATTTTACATTACATTACATTACACTGAAAAAAGGAAGCTGATAGAATCCAGTGCAAAGCATCAGAGTAAGTATCTTTATGGATATCTACATATTATACAAACTTAATTGGTAGGGTGAGGCTGGAGAATCATGGACTACACCACATAGAACTCCAGCAGGACTCCAGTTCTGCCATTAACCACCTCTACAAGGTGGTAGAACTAAAAAAATTCAGACAATATGGTTGAACACAGCCTTCTCCCCAATGCATTGTTTACTTTACATAGGGAAATTTTCTTTATGGAAAAGTATTCAAAAAATACTCTTCCTGCCACCCATAACGATTGCAGTTTGCAGTCATACAATTCAGAGTTGTACCACCTCACTCTGTGTAAATAATACACGGACTAAGTACCTTCACACTTTTCATAGACTGATAATCCAATTCAAACACCTCCCTTCTGTTTAGCATCGTATCGTTATTCCAGACTCCTTCTTTAGTCACCACTTTAGATTAAGATGTTTTTATTGGGAAACAGCAAAGGACTTTGAAGATCTCATAGAATCATAGAGTTGGAAGGTACCCCCATGGTCATCTAGTCCAACCCCTGCACAATGCATGAAATTCACAAATACCTCCCTCCAAGTTCACAGGATCACCATGGCTGTCAGATGATCATCTAACCTCAAGATTTCAACGTGCTTTGGTACTAGGGATATCTTGAATTTCCAAATGCATTGAACTTCTCGAGTTTGAAGGTCTTGATCAAACATGAGCTGATCACCTGGTCTGAGTTGATCACAGTGATCTACCATTTGCCCTTGCAGTGCCTCTGGAAGTCTTTTTGATTTTTTAAAAAATCAGTAATTCCTATCATGTTATTGTGAACTAATATTCTAACAGCAGTTAAGCACAATCCTTGAAGTCCCAGCTTCCATTTTTGAAATCTCTTGCTCTTTTTGTTGCAGTAATATGGGAAAAATGTAGGCAACACATTTCCTCTTATAACTCCACAATGAAAGATAGCAAAATACTTTGAAAAACAGAATGTTGGACTTTCAGAGGTCATATTTATTGATTGTTAGAAAGTCAGTTCACAACAAAGCAATATTATTATTATTATTTTAATCCTCAAAAAGCCCTTTTAAAGCATGGCTTGGAAAATGTTAGCCATGGCTGCAGGAAAAGGCCATTTTAAAGGAATACAGTGAGGCAGACCATGATACCACAGTCTCTTCACTTGGAAAAGATGTGCATTCTTGATTAGCTGGCCATTGCTAAATGCTAAATGGCTGAACAAAGTGTCACCAAGGTCACATTCCAAATATGAAGGGATTACATCTGAAAGCTGGGGCAGATAGCTCACTGCCTTGGATCAAGTGATGTGTGAGTGGCCAGGAAAATGTATGTAGCACAATTCTGCTTATGAAAGCAGATGCGCCACAGCTGCAAGACATAGCATTTTAATGTAACTTTGTATTTGGAGAACAATGTGCATATGGCACAACAGAATGTACAACATGATCTTAGTGAATTTGGCCGTGAAATTTTAGCAGACAAATTACCTTGTGCTATGTCTTGTGCATGTGGGAAAGATAGTGGGGATAGAATTGCTTTCACCTACTGTAAGTGGAACAGCAAGGAGTAATTTTAGCACTTTCATTTGCTTGAGGACAGCTGTGCAGGTGGAAATCTTCCATGGGATCCAACACGTTGCATGAAGAAAGTTTTATAAACGTCACAGGAGGTATAGTTCAGATTCCAGTAACTGGTCAGGTAAAGAACAATTCCTTTTTTGCAAAGATGAAATGTGCTGACCTCAAAAAAACAACACCACACAACTGTTTTATGACCAGTGACTGAGAAAACAGCAGTTACTAGGAAACCTCCCTGTATGTCAAAAGTATTATATGATTAACATAGTAATCAGCAATTCGTCCTTGGCTCTGTTTGGCACTTTTGCAGTATTTATGAGCTTTCTCAGTGAGTACTCAAAGAAAAGTCCATCTGTTCCTGGCAGTTCTTTGCTGTATTGTACTACTGAAGGATTCACCTCCTCATACTGTCCCCTAGGAATTGCAGTTTATAGAACTGACAGTGGCTAAAAGAATTCAATAACCCTCCCCTCCTCTACACATCCTCAAAACAAATATACCTGGGAAAAGACTGAGACAGTGTTAGCTCAAGATAGAAACATGAATTGCATCAAATATTTGCCCAAAAAAAAAAAAAGCATGAGAATTGGCACAAAGAGTTAAAAGGCACTTGCTGAACAATGGGCTGCTTAAGTCCTCTTCATATATTGCATGAATGCACATACATCCAGCCTGTGAATGCATATATAAAAAACAGCCAACACATATTCATGTTATGAATGAAACCAGGAACCAGTACCCAGATAAATGTGGGGTTTGTTATTACATATTCAGCAGTACATTCATTGGCCGTAATATGAGAATTTCTCAATGGACATACAAAGAACAATCCAGTGTGCACTGTACTTGGATTGTATGTGCCTTCACTTGCTCTGTCACTACAGTGATGCATGTAACAACCTTCATGTATCTGTTTGTAAGACTGAGCCAGCACATATTCAGTTCATGAATGAAAACCTGGAAAAATGTAGGGTTTCAATCACATGTTCAGATATACATGTGTTGAATGTAATATGAGCAGGGGTCGTTTTGTAGAAAAATAGGTGGTGAAGCTCATCAGCATAACCCATTAGCATATGCCACCCTCCTCCCCAGCCAAAAGCAACCCAGTGCAAGAAAGGAGAGCCCTGGGCAAGCAAGGCCTGCTTGAACGGGTAGAGATCCAGCCCAAGCAGGCCTCACTCTCCTGGGGCTCTCCTGGGTCACCTCCCCCAGTCAAAAGGCCAGCAAGCCCAAAATCATATAAGAGGTGAAAAGGATGGTCAGGCTTCTCCAGGGGTTAATGAGGGCTGCTAGAGGCGTGGCAAAGACTCTGGTAGCTGGCTGGCTGCCCACTCTCCTAATCCAGAGATTGTTATGCAGCTGCACCTACTATTCAATGGACAAGGTAAGTGGGAAGGAAGAGGGGGAACTCTCAGAAAGGTTCAGGAGCTGTGCCCCTATGAACTCCTGCTGAATTTAGGTCTGAATATGAGAATTACTGAACACATGCAGAAAGGCCAGTTTAGTGTTCACTGTACACAACTTGTACATGCCTTCACTGTAACTTGTTGGCTAATGGAACTTGTTAATGGAGATGGGTTTGCATTATCCAATTATATAATTTACAGCAATCATCTTCAGTTTTGCTAGTGTTGCCAACAGGCCAAAAGAAAAATGCCTTGCCCCTTGAACAGTAGCATAATGGGATGTTATTTACTAGGTGGTGCTAGTTACCTCCATGCCATGAGAAGCTTTAGCTGCCCATTTCCACACATTAACCTTTTGTTAAAAGAAGAGATTTTTCTCTAAGTCTGTTGGCAAGGATTGGAGGATTCACCTCATACTGTCCCCTGGGAATTGAAGTCTGCAGAACTAATGATGGCTGAGAGAATTCAATAACCCTCCCATCCCACACACCTCCTCAAAAGTGATGATGATGATATTGAATTTATAGCCTGCCTTCCACTCCAAATCTCAGAGCAGCTCACAATCTCCTTTATCTTCCTCCTCCACAACAGACACCCTGTGAGGTGGGGGGGGGGGGGCTGAGAGGGCTCTCATAGTGGCTGCACTTTCAAGGACAACTCCTGCGAGAGCTATGGCTGACCCAAGGCCATTCCAGCAGGTGCATGTGGAGGAGTAGGGAATCAAAGCTGGTTCTTCCATATAAGAGTCTGCACACTTAACCACTACACCAAATTGGCTCTTAAAGAATCAAATTAAGAATGTCTATTTATGAGCCTAAAAAGCATGTGGTTTGGTGATGAACAGTGATAACATTCAACAAGAAGTTAATCACTAGTTAGAGACTAATACTGAAGAACTTCTGTGCCTACAAACCTGATCACCTGTGGGCACAATGTTATTTTACATTCTGATCCAAGAAAGAACATTGAGGGGAAATGTCACTCTATTAATAATAGATCCTGCACACGACACTTTAAGATTATTAATCAGGTGATAACAAACTGGATTGCTATCTCAGAGAAGAGAACAGTTACATGCTCTTTAGAAGCATATTTTGACACCATACATGAATGCCATGTTTTAACAGGATCAAATACCAAATACTCAAGAAGACATTTCTTTAAAGAGACTTCCTGAAGAATAAGCTAAGCACCAGGAAAGAGGGAATGCATGTTCCTTTCCTCAAGTTCCTCCTATAACCTATAACCACTACTGCCACCACCACCCATCACCCCAGCCAGCCCAAAGACTTTTTGGCCAGCTGCCCAATGCAGAAACAGAAAGAGGGTATGCTGAGCAATGAATATGTCATTTCAGATATCAGGACAGCAAGGGAAAGTGATCACATTATGTACGTTTTTGTGTGTGGAAGTTTAAATGTCTCCTTTTGGATATACTCGTGTCATTATAAAAAGCTAGGATATATTAAGAACATTTACAGCAGTTAGCTTTTCTATACTTGTGTACTTTTCTAACATTGCAATGTTAGCAATGCAGGTGAAAGCATCCCCCTATTTTTTTTAAGAGAAAGATTTCTTTCTTTTGCTCACACACATGATAAATAGACACACAGATATAGGAATATAGATATTCCTGAGGAATATTAAGGTTCAGGAATTGTTTCTCTGGGTCCATAAAAATGTAATAACTCCCGCACCCCATTTTCAATACATGTAAACAGTCACTTCATGTAGATAGACTGAGGTGGGCAAACGTGTTGGTCTGAAGCAGTAGAACAAATTTTGAGTCCAGTGGCACCTTCAATTTCCTTAATTATATGCAAACATATTGTGACCTAGAAATGTAGCTTATTATTGCTATGTAGTCTTTGCATAGTCAAAACTTCTTTAAATTGTATGCTAATCTGCTATTCACCTTTGTAGAAGTATCTGCCTATATATATATATATATATATATATATATATATATATATATATATATATATATATATATATATATATATATATATATATGTTAACTTTCATTTCTATGTATCTGAGGAAGTGAAGTGTGCCCACACACAAAAATTCATACCTTGAATAAACTTTTGTTGGTCTTAAACATGCCACACTGGACATGAAATGAGTGATACAATCTCTTCATTTATTAATACAAAAGTATTTTGTCTGTGGAATGACACAAATGTTGCCTTGAGCCATGAGGAAAGATGGAGTATAAATATTTTAATAAAAGAGATAAGCAGATCATATCATCAGTTTGCAGGCCATGGCAAGGTGTTCTCTCCTGAGCTTGGACCCTGAGAATATTAAAATGTTTTTAGGCCATCAGAAATCTATAGGGCTAGCAACCTCCAGATAGGCCCTGAGTTTGCCAGAATTACAACCAGTTTCCAGACAATGTGCTGCAGATCTTCTAGAAGAAACAGCAGCTTCTAACTTGATGGTATCATATCCCTACTGAACTCCCACCCCTCTGAAAATCCCACCTTCCCTTGGCACTGCCCCCAAATCTCCAGGAATTTTTCAACCTGGAGTCCGTTACCCTATGATACTTTTGTTTTCCCCTCTCTCTGATATTATGGACCCTTAATTAGGGATGCCAATCCCCAATTGGGCAGCACACAGAAACTAGTGTTAGGTTGTGCAAAATGAAAAAAAAAATCACTGTCAAATGCACTCAATCAATACTATCATACAACAGTTTGCTTCTATATATAATTCTCTGTATATCTTCATTATTCTATCCTCAATAAATTCTACCTTCAATAAACTCCTCTTCATTAAGAAATGTTATGTGGTTGGTGGGCAGTCTTAAGAAAGTAAATTCTAATGCCCTTTTGGGTTTCTAGAACTAACTGTGTCATGCTTTGGATCCAAGTCTCCATGTTCTTTTGAATCTGACCATCTCCATCTATTTCATTAAAGCAGAATTCCTGTGGGGTTTTCAAAAGTCACATTGCACTGTGTCACACACTCCTCTTTTCTGATAAATCTCTCCTTGGCAATCTAAACTTCAGCACTTCCAAACAGTTAAAATGGAAAGAGAAGTCAAATGCCCTGATAGCTTCAAAAGTCACACATTTAAAGGGATATACTTTGTCCTCTACTATCGGGTTGCCCTGAAGGTTATCAGTGCAACTTTCTGCATTCAAAAAAAGAATTGCATTTCACAGTTAAGCTAGAGTGACCACAACACTGTGTGAGGTGACATGGAGCTGGGTGGGGTGAGGAGGGGGAAAGAGCCCTCTTTTGAAAAAAAAAAAGATTCTTTCAGGCTATTAGAATTCTCTGTCATCAGCAGCAGTCAGATTCCACCGTGCCAAAGCTTCATGGAATGTGTCAATGAAGAGGGTACTCCAGATGGCACAATGTGCCTGTCTGCAGGCAGAGTGTGAAAAAAGAATGCTGAGGGCCCCACCACCCTATTGCTGGCTTCCTCCAGAGGAAGCCATACAAAGAAGTGCTGTTTCCCCTGGAACTGAACCGTGGTGCTGAAAGGGCACACTTCAGCCTTTCAGTTTGTACACAGCCTTCAGCACAAGGGCATTATCTGACAATTGGCCTTCTTAGGCCTCGTTTCAACCCACAAGTAGGAGTTACATCATTGAGAATATCCACACCATTCGAGTCCTTTGCTTAACATAAAGACCTTACTTAGCACTTCGCAAAAGAGCACCCAGCCTCCAACACCTTGTTGCAGTGCCAAGTTCTTATTGTGTGCTTTAGCTGGTCAACAATTTGCCAGAAGCTGAAGATTTATGGGGAGAAATGAAAAGCAAACCTGAGCAAATATAACAATGAAACTTGGCATTTTTATATATGCAATGTGGTCCTAGGTAGAGTCACATCCTTCTGAACCCATGAAGTAAGTGGTCTTAGAAGAGTGAAATTCTGTCTTGGATTGCAGTGTAATGCACTGTAAATCCCTACAACAATGTGAGCAAACACCAGTGTCCCTTGTATCTTGAGCTCAGGCAGAGGAGGCTGAATAGTTTAATAGTAGCCTGGATTATTATTTTTTAATGGTGAGGCCTAGTTCAGTTGCTGTGAGGTCTGGGGAAAGGGGAAATGTGGGGAAACCTATCATCTGAGAGGCCCATTGCTCCTGCACTGCATTGTCAGCCACAGCAAAAATTGGACTTTCAAAGAAAACGGTCATCATGTGGAATAGCCCTTATATGTGGGGATTTATTTGCTTTTTGAAGTTCCTTTTATCCACAGGCTACCCATGAAGATCAGCTTCTCTGGAGAAAATGACTGCTTTGTAAGGTGACATCTATGACACTATGAGGTCCCTCCTGTCCCCCAAACCTCCTCCTCCCCAAGGTTCATCCCCAAAATTTCTAGAAACCCCCAATCCAGGGGATCCTCTGCCCCCACCTGGGGACCAGAATCCCTATCTGGAGAAAATGGTGCTGTGGAGGATGGACTCTGCAGCATTATACCAGGCTGAGCTCCCACCCTTTCCCAATCCCTGCCCTCCTCAGGCTCCACTCCACAAATCTCCAGGAATTGTCTAACCCGGAGCTGGCAACTCTGTATTCTTCAGGGTTTTTTAAAACTTCAATACTGTTGCTGAGTGGGGGGGGGGGGGTATTAATTCTGGAAGAGGTTTTTTAGTCCTCTCCCTGTTCTGTTTTCTAGATTTTAATTGTCCCTTGCTCAAACCAGCTATGCTCTCTTAGAGAAAAGCACTGGTACTCTTGCAGGACAAACAGCAGCCTGGAGGGCTTGGGTGAGAAAATCAGGGAAGGATTTAGTGGCTCTTTTCTCTTTTTCTACAGCTTTTCGGAAACTTTGTTTGATTTTTAAAGAAATAAATAATGGTTGCAGAGGATTCACACATTAAAAGGTGCACAGGACTTCCACCCTACATAACTGATGCTAGTTGCAGGTTCTCCTCAGTCCCTGTGCACATGGCACCCAGTTCAGATAGGTGCTGGGGAACAGGTTGATTGAGAAGGAGTTTTGGCCTCCACCCCCACCCTGAGTCATTTGGCCACTTTTGCCTGTTGCCTAATCCATTCCTGGTGATTTTCAAGTACATTCTCTGCAGCGTTATGAATTGCAGACATCTAATGATTTTGCATCACTCTCCGTGAAATAGAGCAGCAATAACGATTTGAACATGACAAGTATTTAAAAAATACATGGCTCATTTTAAGGGGGAGGGAATGCATGGAAGGAGCAGGGAAGCAAATATAAACCTCAGTGTCAAGACATGATGTTTTCAGGTATTTCCTAATAGCACAGTTCACAACCTGGAGAAGGTCCATTGAAATGATTAGGGGACGTTTTCATTCATTTCTATGGGACTTGCATAGCAGAAGTTCCTGGAAGATTGCAACCTAAACGAGATGAAGGTTGAAATGGAGTACAGGGAAATCTGCTACCTGACAAATAAGTCTATGTATCAAAAGATCTTGTGAGCCAGTTTGACACATAAGTGGTGCATGATGTCAGCTTCTATTAAAGGTTTTGGTAAATGATGGCAGTCCAAAGAAATAATGGTTGTTTTCCAAGAAGAGACCTTCATTCAATTTTATATGATATTACAAAATGTTATGAACACCTCTCTCCGGGAACATGACAATGAATAAACCAAGCACATATAATTTGTGACCCCTCAAACCTGACACAGTTTCCAGCCATATAAAGTAGCCCCAGAGTTGCCCCTCCCCTGCCTCTTATTTCCAGCTGCCACTAAATACTGTAAATAGCTGTCAGGCCAATGGCATGAAATCACTTCTGGGAAAAACCCAGAGGTGATGCTATATATCTCTAAGAACTGTGATTCCTAGAGTGGTTTTTCCCAGAAGTGACATCATGGCATCATTGACACCTGCTTCCTCCATGCCCTAACCCACCTCCTATGGGTTGTCAGGCCAGGTGTAGCAGTTCTAAGTAGCCCCCAAGGCTTCTGTGGAACCTGCACAAAATAAGAAGCCATCTAGCCATGAGTAGGGCAAAGAAAGAGCTGTGTTTGGGTTGGCAGCACACAAACGGAACAGGCCCAGTATTTTAAATGAAGTCCCTTCATTTATAAAGGGAAAGGAGTCTGTAGTCTGGAGATCAATTGGAATTTTGGGAGGTCACCAGGCCTTACCTGGAGGTTTGCAGCCCTAGCAGATCTTGGCCATAGATTTCATGACTTGTTTGAGTGAAAAGTTTATTATTACAAAAGTATAGATTAGGGTTGCCAGCTCTGGGTTGGGAAATACCTGGACATTTTAGGGAGTGATCCTGAAGAGGGTGGGGTTTGGGAAGAAGAGGGACTTCAGTGGGATATAATGACACAGAGTCCACCTTCCAAGGCAACCATGTTCTCTAGATGAGCCGATCTCTTTAGCCAGGAAATCAGTTGTAATATTGAGAGATCTCCAGCCACCACCTGGAGGTGAAAATCAAAAATATATTGTTCCAGGCACAAGAAGGGACAATTTACTAATAGCCAGTCATTTGTTTACAAATACACAACATACAGATACCAAATATAAAGTATGGACTACGGTGGGTCAATCTAGTACACCATTTCAAATCTTCCTTAGGTCCAAGGATAATTAGGTTGAATCCCCAAAACTTACAGTACTATTTGCTACTTGCTATCACTCTGCAATGGGACCAAACCAGACTCCAAAGAGTTTACAATCTTAATCATTGTTATCACTTTTGGAATGGGGCCGAACCAGTCTTACAGTCTTATTTGCAAGAATTTGTGTTTATATGGGAATCACCGCAAATATTCATCAATCCCCTGTCCTCTCCTTTCCTTCAGTTATATTTCTGCTCTTCTCGTATATTGCATTAGGTTTTGAAAATATTTCTCGCTGTCTTTTGCAACCCAGTAGCATTATGCCTTCAGCTGGATAGCTCTCACCTGAATAGCCCATACTTTATATTTGGGATTTGTAAGTTTGCAGAATGTGAACACATGAACCTCATCAGATTTCAGAAGCTAAGCAGGGCCAGGCCTGGTTAGAACTGGAATGGGAGACCTCCAAGGAATATTAGTGTCACTCATGACATGGACATAGAAATGGCAAACAAGCTCTGAAGTCTTTTGCCTTGAAACCACTGATGGGATCACCATAAATCAGCTGTGACTTTGTGGTACTTTCCACCACCACCATAAAATAATACACTTATGAAGAAGCATGTTTTTTTTAAAGTCCTAGCTGAAGGAAAGGCAGCGGGAACTTCAGAAAAAGTGACTCTGGCCAAGAAACTCATTAATGGTCTGAAGTCAGACATCTGAGGCCATATCTAGGGTTCCTGACTGTACACATGTTCCCCTTACTCTTTGTGTTGCTTTCCTTGTTAAAAAGCTACTGGATGGAGTCAACTCCCAACCTCCCTCCCCCCTGAACATATGTCAAGCATTGTCAGAAAGTGTTTAAAAACAAAATTGCTGATCATTCTGAATTTCTGATTCAGGAATCAGAGAAAATATGATTTAGTTGATGGTTGGTTGTTGAACTGATATATTTTAGAAAGAAGTTTCTAAAACTCTAGCTTTGTTCTATTGCTTCAGACCAACACGTCTATCCACCTGAGACATTTTAATTATTTTTATCTCACCTTGAATGGTTTTCATAAAGAAACAACTAGAGAGATCACTTTTGAACATTCTTCAGCATAGGCCTGTTCAACCCAGGGAGGAAAGGGTTAGTGAAATCCCAGAAGTTCTAAGGAAGATTAGACTTTCCCAGCGGCATGTATCTCTAGCAGCAAGTGTGGAAGCCGACTCGGAAGAAACACGTTTGAAGTGGCAGAACTAATCATGCAGAAGCAGTTTGCGATTTTCTCTCTCTCTCTCAGCCGAGATAAAGCCGAGCATTATGACATTGGCAGCGCAGCACAAGGTCAATTTACTGTGAAAAAGGCAACCACTGACTCCAACTTCAAATAGATTTTTCATCCTGCATAGCTAAAGTCAGAATTTACCCGGTCGCTTACAACATGAAATAGGCAGAACCCCAAGTGAACAATTCAATGGCATTGTCCCTTTCTTCCTCATTCAACTTTGCTAACCCTTTGAGACAGTCAGGGTGAAATTAGATGGCAAGTTATTATTATTATTTCCAAGGTTAATATGATGGTACTCTTTTCCTATCTGCTCTGGCTAAATGAAGTGCATGTGGTTTATAAATGCCATCACCAAACCGAACACACACACAACAGGCTCCATCGTTCTACATGTGCTGAATCTTCTTGTGCATATTTGCATGCATTTGCATTCTGATTAGAACTCTGAAGGCCAATTCTCACTTCCTCTTTAGCACAAGATGGCTTGGAAAAGAAGGTTATGAATGTGGCAGCACAATTGTATGTTTACATTGTTTACAACGTGTCCCAAATATATGTGCATTTATCAGGAATAGATTTGCTAGAGCTTGTTGGCAGAATGTGAACGCATGAACCTGCACTATTCTGAATCAGACTACTGCGCTATCAGGATCAGAGAGCAGCTGTCCAGAGTCACAGGCAGAGCTCTTTCACATCACTTACTATCTGTTTTTTTTTTTTAAATGGAGATGCTAGAAATATTGGACCTAGGACTTCTGCATGTCAAGTTGATGCTCTATCACATGAGATGATGCTTGGAATTTTCAGTATTATCACAGAATACTCATATTGTGGGACAATGTGCAAAGACCAGTAATGCCACAAGGGACATTCTCCTAAAATAATTCTTATCACTCATATAGAGAAGGACATGATGAAAGGATATTCCATAGATTTTAGGATAGATGCAGAAAGTGGCATGCAAGCAAGAACATTATCTATGGATCCGCAAGGGGTCCTGAGTATGATGATACATGGGAGTAAGCACCCCATGGCATTATTATTATTATTATTATTATTATTATTATTATTATTATTATTATTATTATTATTATTATTATTATTATTATTATTATTATTATTATTATGTTTATTTATATTCTGCCCATTCCCCCATTTGGGGGCTCAGAGCGGAGTACATCATAAATAGTAATAAAACCACAATAAAATTACAATAGCATCACAATAAAACCAATTACAACATTTAGTTAAGTACAGCAAGATGGTCCAGCCTGATGACATATATATAGCCTAGAAGAAAAGATATACATAGCCAAAAGAAGAAAAAAAAAGCTCTAATTTGGATGGCCCAGGCTAGCCTGATCTCATCAGATTTTGGAAGCTAAGCAGGGTCGGCCCTGGTTAATATTTAGATGTGAAATCCAGTACAGCTAGGCAGAGACAGAAAATAGCAAAACACTTCTGTTCATCACTTGCCTTGAAAATCCTACAGGGCACTTTCCACTGCCAGAGGAAGAATGGGCAAAAGCAAGGAGAACTTGGGGACATATGAGGGTTCTGAAATGTGGTTCTTTAGACAATAATGTAAGGAAAGTGCCGTGGCTCAGTAGCAGAACACTTACTTTGTATGCAGAAGGTTCCAGGTTCAATCCCCTACATCACCAGTGAAAATAATCTGGTAGAAGGTGGTTTGAAAGACTGTACTTCTGGTACTAGGTGGTGTGAAAGACTTTGCCTTCAGAGGTGAAGTGAGTGGCAACTAGAGAGAGGGCATGTTCCATACTGGCTCACCTTGCCTGTGGAATGCCTTTTCTTTTGAGGCTTGCCTGGCACCTATGTTTTTCTTTTTTAGGCATCAGCCAAAAATGTTTTTGTGTATCTAGGCTTTTCATTAAGAGGCTAGTGTTTCACCATAATTTTAATCATTTTCATCTGAAAACCCCATTCTTTGTAAACTGCTTAATGTTATATGTGTTCTTTCTCTGGTTGTTTTTTTTTTTAATGCTGGGTTTAAATTAAGAATTTTTAATGTTCTCTGTTTTTATTATGCTTTATTTAAAAAACCACCTTGAAGAGGCAACATAAAAATTCTCTACATAAATCAGTCTCTGAGATCCTGATGAGCCACTGCCTGGCAGAGCAGACAGTCCTGTCCCTAATAGTCAAATTGTCTGATTCAGTATAAGGCTTCATTGATTACAAATAATAAAGTACACAAAACAGATACAGTGAGATTCATGTCCAGTGGAACCTTAGAGACAGGGCCGGCTCGCCCACTAGGCAAACTAAATGGTTGCCTAGGGCACTGGGAGTGAGGGGGTACTGAATTGGACTCTGCCCTCCCAGTGACCAAGACAACTGCCTAGTTTGCCTCCCTCCCCCTGCCACTGCCAGCTTCCTCCCATCTGTCACACTCCCACCTGCCCCCCAGAAGCTTACCCTGCTGCCACAGCCAGCTCCCTCCTGCCCGTCCCCTCCAAAGCTTGCCCTGCCACTGCCAGCTCCTGCCCACCCCCTGAAGCTTGCCCTGCTGCTGCCAGCTTCTGCCTACCCTCCAAAGTGTGCCCTGTTGCAGCCAGCTCCTGCCCCCCCTGAAGCTTGCCCTGCCACTGGCAGCTCCTGCCCGGCCCCCGAGAAGCTTGCCATGAGGACACCCAGCCATACCAGCTTTGAGGTCTGCACGTGTTTTGAAGAGACCTCTGGAGGAAGTTTCTCCCCCTCCCCCCTCTTCAAAACATGCACAGACCTCAAAGCCAGTGTGGCTGGGTGTCTTCGTGGTGAGTGCAGGGGGGGGACACTTGCCTGGAAGTGCCTGCCTTTGAGCTAGCAGGTGCGGGGTTACTTGTGAGTAGCCCCACACCTACTGCCTACTTGTGAGTAGTCCCATGCCTGACACCTACTCACAAGTAGCCCTGCGCCTGCTGCCTACTCACGAGTTAAATTAGAAACCGACAAAATATTTGGGGTATATGCTTCCAAGAGTCAAAGCTCCCTTTGTCAGAGCATGGACTCTCAAAAGCTTATCCCACCCCCTCCACCAAATTTACTGCATTCTAAGGACTTGAATCTAGCTGTTTTACTAGTGAAGATCAACACATCTACTCCCGTGAAATGAATACAGGCAGAGGCGTCACTAGGGTGGGTTGCACCCTGGGGTGTAACTGATTCAAGTCACCCCCCCCCCATTGGGCATCACCCCTTTTGGAGGGCTGCGTCACCCCCTCCGCACACAACCCTGCCCACTTCACATGGCCCCTCCCTCATCCACCCTCTGGTCACATGACCAGCCCCCGTAATCCAAGATACCAGTTTTGCAGCATTTAAGTTTCCCCCACTCACCCACACGCTTTTAGCTGAGCCGGCGGCAGTGCGGCCCCGGTTTCAGAATCCCGGCCAGCCCACACACAGCAGCAGCGTTCTAGTCCCAGGGCCAGCCCCTTCCTGTTGGGGGGGGGTCATGGGTCAGTGCCTGGGGCCAATGAGAATGCTCTGGGGGAGGGCCGATGGCCCCCTTGGCCCCGCCCTAGTGACGCCGCTGAATACAGGTACAGTGATAGTTTGGATCAGATTCTGCTGAAAGAAAGGTGGAAATATCTTTTGAGTTACACCCAGGGTCAGTTCAGCTTTCACACTTACTAAAGAAAATTCAATTGGTAGAGACCCCATTCTTCATAGTACAAATATAACCATAAAATAACTGCTTATTTGCTAATAAAATGTGGTCTCTGAAGCAGACACACATTCTGCCCAGTGATAGAAAGGCTCTGACCTGCACAGAGCATTTTGGATGACAGTCCCTTTGGATAAAAGATAATTTGTTTAGCTATTTTGCAGCTTATCCCCTGGCCTGCCTTTGAAAGAGATTGCATACACTTCTTGCAGGGTAAGAACTAACTGATCAGAAAGAAGCTATTGCCATATATGGAGAGGTGCTTCCTGTAGCTGTCCTTGTCCATAATCATCAAAATATGCATCCCTTCCACTCCCAGGGCTGTGTGAGAAGGAGGATGCCTGAATTTTATGACTCTGTAATTCGAAATCCGTGGCACTTGAGGGGCGAAGAGGGAAGCAGGGTTCCCAAACGATGGCCTTTGATTACTCTGTTGGGAGTTCACCAAGACAATGGAGAGAACTTCAAAACACACCATAAAAATGGATGAGTGAAAATCTGAAAGAAAACTTTCTCTTGATGCATAAGCCACAGAAAGAATCACAGTTGCTCCCCTTCCCACCCCAAATGGCACATCACAGACACGTACAGGCTTAAGATGGTTTTTTGTGAAATGGGAATACTTGGTGATCCAAGCCTTTCTTTCTACTCATTCCAAGTGTTGCATTTAACTAAAAAAACATAGTTATTACAGTATATCTTATAAGAGTGAACAGTATAACTTCCCTTCTTTAGGAAGAACAGAATAAATGGAACTGTACAATATTTGAGTCATTCCTTTTTTAGACCATCACCATGTTGATATTACCGTTGTTGTTTTAACAATGTTGTTTTATAGGAGCTAAAGACTTGTCCTTATCTCATGGAACTTAAAATGTAAGGTTTGACTTATATGGAAGATAAAAAGCGCAAGGAAGCTGAAGAAAACAGCCAATTTAGATATATTTGTTGCTGCTGTTGTTGCTGTCATCAGCAGGGGCAATGAAGGGGTGAAGGGACAGGGAAAGGACAGGCCAAGCCATGCCTGATGGATCGCCCTGGTCTCCAGTGGACTCCACAGGGAAGCTAGGGAGGGGAGGTGTCTTGAGTGGCAGATGGACCCATTGCAGCAAGAGACATGACCAGATGCTCCGCCCAACTGGAAGGTAAGTATCATACTTATATATATATGTGGGCATGGAGCAGAGATCATTGTATGTGTGGTGGGAGGTATTTGTGAATTTCCTGCATTGTGCAGGGTGTTGGACTAGATGGCCTTGGAGGTCCCTTCCAACTCTAAGATTCTATTATATATAAAGCACAAAAAAGCACTGGTGCTTTCAAAAAGGCTTTTAAACTTCAGTTTTGCTGCCAAAGTGCAGTGGATGAGGGGATTCTGTCTTTCTCATACAAGCTGTCTAATCCATATTGATTTTTGTGTTCTTTAGGGTTGCCAGCTCTGGATTGGAAAATACTTAGACATTTTTTTTGGGCGGGAGTCAACCTTGAGAGGGCAGGGCTTGGAGAGGGAAGTGACATTAGAAGGCTATAATGCCACAGAGTCTATCCTCCAAAGCAACCATTTTCCGCAGGGGAACTGATATTGTTTATTTGGAGATCAATTGTAATAGTGAGAAATCTTCAGGTGTTGGAGAATCTGTTGGCTGACATCCTATACTATTCCCTTATATGACATTGCTTCTGCAAACCTGAGCTCTCTTTGTTCTACCAATAAATTAATTGTGTACTGCTTTGACTCTGTAGTCTAAACCGAAAGCATTGTATTCATACCTGGCTTCAGAGAAAGGCAAAGCAGCAGCAGAGAAAACCTGAGGTAAAGTAGCACTGTGAAAGTGCTTTTCAGCATGTAAACAATGTCTCAGGCCTGATCTATACATACAGTGGAATGAGATAGATAGGAGAATTCTGCAATGGTTAGGGTTGTCAGGACCTGTGAAACCATAGAGTTTTCAGCAGTTCCTAAAAAAGGTTTTCCCAGAAGAGACATTATATGCCATTGGCCTAATGGCCTTTTTTTTTCTCCTGCTGCTAGGGTTAGCAGCCCTAGTGGTGGTAGAACACCTTTCTCACTTCAGACTGCAGATGGGGGTGCCCCTTTGCACTGGTTTCTCAGGCAACCCCCCTCCCCTGCAAATTAAAATAAACATTACCACATTAGGGAAAGGTAGAGCTGCCAAACTGAGCTTGAGAATTTCCTGGTGTTTTGAGCAGGGAGTGGGGGGCAGTGCCTGTGGAGAATGGAGTTTTTTGAAGGGAGGAAGTTCAGCCAAAATGTCATGCCACATACTATGCTCTCCAAAACTGCCATTTTCTCCAGAATAATTGATCCCTGTAGTCTGGAGATCAGTTGTAATTCCAGGAGAACTGCAGGCTCCATTGGTAACCCTTGAAGGAGTTCTAGCTTGGCCTTTCAAGTACAGTGCTAGTTTTCTACTAACAGAACTATTAATCCTCCTGTAATGGTGCAGTCCATTCTACCACCACATTATCACGTCATTCTGCTGCATACATAGACCAGGCCTTAGTCCTGTCTGGCCTCTTTTTGCCACTTCTGAAGTACCTTGAAATTTGATGCTCGCTTTGCTGTTCTACTGTGCCTTGTTTGAACTGGGCTGCTGCCCATCCAAAATACACCCACCCACACATTCTTAGCATGTGAGATGTCTGCATCTGAACCCTAGGAAGGTAAGGCACTGGCAAGCTAAGTTTAAACACCAATTGTCGCTTTGCACAAGACTCAGTGCCAGTGTGAAGTCTCTCGATAACTGAATTTGCCTTACACATGTCACATTTCAATCAGGCCTCAGCGTTTACTAGAGAGGGTTGAAACTCCTCACCTGCCTTGCTTTTACTGCAGTCACATCCAGTTGTTCCAAGTGAACCACTTTATAAACGCCAGATAGATACTGGGATCTTTGGAATAGATAAGTCATATTTTTAGAGAGGGAAATTACTTTAAAAGATATTTTTAGAGTTGCCAGGGAGTATGGCATGTGTAAAGGAGGCAGGTTCTGGATTGTGGCCGGTATCCCAGAATCTGAGTGAGGAGATTGTCTCCAAATCTTGTCTCCTCTCATAAGCACTTCAGTAAATAATTTTGGATCCATTCTCATAAGCATTTTCCTTGGCAAAATGCTGACCATGTCAAAAAGTAAATTGTCCAGTATTTCAGCTAGCCGTTCCCTGATCTGGATATATAGTAACCTAGTTTAAATATCAAAATCCAGACAAAAAATTAGGTAATAACCAAATTACCAAAAGAGTATAAAATGAGTGTTAGCATTCCGCATTGTTAAGCAGACTTTTCCCGACATGGCACAGGCCTTTCATGTGTCTATTCTGCTTGTTTGAATTGTTTGAAAACATCCCCAGTATCTATATTGCTGGACATGTGAAAAAATTACTGCACCTTTCTTAAATCTTCGTTCGCGAAGTCAAGCTGAGAGAGAGAGACCAGAATTGCTATTTTTTTATATGCAGTGAGATTTTGAGTGTATTTAACATCAAACCAAGAGTTTTTCCTTTTTCAATGTGCATTTTGAAGTGATATAAACCAACGGCAGGATATGCATCAGAAAGAAGTGTGTTTGTAATTATGAACTATTGGGAGCTATTTTAATCCAGTAAATATATTCATATCAAGGAAATGGCATAGGCATGAGCTTTTTACACTGAAACAACAGGTTGTTATATTTTGGAAAACTGAGGCTTATTGCACACATGATTGAGTGTATACACCTGACAGATGGAAGGAAATATATAGAAACTTTTCAAGAAACCTTTCAGCTTTATGACTTCTGCATACAGTTAGGAAAGAATGTAGCTTTCATGTTCTATTATGGAATTGCTCTGTTTGTATTTGTTATGTTTTCCCATTCAAAATAGAAGAAAAAAAGTATGCTTGAATTAACACTGGGAGGCTGAATTCCCGGTGAAAAAACAGTCTGTGCTCTCTAGTAGAGGATACACCTAGTTAATACTGTCTCAACCAGACAGTTTAAAACTGTCTCAACCAGTTTTAGGACTTGGGTGTATATGGCAAATTTAGAATGCTGCAAACGGCATCAGGCCCTAAAAGGTTTGGAAATCCCTGCATTCAAGTAACCCAGCAGAAAAGAGGATCTTTGTTTATGGTAAATGCCTTTACAACGGATATTAAAATAAAGCACAATTGCTTATTTCCACTTTAACGTGTTTGTGGGTCTAGGTAACTTTAGTCTGGAAGTTAATGGCTTTGCTAGGGAAACAAAACTTTCTCCTGAAAGCATTCATTTTTGGCTCCCATCCCATTTCCTAACCATGAAGTATGGTATTGTTCCTTTTCTAGAACTGCAATAAGATCATGTTTACATTTTCTTTTGAAATGGTTAATTTGTGACAGCTTTCATATACATCCAAGCTGTGAAGAACAACTTGTTTGTTCCAAAAAAAAAAAAAAAATGCTTCTATTTCATGGAACTTAGATTAAATTACCAGTTTAAGGTGGGTTTCTTAGATTCCCACTGTCATTTGTTCCTTATATAAAAATATATATTATTTTAAAAATAGAATTAAAAAATATGCCCCCCCCCAAAAAAAAAACAACAACAACACCCCCTGGGATATGTAGCAATGCATGCAACTGTAAGTCCTGCCTGTAAGCAAATTAACCATTTGTACATGTGGGCATGACTGGGGGAAAAAAGGAGAACCCCACCCCTGAAATAAACAATAGATTCAATCAGCAAATTTTACACAGTGTAAAATTACATAGTACAAAAAATATGCTGTATATTAACTTACTGCTCACCCTCTACCTATATGTATGGATGGGTAATTTCCATTTCATTGTATCTGAAGAAGTGTGCATGCACGCAAAAGCTTATACCTTGACTAAAACTTTGTTAGTCTTAAAAGTGCCACTGGATTCAAATTTTGTTATAGTGTAAAAGCTACACTGCTTTTGCAGGGAAAGAGTAACCATCTGGGGTCCTGATCTAGAGAACTGTAGTTACACTTAAAGCCAGGCCTGTAGCTACTGTGGGGCCTGTGGGGGAAGGCCACTCCATTCAACCCCCCCCCCTTCCATCTGTAAGGCCCCTCCATTGGAGGGCCTCCAGTCTGCCTCCCTTGCTCACTGCCGCTTACTGCCTCTCTGAACAAGTGCAGCATTGCTCAAGAGGGAGACAAGCTCCGCCATTTCTTTTGTAAGTTACACCCCCCCCCCCAACAACTTCGGCACCTTCCTGATACAGTTCATGATCTCAGCAGTGAGCACAGCAAAGTCCTGCTTGAAGCCCTCAAAGTCAGATGTCATTTTGGGCTTTTGGGACACTATGCACCCCACTCCAAGCTCCTAGGAAGAAGAGCACGATAAAAAATGTGACAGATATTTCAGTAACAGAAGGAATGTGTAAAACTAGGGCTGCCAGCCTCCAGGTGGGACTTGGAGATCTCCAACTGATACAACTGATCTCCAGCTTGCAGAAATCAGTTCCCCTGGAGAAAATGGCTGCTTTGAAGAGTGGACTCTATAGCATTGTATTATGCTGAGGTCCCTCCCCTCCCCAAACCCCACCCTCTCCTGGATCCACACCCAAGGTCTCCAGGTATTTTCCAACACAGACCTGGCAACCCTAATTATAGTAAGGTAATGAATAGATGATCAAAACCTAAAAAGTGTTGTATTGTTTGTTTTTTTAAAAAACCCTTAAAGAAGGGCTAAGACATTTCAGAACATTCTGAGATTTCTTCTTCTTAGTTGTTTACATATTTCCTAATTGGTCAACTTGAGCCTGGTTGTTTGGAGGCCCAAGGGTAGTTGAAGTATCTTTAAGAGCTTGTAGCAGTCACCAAAATGCCTTGAGTCATCCCTGGAAGATTCTTTGTTTTTATTTATACATACCAATGTAATTTCATTACTAAGAATTCAAGGGGAATCCTCCTAATTTGTATTTATTTGCAAATGCTCAAAGGCGTCTTGTGGTGCCTTTAAGACACTGAGGTATAAGCTTTCACAGACTAGAGCTCATCATCTGACTCCAAGGTCAGCAAAATATTAGTAGTCCAGCTTGTGAAACTCCTTTGCAAATTGTATGTAGAAAGCAAGTAGTGACCATTCACAGCAACAGTAACAAGTGATAACACTATCTTCCAAGACTTGTTAAATTAAGCTAACAGTTGAAATGGGCAAGGAATCCACAGTGCTTATCAAGTCTGAAAGAAATAGTTTAGGGCTTGTTACTGAATTTTAAATCAGCAGAAGCTTAAATCTATCTTTGAAGTTCTTTTTTTTTAATTGAAGAATGTCAGTTTTTTCCACTATGGCTTCCAAAACTCCTGTAGTTTATGTCTTGCTGGTTCAATTTTATTTCAGTGTTGCTAACTAAGAATACTGTTGGATTTTAAAGAGAAGGCATAAATGTTGTTTAATTTGGTCTGCTGATACCCAATATTAATTGTATTATAATTCCTCAATAAAATTTCCCCTTTTTACTGCATATATGAAGCACATTTAAATGCTTGAAACAAACTGGAAAATGTGAATTGTCTTCCTATTATTGCTATATTCAAAATATTCTTCAGCCTCATTTCAAAATCTAATATTACCATGTTGATAATGCAAAGGCATCTAATCAGGACCACAGCCAACCTTTCTTACTAAATGGGGCTGCCACATACGTAACAGAAATGAATGAAAAAAATAATTTAAACAAACCCTCTATTACCATCTTGTCACCAAACCCAAGGTTCAACTTGTATCTGAACTTGTATCAGAGGCTAGCAGGATTTAAAAAGCATGATTAATCAAAAAAAAGATTATTATTAATGTCAGAAACTTTTACATGCTTATAAAGAACATCATTCTTAAAATTAAAAAAAATGCATTTATTCTTATTGTCTCAAACATCTTTTCATGGTTAGATGAGAGTCAATGTGGTACAATGGTTAAGAGTGCTGGACTAGTATCAAGGAGACCCAGGTTCCCAAGGCTTTTTTTTTTTCTTGCAGGAGGAACTCCTTTGCATATTAGACCACACACCCCTGATGTAGCCAATCCTCCAAGAGCTTAAAGAACTCTTAGTACAGAGTCTACTGTAAGCTCTGGGAGGATTGGCTACATCAGGGGTGTGTGGCCTGATATGCAAAGGAGTTCCTGCTACCAAAAAAGCCCTACAGATTCCAATCCCTGACTTGCTGTGGAAGTTCACTGGGTGACCTTGGGCTAGTCACACTTTCAATTCCAAGATGGCTTTTATCCACACTTATTTTTTAATGTTATAATATTGTAAAAAAATATTTATGTGAATATCTTGTTTTGTTTTTATACCAATGGGTTAATAAAAATATAGTAACTATTAAACAAACTATTAAACAAACAAAACTAGTCTCGTGAACAAACAATTAAACAAACAAACTATTAAACAAACAAAACTAGTCTTGTGAATAAATGGTGAGAGAACTTCTACACTTGGGCAACTTCTACATTTGGGCAACTTCTAAATCCCAGGCTTCCTTTGTCATATCTCGTGCTGTGAACAGTCTCTGTGATTGTCAAGACCAGCCTAAGCATATCTACTCAAATCCAAATCAAGTCTATTAAATGGGGCTTATTCCCAGGAAGACGGTCTCAGGATTGTACTGTGTTCTATCTGATGAAGTGTGCCTGCACACGAAAGCATAGACCCAGAGTTAAACTTTGTTGATCTTAAAGGTACCACTGAAGTCAAAGCTTTGTACTGAGTGCTAATGTTAATTTTGGACTGCTGGCACTTTTTGTCTTTTAAAGTTACCTTACAAGGTATCCCTGTCTCTTTTGGACTGTGGCTTGTACAGAAATAAAAATGGAGCTGAACTAATAGCAAGGGTTGGAGCATAGGAGGGTGGAGGGGGGGTGGAGTGGGGAGAGAAGGTTCATCGGCTGAGCATTCCATCTCTGTAGCCAGAGCCCAGTTCTAGTTGAAATGCAGCATTAGTTGACTTTAGGAATCAAAGCTGTGCAGGCCACACAAAGGAGAGTTTGTAATTGCTGCTTGATGCTAATCCCATTGGCATGTATTAGTGAAACATGCTCAGCGCTGCAGGGAAGTTGTCAGGATCTGGTTGCAGGAGCCAGCCTTTAGGCAAGAGTCTCAGGCGAAGCTGAGACGCCCCACATCGCCACCCGTGAGTCAGAGTCCATCTGCTTTATTGACTGACAGCGTTTCCAGCCTCAGACAATGCTCATGGAAAAGAACATGGCTCTTTTGCTGAGGCTCCATTGTTCTTCTGTTTTAGCTTCTTAACCCCGTTGCCTGCCAAAGTTTCATTCCCCTATAGAAAAGGTCTCTTGTCGCAGTGCTGATTAAATTTCCCCCTCCTTGCAAAATGGGATTATGTAGCACTGAACGGCTTACATGATTCTAAAGAATATTAGGGAAAAGAACTGTTTCTTTAGTAGCCAGTTGTTCCCTAATTATAATATTTGGGATGTTTGTTTTTGCTTTATAGGAAGCCTAAAGGAGCAAAAAACCCAGGTTTCTGGTGCCTTTAAAAAACATGTTTTATGTGTGTGTACGCAAATTGTCATAACTTTTGAATCAAGAGTAAAATTATCATTTTGCCTTTGCGTGAATCAAACTATATTGTTGTCGAGCTATTCTGTAAGAGGGTCTTTTCCCTCTCAATTTTTTTTATTTATTTCTCAAAAATTGCTTGGCACTTGATGTTGAATAAAGGTTCCTAATGGACAATGCAGCTTGACAGGCAGCCAAGTCAATGGAATATATCACCCCCTGATACAGATGAGGGATTTGACAGAAGAGCAGGTTGATATGTGCAATTAGGCAGGAATTTCATCTTAGAAAAAGAAAAAAAGTGAAATTTTGAAGATAGTAGAGATTGCATCTTTTGTAAGCCGAAGCAATTTGGGGGCCGGAGCTGCCTTTTTGTGATGGCCATTCACAAGAGCTGCAATTGGTAACACCTTCCTTTGCCACAGTTTGGGGCCCAAATCAAGGTGCTGGTATTGACCTTTAAAGACCTGTATGACTTAAGGGCTGCCAACTTCCATTTGAACCTACCTGATCACTCTGGTCATGTTAAGGCACCTTGCTTCAGGGGGCCCCACCATCTGAAGTTAGATGGGTGGCAATCCAAGAAAAGGCTTTTTTGGGGTGCGTCCAGATGGAACATTAACTACGATTCATCCACACACCCCATACGGATTTAAATGGGACATCCAGACATTCACATCTGTCAAGTGATGTGGAGGCGTCATCATCCCGGCTTGTGTCGCATTTATATCGGGATAATTTGACAGCGGACAAAGTCCGGTCCTTTTTGGAAGAGCTGCAACAAGTTCGTATTTTCACAGTGTGGATGTTTGGTGCGGGATACAGGCACGATGGAACACCACCCTTGCTCCAGTGCTCACGGTCATAATTTGTGTATTCTTCCACTCACCGAACCGAAAGGCATATCCCTCAAATTAATAGAAAATTAAATGCCAAGGCATTAAAAGGGAGGAAATGTAACCTTTTCCCGGATATAAAGCATATAAGAAACGTGTTTATCTTTTTTTACAAATTGCCTGCACAACAAAGTAGTCCCCTGCCGAAACTTGATTTGAAATCCACTGGCTGGTTGATGGAACTACTTATTTTCCCGCCTATCACTCAAAACACTTTTGTCTGCCTTGCAGAAAACATTCAGAACTCTGCGCTGGACAACGTGGCTGGAGTTCGCAGCTTATCATGGAGGAGAGAGGAGGTTTTGGACTTGCTTGCACTCTGGGAGGAAAGCAGGGTGCAGAGAGTGCTCAAACAATCTCACAGAAATATAGATATTTAAGAGGAGATTGCGAAGGGGATGGTGGCAAGGGGCCACCAGAGGATGGCGTTAGAGTGCCGCACCAAGACCAAGGTGCTTCATTCTGAGTACCAAAAAGTTATTGCAGTAACACGAAATCGGGATCCAACAAGAAAAGCTGCCTGTACTTTGAGGAGCTTGACGCCATTCTACATGGAGAGGTGGACATTCATCTGAACCGCGTGACACAAAGCACTAGATGCCAGAGCTCTTGCTCTGGGTTGGAGGGGGGGGGCAGGGAGGTGAGCCTCCAGACTCTATTCTTCTGTTTTTCCAGGAGGAAAGTGCTACCGGAGAGATGCAGAGTGAGGCTGCAAGAGAAGCCGTCATGTAAGATAACAATCGTGACTATCCCGTCTACCTGTAAGCATCCCCATGTTGTTGGGGGGTTGCCAAAACAGGGTTGGTGGCAGTGAGATTGGTATGGAAAGCCAAGTTTTATTTTCCCAAGGCTTCGGTGCTGTGGGATATGGGGAATGGGTTTCACATTTACTCGCGGGGGGGGGGGGGTTCCCATTCAGTGGCGTGACCAACTCTGGTGGTGAAATAGAGTGACTTCCTGTGACCGTGTTGCCATGTACCACAGGGTCTGCAGAAGACCGTTTTTGGCGGGAACACTAACCACCACCCCCTCCTTTCTCTGAATGCTCCAAGGTCTAAAACAAGAGCTCTGGCACTGGTTGGCACGCATGTCTCACCATCCCTTACTCTTTGAGCGATGCAATGACTCGGTTACTTGACTATCAGGAATTTCTTTGGATTTCCCTGCTTGCATTTCGTCTTGCTTAACCACACACTGCCTCCTCCACCTATTTCCCTTACTTTCTTCCTCCCGTAGTTCCTCCCATCCTTCTTTTGTTCCTTCCTTCCTTCCCTTTTTTCCTCTCCTTCCCCCATCAACCCCCCCTTCGTGTTTTCCCCCCCACTCCTCTCTTCCCGTCTCCCTTCCTTTTCCCCTCTCTCCTTCCCTCTAGGCCTACTGCCCAACCCCATGATCATGTGCTAATTTATTTCTTTTTCTGCAGGTTCCAGCGGTTCATCAACAATGGATGCTGTGGAGGCAGAGATCCTGGATAGTGATGCCATGCTTCCTGGAGAGTTCAGGTGAGTTTTACCTGGTGGACTTCCTGGAGAGTTCAGGTGAGTTTTACCTGGTATGATTACTTCTCAGCCAATCCTTTTCTAACTGTCAAGCTACATCATGTGCTGTGCTATAATGTGTGTTTTGACCAGTGGTTGACAATTTGGATTTAGCTTTCCGTGCTCCTCATCCAACACGCACGGTGCATATTAACTCTAAGTAAGAATTGTTTCACATCACTCCTCCAAGACTTGGACTAAGGGAGACTTAATTGTCTCTACAGAACACACAATCACACTGGACCTGGTTCAGGTGGATGTGAATGGGAGTGTTGGCACAGGTGAGGGGTTTGTTGAAGGTGAGTTAGCAAGGGTCGCCCTTGCTGAATGCTTGGTTAAATGTTTACAGAATTTAGATTGGTCTCTTCCCCTGGGGTCCTCAGGCTGGGGGAAGTTGGGTGGAAGCATTGTGAAACAGGGAATAATCAGTCTTTAACCATGCCTTGTGAGAGGTGATGATTTGGCTCGGGACTCACATCTCAAATCAGGGCAGAGGAGCATTGCTGACTGCAACACTGCACCGACTGTCCGGTGTCGCGAAAGGCGTTCATTTCCCAAGACAATCCTCAGAACTCTGTTGCAGCATTTCTAGCTCATGTCTCAATTGCACGCTTTCCTGGGCCAAACTTTTCACCCTTGTTCCCTTTCCTTTCCCCTAGCTACTGTCATTTCCACCCTGCCACCAACTATGCCCACGAAGGAGAACTCCTCTGTGAGTGAGAGGGACCCTGACAGTAAGTTTGCAAGTGGAGTAGGTGACCTGACCCTCAATTAAAATGGCTAATCTTGATTGATATGCTTCTTTTAATTCCATGTCAGACCGATGACAGGCTCGATATCACAGACTAGCGGGAATGGAAGCAAGTTTCCAGAATACAAAGTCTCAGTTTTGCTCCCCTTCCACACTGTCCTAGGTGTGGGTTCCTCCCCTGACAGCCTCACGTGATCAGGAATGGCGGACATGCCTTGATCCCGGGTATCTCTGATGGGACAATCCTGGCCCTTGCTGGCGCACTTTTGAAAGACTTGCCTAAAAAGCTTCCTTCACCCCTGGCCACATTATAGACTCTCTCACACTCAACCTTCAGCAACCATGCTCCAATTCTTTCTTCCCTCAACACCTCCATAGCTAGCTATTGGGTTTGGAATGGAGGGAGTTTTGGGGGATTTTTGTTTCCCAAAAGGTGACCATGGGCCAACCAATGAGAAGTCCAATCCTCGTTATGATTTCAGCCTGTTACTCATGGTGCACAGTCATTCCATCAGCCTTTATTTATGTTGGTGTCCTTTCCCCACGGTTCATGCAGAGTTTGGCCTGAGGTGAAATCCACAATTGTAGTGGGTTTCTGAAAATAAAGGTTCCTGAATCTGCCATTTCATAGTGGGTTTTTATTTAAACATCTACATTAAAGGTTTTGGTTGTGAGTGGGTGGGGCACGGCCCCTCACTAAGTCACAGAGATTCCAAACTCCACCCTCCATGAAACGAGGGGGGGGGTTCACGTTGAGCTAATGCGTGACACAAACAGGTCACCGAACTATAAATCAAAGTCAGGGAGTGCTGCAAAGGCCACCACCATCTGCCTATGCACTCCTCATAGACTGAGGACCACTCAACCAGATATCAGACTTTCCACACACCCCAAATCCAGTGTTTTAACCATGGGCAAGGGTGCCTTTGGGTTGACCTGTGAAGATTTTTCCTCCTCCTCTTCCCCTTGCTCCTGTGACCCCTTCTCAATCTCCTCACTTCCGTGGTTTCCTTTGGTTGCTCCCTGCGGTTTCCAAATTCTCTCTGGCCTTTTGTTGATGTACCTTTCAAAGCCTTTTCAAGGGAGACTTTTTGCTGGGTGGCTTGACATGGCCTTCGCAGGTTTCACATGCCACCCTCTGCAATCTGAGAACTCATTTTATCCAAACTAGAAATGAGGGTAGGCTGAGTCACACTGGAGTCAGAGTCAATATTTCAAGACACACTCATCAAGGGTTAACGATGGCTGGTACTGGGGTTGGGAAAAGACAACCCGGTCATGATGATGCCCATACATGCACACCTGTGGACATAGAATCATAGCATCATAGAGTTGGGAGGGACCTCCAGGATCACCTGGTCCAACCCCCTGCACACTGCGATACATTAACAAATAACACCCTGCAAAATTCACAGAATCTTCATTGTTGTCAGATGGCCACCTAGCCTCTGCTGGAAAACCTGCAAGGCAGTAGAGCCAAACCACCTCTCAAGGAAGACTGTTCCACTGAGGAGTCCCTCCAATGGTCATGAAGTTCCTCTAAATGTTCAGCCGGGAACTCTTGCTTTAATCTCAACCCATTGGTTCTAGTACAACCTTTTGGGGCCATAGAACACAGCTCCACACCTTCCTCTATATGACAGCCCTTCAAGTACTTGAAGAAGGTGATCACATCACCTCTCAGCCACCTCCTCTCTAGGCTAAATATGCCCAGCACCTTCTAGACCAACCTGCTTTATTCACAACATCATCTCTCGTGGGCTCTCTAAGCTGCGTTCTGGAAAAAAAGCATCATTACAGAAAAAATGTAAATGACACTTCAAGCACCTTGCACTGCAATTGGCAGGCAGAGGCCAGCTTGGTGCAATCCGGTAGTGCAATGTGAGTGGGCAGGGTGGAGGGGCAGACATGGGGACTGCCTTACCCCATTGCTGAGCTGGTGACCGCCATCTGGGACAGGAAAGCTAGGGAAAGACCATGTGCACCATTCTCTGTGAATAGAAAGCTGAGTCAAAGGGAATATTGACAGACTCAAGGAATGCATTTTCAGTGGGAAACGGGAGATCGATGACCACCATGGTCAGGATGATGGCGCAAATGATGGATTGAGAGCTCCTAGGATTAGATTGATTGGTGAAGAAGGAGTAGACAGCCTATGGGTCTACATTGACAGAGTGAAAATGGAGGTTTATGGACTCTGGGACAAGATAAATTGGCAATAAAGGAAACTGAGAACCTCCAAGGACACATTGAAACATGGAAACTGAGATTGACAGCAAGCTTGGTCAAAATATTTATTTTAATAAACACTTGTAAAACCTGGGAATTGAGACAAGTAAGCATTGGTGTTCCCTTGGTGAACCTCACCCAAGGACAAGGAGGACAAGGAGCAGCATTTGAGAAACAACTTGCCCCGCATTCCTCCCATTGTGTAGATCGCGGGGGACACTGTAGCCGAAATAATGTTGAATCACCAGCAACCTATAGGGGAAGGACCACAACACCAAAGAAAAACTCCAAACCAATATTGGTGACAGGTGCGCCTCACACACTCGTAGCTCATAGGTTAAAATGACGTTGGGACACAGGGCAGCATGGCACATCTGTAGGGGTTCAGTGTCAACTCCATGAAGCCACGATGCACAATGTATTGCAAGGCATGTCAAACTGCACGCCTACGCATGCACTGAAAGTGTGCAGTTAGCGCTGCGCGGACAGCACAACCCATCTCCAGCTGCTGCTTATCCACACGGTCATCCGCTCCCTCTTCATCATCATCCTGAACTACCACTGGAGAGGTGTCTTCTGGGAGCATCACGGCCTTGTGGACTCTTGCGTCACAGAGGTTGTGTAAGATGACGCAGGAGGCCACTATAGAGTTGACATTGCTAATGTCTACGGGGAGCTCCAAATTCAGGCAACGCCATCATGCCTTCAGCCTTCTGAAGGCACATTCCACGACATTTCTACACTTGCTATGTGCAGCATTGTACCTAGCCTGCTCTGGTGTCAGGTGCCCAGTGTAAGGCATCATTAGCCAACCTCTCAGTGGGTAGGCTGCATCAGCCAGGATTAGAGGAGGAACCTGCACATTCTGGATTGTCACCATGGGATTTCCGGGAACCCAGTCCCCGGAATCCATCAGGTCTATCAGGTTGGAGCAGTGTAGAACGTAGGCATCATGGCACTTGCCACTGTAACATATTACCACATCCATGAAGCGACTGGTGTGGTCCACTGTGCCCTGAAGAAGAATGGAGTAGAAACGCTTCCAGTTGATGTAGTCATCTGCGAGGCCAGGTGGGGTGCGGATTGGTATATGACACCCATCCACGGCTCCCACACAATGCGGGAAACTCATTCTCATGAAAGCTTGCATAATCTGTGGACAAAGAAATAGTGAGCCACCAGAGGCCGCCCAACACCCAAACCCTTCCCCATCGTCAAAAAGAGATCCTTTCTCATTGATCAGGAGGAAATAACTCTCCCCGAAGCTCAATGTAAATATAAGGGTTGACGATGCCACAAATTGCACATAGCCACCAAGATGGGAGTGCTCGAGCATGTGTTTCTGGAAGATCAGTTTGATAGGTGGCCGACACAAGGGAGATGACCGTGGATCAATTTTTACAAGCAATGGACCTGCCCTCAGCGTCACTCCATCAAAACCATGAGGGCTGCGAAACTTGTCCTGTCATGGTTTCAGCATTTCAGCCAACCCTCATTATGATACTCTGCATGTTGCAGGTTGCACCATTTCCCTAATCACCATTCCCAACATCTCCCAGACACCACGTCCCACAGCACACCTGATTGTGAGAACCAAGGTAGACTGCATGGTCAAGCAGATCTTCCTCCATAGCCTGTGTAACCTCCAGCACTATGCCCGCCACCGTTGAGCATGCCAGGCCGAATTGGTTACCCACCAGTTTGTAGTTGTTGGTGTTGGCCAGCCACCAGATCACAATCACGACCCTCTCTTCAACAGGGACTGGCTGCCACATGCATGTCATCTGCCGCTCCAATCTTGGTCTCAGGCAGCAGACTAGCCACACAAATGTTCCCCTGCAAACAACACATGGTATTTAGTTTCTGCAGGTTCACTAGTGAGCATGTTTGAATGGGTCTCTGGCCCACTCAAGCATTGTGAAACGCAATCCCACATGATGGCATCTTGCCGCTCCCTTCACCCCAATCATTAAACACGTTGTGATGATCCACCTTCCCCCATGCAGGCGCAATTCTTTTTCAAAACTTCACCATCATATGTTGCCTCCCAATTAGCGCTGTCAACCCTGAGGTCAGGGCAGGGAATCTCCAACATGTGAGAGCCCCCCCTTTAGAAAGCAGGTGGGGGGAATGTCTGATGGCCAGCACATCATTCCCCATGAAGAAAGACTCCCAGGGTTTACACTGGATAAATCATCCTTGGGAACCTGTGCGGGGGAGAAATGAACTGGGGGCAACTAATCTTTAGCATGGCAGGAATTGACACCTCTAAGACTATTCACAAAGTTTAAAGGACATTGGCTTCTGGCGTAAATCTGTAGGTTCCCTGAAAGAACCCCCATCCATCATTTTCACAACTGGAGGGAAGGCTTAAAAAAGGAGTGTGGCATCTTCAAATGTGATGGCCAGAAGTCCCATGGAAGATCATTCATACCTGCAATGACCAGCACCCATGCTCCTTTCCTAGCATCTCGCCTTTAGAAGAATTTTCCAGGTTGCACACACTACTCTAAGGGTAGACCTGTAGCCGATGACATCAGTGGGCCATAGTGACTCCTCTTTAGTCCACCCTTGCACAAATGATCTTAAATGCTTTGGCGCACCCCAGCTTGAATTGCCATGTTAAGCGCTCCCTGGTTTCTCTGCAGCCACACAGCGCTGCAAAGATGTATCACTTTCATTGGATGTCAGGGCGCAGCTGAGTGTGAGCACTCATGATTCCAGTGGGATGGGTGGGACATTGGGAGAAGAGACCGACCCTGGGGTGGTGGAATAATCCTTTAATGCACGCAGCATCATGATGCTCTGAGACAGTGGGAATGGGGATTATAACCGTGGGGACCAAAGGGAAGGGCGCTGATAGCAGCGCGTGCCAATCTCAAGTGGTCACCTGTGAGCGTGCACATTTACCTGGACATCCTAAGTTGAGTATCCACTGTTCATCCTCCCACACATGTGTGGCGAAAACATGAAACCACTCCGTGGACCATGGGTAGGACCACCATCTCTGGTGAGATGTCAACGCTGCGAGTCAGCACACATTTATAATAAGAAGATAACATAAGAACATAAGAGAAGCCATGTTGGATCAGAACAATGGCCCATACAGTCCAACACTCTGTGTCACAAAGTGGCAAAAAAATTATATATATATATATACACACACACACACACACATACACATATACACACTGTGGCTAATAGTCACTGATGGACCTCTGCTCCATATTTTTATCTAACCCCCTCTTGAAGCTGTCTATGCTTGTAGCCGCCACCACCTCCTGTGCATTTGCTGGCTCATCCAGACCATTGGGTAGAACCAGCAGTAGAGTGCATATCACAGACAATATCTCGGCCAACAGACTGAGCATGGCGGCCAAGATTTCAAACTCCATATTTATTTATTTATTTATTTATTGTATTTATATCCCACCCTCCCCGCCGAGGCAGGCTCAGGGCGGCTAACAACATTTCAGCATCAACAATAAGATAATAAAACAGTTACAATAATCTATTATCAATTAAATAATTAAAACAGTTTAAGATTATTAATACAATTTTCAAATGATAGTTTTGGTGCTAAAAATGGTATTGGGCATCTATGTACTTTGGCTGAAGGCCATTCAAAATAATGTTGTTTTGCAGGCCTTGTGGAATTGAGCAAGGTCCCGCAAGGCTCTGACATCTTCTGGGAGTTGGTTCCACCAGTGGGGGGCCGCAATTGAGAAGGCTCTTTCTCTGTTAGCCTTCAATCTAGCCTCCCTTGGCCCGGGGATTGATAATAGATTTTGTGATCTGGATCTAAGTACTCTCTGGGGAATATGTGGGGAGAGATAGTCCCTAAGGTAGGCAGGCCCTCGGCCATATAGGGCTTTAAAGGTAATAATCAGCACCTTGTAGCAGATTCAGAATGCTATTGGTAGCCAGTGCAGTCTCCGCAGCCCCAGCTGTATGTGGTCCCGCATAGGGAGACCCAATAGCAGCCTGGCCACTGCATTCTGCACCATCTGCAGTTTCTGGATTCGGAACATGGGCAGCCCCATGTAGAGGGCATTGCAGCAGTCTAGTCTTGAGGTGACCATCGCATGAATCACAGTTGCTAAGTCCCTATGCTCTAGGAAAGGAACCAACTGTCATGCCCACCTAAGGTGGAAAAAGGCGGATCTCGCAGTGGCTGCTCTCTGGGCCTCCATAGCCAATGTGGGCTCCAGTAGCACCCCCAAGCTTCTGACTTTGGGTGCCAATATCAGAGGTGCCCCATCAAAAGAAGGTAGAGGGATTTCCCTTCCCAGGCCACCACGACTCAGACAAAGGACTTATGTCTTTGTTGTATTCAACTTCAGACAGCTCAACCTGAGCCACGGCTAGTAATTCCTGGGCTAGATTTTCTGGAGCAGAGGCAGGCCGGCCGTCCATTAGCAGATAGAGCTGGGTGTCATCAGTGTACAAATCTCCGGACAATCTGGGCAAGGGGGCACATATAGATATTAAACAGCATTGGGGAGAGCACCGCCCCCTGAGGCACCCCACAATTAAGTGGATGTCTCTGGGATGATTACCCCCCGATCACCACCCTTTGTCCCCAACCACAAAGGAAATAGGAGAGCCACTGCAAGGCCAACCGCTGAATCCCCACGTTGGCAAGGTGGTGAACCAGCAACTGATGGTCGACCAAGTCAAATGCCGCTGACAGGTCCAACAACAACAGTACTGCTGACCTGCCTCGATCCAGTTGTTGCTGAAGATCATCCACCAAGGCAACCAGCACTGACTCCATCCCATGGCCCGGGTGAAAGCCGGGCTGGTGTGGGTCTAGAAAGGAAGCGTTCTCCAGAAGGCTCTGCAACTGCAGTGCTACTGCCCTCTCAATAATTTTACCCAAAAAGGGTAAATTTGAGAACGACCGATAGTGTGCCAATTCGGCTGGGTCTAATGTTGGTTTTTTTCAAGAGGGGATGGACTATCACCTCTTTGAGAGGCCTTGGAAAAAGCCCCTCCAAGAGGGATCTATTTACAATATCCCGCACAGGATATTGAAGCTCCATCCGGCACACTTTAATCAGCCAGGATGGGCAAGGGTCCAAATCGCATGTTGTCGGGCATACAGTTGTGAGGATTCTGTCAACTTCCTCCAAGCTGAGTGTTGTAAAACTACCTAGAGCCGGTCCGGAAAACAGGTACAGAGCCTCGAGTTCACATACTGTTTTAATTGTGGCAGGGAGGTTGCGGCGGAGCAACGAGACTTTATCTATGAAAAATGTTGCAAAAGCCTCACAGCCAATCTCCAATTCCTTACGATTTGGTCTGCCTTGTGGCAGAGTTGTAAGAGTCCGAATAATACTAAATAATTGGGCCGGGCGTGAATTCGCGGATGCAATCTTGTCCGCAAAGTAAACTTTCTTTGTGACTTTGACTGCCATCTCATAGGATCTCATATACTCTCTATAAGATGTTCTGGTTGCTTCATCGTGAGTCCACCACCACTGCCTCTCTAGTCGTCTGAGCTTCCATTTCATTAATCGCAAATCCGTGTTGTACCATGGTGCCATCTTTGAACGGGGGCACTGAGGAGCGATCTCATCAATGGCCATAGTGAGCCAATTTTGCCATAACTCAACCATGTCATCAAGCAAATCACCAGGGATCCTACAGTTCCTTCTAGAACCATGTTGGGTCCATTAGGTTCTGCGGGCGAGCTAAAATATGCTCAAATTGAGGCAGGAAGTTTTGATAGTTATGTGGAGCGTGAGGGAGAAAACTCGAACCAGAGGAGTGATCTAGAGAGTTGAAAGACCAACCAATCAAGTAGATGACTCAACTGTGTTGTGACCAGACATCTTCTGCTGCGGTTAGCGTCACTATCACTTTTCTCTGATCGCACAACGCCGAGATACTGATCAGTATCCTGCTGCTGCGCGAACACCTGAGCGACTGCCGTCATGAATGATCGCTCACAAGCATTGTCCAGGGAAGCCCCATGGAGGAGTAAAAATTTGGGGATGGTGGGGCATGTCATTTGAACTATTGGTTGTGGGGCTACTGCCACATTGCATCGCCAATGTTAGACTAGTCAACATTTCCCACGCTCTGGGTCCACTATTAATTAGTCACAAGTTTAATAATCAAGAGACGAACTAAAACTCGGAACAACGACTGCCCATAGACTGAACACGCCTGCCCATAGAGAAAGTTCACCTGCCCATGGGGAATAATGGAGACTTCATTTCACTGTAGGGAAAAGGGAAACCAAGCTTCCTCTAAGCACAGTGCCTACCCTTAGACTATACATGCCTGCCCATAGAGAAAGCACACCTGCCCATAGGGAATAATGGGGACCATATCTTACCTTAGTGAAAAAGATAAATTAAGCCTTGCCTAGGCACAGCAGCTACCTAAAGACTATACACATCTGCCCATAGGGAATAATGGTGAGGCTTGATCTCCCTTTTCCCCTATGGTGAAATGTTGTCCCCATTATTCTCTATGGGCAGGTGCACTTTCTCTATGGGCAGGCGTGTACAGTCTATGGGCAGGCGATGTCCTTAGGTGAAGAATAATTTCCCAGTTTCCCTTTGGCGAAATGTGGTCTCCATTACTCCCTATGGAAAGGTACACTTCCTATATGGGCAGGTGTTTATAGTTCAAGGGCAAGCGCTGGTCCAAGTTCTTGATCGGACATTCCCTTCCTTTGGCAGACATCACTGACAAGGTGGGTCAACCTGACATCTGCGACCAATGCATCCTTCATGCACAGCAGCACATGGCCCCCACCCCCCTGCTAACAGTTATGAAAATGCTATCCACACCTGATGCATTCAGAGGTGTTTTGCCATTGCCAGTTACTGAGCGCGGGTCCTCCCATAACGGCAACATATACCTCACTAAACCTTTTTGGAATTGAAGCATCGGGTTTCTGGTTTCCTCGAGGTATGAATTCGTATTCCTACCATTTTAAACAATTTAAGTTAATGTGACCTTCTGCAATGCTTTTTGCACACTCCCCCCCCCCACTTCGAGGATCCAACATGGCACACACGGTGTGATTGGAAATGATGGGTAAGTATCTTCAGATGCTTGCCCTGACATCTAAACATCTGAGCTTGTGGGACATGAGTTGTTCTCTGCAGTTTTGCACACATGTTCCTTCCATGTAGGGCTCAACATGTCTTGCGTGCATACAGTTGTCATATCCTCTAAAAATGGGGGATTTTAAACTCATTTGGACTTAAATGTTTATAACTCAGAGTTCATGGAGGAGCTTGGGGCTGGCAGGGTGGGGGACCGGACCTCCAAGGAGTCAATGCATGGTTTCATGCAGGGTGCCATGAGAACCCTGGGAGACATCTCAAGATCCCTGGTCCCTCTAGCGCATGTCATCTCAGCTAGACAACCATATTTCTCAATGAGCAGCCAGGGACCAGCCCCAATTGCAGATGTAGTTGATGCGGGTGACATTCCATCCAATGATATGGGTGGGCCCTCAAAGATTTCACAAGGCGGAGGGAAGGTCTACCAACTTTGAAAGCATGCCCCTAAGAAGAATGTGCCTTATTGGCCTCTCGAGTGCTGCCTCTTGGATTTACTTTTCACATGAAGGGTGTCTCATCATGGTTCATGTCCCCTGACCCCCATTTCTCTTGGCCAGAGTTGATGTGCAAGTTCGTTAAAACAGCACGAGGTTCATGACCATTACAAAAGTGTGCTTGAAAATGTTTCCCCCATGAGTTATAGGGCACAGAAAAAGGTTCTATATTTTGGAATGCTGCACAATTATACTGTGAATGTTACGAATAAATGACTTTGACACATTGAAAGTTAAGCAACTATTTATTGCAAATACAAATCAACAGTGCTAGGATAGGCATTGGCGCATACATGCCTTTTTAACATAGTGCAGACAAAAACAAAAACGGTGGCAGTCAAGTGCTTGGGGTCTACAATTTAACATGTGGGAGGGTCCAGGTTCCTAGTGGGTGGTTTGGCCTTTCTCTAAATTCTCCCCATGCCTGGTGACCTCTTTGCCTTCTCCCCCCCCCCTTCCAATGGTGCGCGGAGCACTTTGTCAGCGTCCAAAGCCTCCTCCTCCCTTTCTTCATTCTCCCCCACCTCCTCTCCCTCCTCCTCATCCCCCTCCTTCACCCAATGATTTGGAGTTGGGAGTAAGCAGTGAAGTGGACAAGTTTGCAGATGACACTAAATTGTTCAGGGTGGTGAGAACCAGAGAGGACTGTGAGGCACTCCAAGGGGATCTGTTGAGGCTGGGTGAGTGGGCGTCAACGTGGCAGATGAGGTTCAATATGGCCAAGTGCAAAGTAATGCACATTGGGGCCAAAAATTCCAGCTACAAATACAAGTTGATGGGGTGTGAACTGGCAGAGACTGACCAAGAGAAGAGATCTTGGGGTCGTGGTGGATAACTCACTGAAAATGTCAAGACAGTGTGCGATTGCAATAAAAAAGGCCAACGCCATGCTGGGAATTATTAGGAAGGGAAATGAAAACAAATCAGCCAGTATCATAATGCCCCTGTATAAATCGATGGTGCGGGCTCATTTGGAATACTGTGTGCAGTTCTGGTCACCGCACCTCAAAAAGGATATTATAGCATTGGAAAAAGTCCAGAAAAGGGCAACTAGAATGATTAAAGGATTGGAACATGTTCCTTATGAAGAAAGGTTGAAACGCTTGGGGCTCTTTAGCTTGGAGAAACGGCGACTGCGAGGTGACACGATAGAGGTTTACAAGATTATGCATGGGATGGAGAAAGTCGAGAAAGAAGTACTTCTCATGGGCATTCAATGAAATTGCTGAGCAGTCAGGTTAAAACAGATAAAAGGAAGTACTTCTTCACCCAAAGGGTGATTAACATGTGGAATTCACTGCCACAGGAGGTGGTGGCGGCTATAGAATATATATAATTTTTTTGGCCACTGTGTGACACAGAGTGTTGGACTGGATGGGCCATTGGCCTGATCCAGCATGGCTTCTCTTATGTTCTTATGTTATGTTCAATCCTCCTCCTCTCCCCTTGCATCCCCCTCTCCCCGCCTCTTCACAACTCCACCACGCTTTTCCAACTTCCCTCTGGATGCCAGTCGCTGCTGATGCAGAGACACATCCATTTGCCTTCTCAGATCTCTTTGGTGCAGACATTGTATCCCACACTGCATGAAATTCAGCCGGTACTCATGACATCTCACTATAAGATAAACAGATAGGGGGGTGTTGTACAATGCTGGCAGACAAGTAGCATGACAGCTAGTTTCCGGCAATGGAACAGTAGATAGAGGAGGAAGTCAGCTTTTCTTACAGTCATGAGGTCAGCTCAACCATCAACCAGCCACGAAGTGTACCCTAGCTTCTAGTTTCACATGCTCCATGTGATGGCATGGCCAATTGCTAGAGTCTGCCAGAGACTTACATCTGCTCTCCACATCTCTCATGCGTATCTCCATTTGTGCGAGGTGCTCTGTGAGGGGTTAAGTGGGTTCCCCTGGAGGAGTGTCAGGAGCTTAATTGGTCTGTGAATGAGGAGAGATAGGTAACTCGTGTCGTGTATGAGGGGGCGGTGGTGGTCTGGAGATTGTGATCACCAGACCATATCGATGTGGATAGTGGCGGAGGTGGTGGGTTTTTTGGGGGGTGGGGTTTTTGGGGGCCAAAATACGTGGCTTCCCAGGACATGTGATGCGGCTGTCCAAAGATGCCCACAGACCCTTCTCAATTTCAAAAATCTGAAGACAATGACATGATTTAACGGTGTGACACGCAGGGCGCACCAGCTGTCCTCACATTTATGGATTGAAGACTCACCATCGTCACTATCCTGGCCCGAGGTGACCACAACTGGCTCCTCCACTGCCAGCTCCATCTCCACCTCCACCTCCACCTCATCACCTATTCAGAAAAGTATAAAGTTGTAATCTCAGACTGCATTAACAATGTTGCAGTGATGGTAACGTGCCATCAGGATGGAACTCAGTAGTGGTGACACATATTTGAGAACATAGTGTGGGAATCAGTGTCCACCCTCATCTGCCTCTTCCAGCTGGTCACTCCGCTGCGTCGACTCAAAGCTGCTCACCATGACAACACCTGCGAGTAGAAAGAAGGAATAACTCTTAATTGTACTGGTTCACCCGATTGTCTTTTCAAAGCTAGAAAAAACAATTTTTTCCTCAGTGACCCATTTTTGCCTCTCAACGGCTCTGAGAAATCCCAGTTCACGACCCCCCTCCCTGCCATGCGCCCCCGTCATGCTTCAAGGTGGACTTGTAAGTCAGCAACCACAAGGGACCATCATGAGTAATGCTCACCACATCTCATGATGCAGCCATGCTCCTAAAAAGGGGCATGCTGTTTATAGTCATGTTGGACATTGACTATCCATTTTAATCAAGGGCCAAGTCACCCTCTTTTTTTTTAGGAATAATGTCCACAGTGGTCCCGGCCACATTGGGGTGGAGGCCAGCCCTAATCTTCATGGTGTACTGGGAAATATTAATGCCCTCTAGGGAAGCGTTAAGCTAAGAAGGAAAAGTGGCACATGTCCAATGTTATCCACAGCACTAGGGCTTAGCAGTGCTAGTGTTTGATGTGAAGGGGTCCTCACCTGAAGCCTCTTCACCATGACTGCTTGACCCCTCCTCACATGATGCCTGTTCTGCCAGGTAGGTGGAGAGTTTCTTCACTCTCTTGAATCCTTGGAAAAATATAGAGAGAGGTGGTGAGAGAAGGGAGTTGTCATGGAGCGCTGGCCACGCTATGTTGTGTTAGTGTGTAACCACAGCCACCAAGCATGCAAGCCTTAGGGAGCTGAGAGGGTTCTCACAGCAGCAGCAATTTGGAGGACCACCCCTGCCAGGCCATGGCTTGCCGTGGGCCTTTCCAGCAGGTGAGAGTGTGGGATTTGGAACGCAAACCTGGGTCACCCTGATAGGAGGTCACACGCTTAACCACTGCATCAATGTGGTTCTTGTAAAGGAAGTGTGCATATGCCAGGAAACTTGAAAAATCGGTGTAAGGTGCTTTTTAGGGAGGAGGGTTTGAATAAAGGAGGGCAGGAATTACTGCAGGTTGCCCATGGACTACTTTGGAAGGATTACACAGAAAACCATTGCCTCGGGGGCCTACTCACTTGGCGGAAATTGCTTATGCCAGCCCGGCTTTCATCCCTGCTCCCACAGTTTGTGCAGGAGATCGAAGAATGGGGGCCTTCCCTCCATTGGAGGGATGCATCCCCAGTCCTCCAGCGCATCATAAAATGAGGCCTTCAATCTTTTAAATTTGGCCTTCACTTGGTCGACTGTCCTCCTGTGTCCCTTCTCATTCAAGGTGTCCGCTACCTTTTGGAACACTGAAAGTTACTCCAGATGGTGGAAGGCATCACTCTCTCCCCAGCATTGAGCCTGTAAAGGGCTCGCAGCATCCTCTGGACCTCCCACTTCTGCCAATAAAACCCTCTTTTTGTGGTTGCCATTTCTTCCTCATCACGCTTTGGTCAATGAGTTATGCGCATGCATGAGCAACCTCATGACGATCACTAAAAGCAGCATTTTGAGCGAGATCAGTGGTCATCTTAGTGAGCAGTTCATCTGCGACATTACTCCTGGGGGTTGATTCATGCACATGCTCGGAAGGAAAACCCGACACATGATCCAACGTGTGATCACGGAAAAGTGGGACACTGTTCAGATGCAGTCTAACCCAATGGTGTGCGCATGCAACCCCTACGGCATTGATGCGCGACAAAGCTTTTCATGTCATCTATCAACTGCTTTTCACTGGCGGGACCAGCCCTTTACGCGATCGTTCGTGTGAACGCTGCCACATCGGATTTTTCTGCTCCGGTCCATAAAAAGGCTCTTCCAGGAAAAGGCTCTTCTGTCTCGCTTTAAGTGGTATGTCTGACCGCACACTTGGTTGCAGCACCATCCAAAACTTTGGAACTTCTTCCCCCAGCAAAATTCATCTGTTTCCTTCTATCATTGACTTCCACCAGTGGGTGAAGACTTTTGTTTTGTTGGGCACTCCTTCACTAATTCTTAGCCCTCCTCTCTCTGTATTTTAAATACTGTTTTAATGTTTCAAATGCCTTGGGGACTCAGAGTTGGTGGAAAGGCAAAGCTGAAAAATTTTAAACAAACAAACTCTTATTGCATTTCATGGCCCTTAGCACTTCCCTTCACATTTTTTCACTTTCTTTGTATATGTCTTCAAGAAGCCGTTTAATTCATTTAGTTGTGAAAACCTATGCTACAACCCATTTTTTTATTTGTAAGGCACCACTAGACTCCTCTTTTGGGGGTTTGTTGCAATGAATACAGTGACTGCACTGGAGTTTTTAGCTCCATAATGGAGAAGATACCCCCAAAATCAAAAAGCTGCAGCCAACTATTAGGCTGATAGAACTTCCACTGCTCATCAGGGCTGTGTATGTGTGATGGGGGGGGGGGATGAATGTGGGGGAAATCACTATTGCTATTAAGTAACTTCTAGCATCAGGGCAACATTTTAGGGTTCCACTGAAAATCTATGGTGAAACTATAGAGTTTCAGTTGAATCCTAGAGTGTCTCCCCAATGTGATGACATCAGTTCTGGGTTTGCACTGGAAGTCATGTTCTACTGTTAGAGGGACAGCAATTTGCATTTTCCCCAGCATCTCATGAGTTACCAGCACTCAGTTGGCAATCCTATCAACCACATATGTAGAGTTTGATACAAAATTTGAAATTAAAAACAAAACAGTGAAGGATCCCTTCATATACCAGTTTCTCTTCAGAATCAATGACAGGTATTTAAAAGCCTGGATCTAAAAAAAAATGGGGAGAGGAATTAACATAAGAACATAAGAGAAGCCATGTTGGATCAGGCCAACGGCCCATCAAGTCCAACACTCTGTGTCACACAGTGGCAAAAAATTTTATATACACACATACACTGTGGCTAATAGCCACTGATGGACCTGTGCTCCATATTTTTATCTAAACCCTTCTTGAAGGTGGCTATACTTGTGGCCGCCACCACCTCCTGTGGCAGTGAATTCCACATGTTAATCACCCTTTGGGTGAAGAAGTACTTCCTTTTATCCGTTTTAACCTGTCTGCTCAGCAATTTCATCGAATGTCCACGAGTTCTTGTATTGTGAGAAAGGGAGAAAAGTACTTCTTTCTCTACTTTCTCCATCCCATGCATTATCTTGTAAACCTATATCATGTCACCCCGCAGTCGAGGTTTCTCCAAGCTAAAGAGTCCCAAGCGTTTCAACCTTTCTTCATAGAGAAAGTGCCCCAGCCCTTTAATCATTCTAGTTGCCCTTCTCTGGACTTTCTCCAATGCTATAATATCCTTTTTGAGGTGCGGCGACCAGAACTGCACACAGTACTCCAAATGAGACCGCACCATCGATTTATACAGGGGCATTATGATACTGGCTGATTTGTTTTCAATTCCCTTCCTAATAATTTCCAGCATGGTGTTGGCCTTTTTTATTGCAAACGCACACTGTCTTGACATTTTCAGTGAGTTATCTACCACGACCCCAAGATCTCTCTCTTGGTCAGTCTCTGCCAGTTCACACCCCATCAACTTGTATTTGTAGCTGGGATTCTTGGCCCCAATGTGCATTACTTTGCACTTGGCCACATTGAACCGCATTGAATTGGGATGAAGAAAATTGGGAAGCATTCCTAGATTTCAGCCCATCAGTGCTGAGGGGTGTATACTGAGAACAAACATGTACCTACTTCTAATTTCCAGTTTTGTTTAGTTTTTTCTCTTCTAAACTGCAGACAAAGGTAATTATGTGGCAAAAGAGTAGCCCAATGGAATGTGGATGGTAGAACTGTCCTTCCAGAATTTTTTCAGAGCACTCCTTTGGATCAGCTCTCTGTATTCACTTAGCACATAAATATTAAAATGAGAACTTGGGAGGCTTCTTATAGGTTCTGGATCCTGAATACAAAATATATCATAAGAAACAGCCCTGGCACTAAAAATACAAATGTTATAATATTATGTTGTGGTCATTTGTTGTCAGTAGTCAAAGTGAGATGGAAGGTATTCAAATATTACTTAAGCTTACAAAGACTTTGCCCATGGATTGTGATCTGAGAAACCTCAGAATGCTTATTGTTTGTTCTGAGCTGGAAATACAAATTGCATTGAACTATGTGACTGTTTAATGAACCGTGCAACTGGTAGATCAGGAGCAATATTTTAAGTCCTCAGCTAGTCAACCCTGTCATTCCCCAGTCAGTGTTATTTCAGATTAATTTTCAGTCAGTGTTGTTTTAAATGGGTTGGATCCAGCCAACTTTTACCCCAACTTCTTCTGCTCCCCTTCTTAACCCTCCATTCCACTTGGTTTTAGTCCATGTAGATCCTATGAGCCTTGGCATAACTTTTTTTAGTGGACAATTTATATAAAAGTGGACTTTTCAAACAAAGGAGATTTTAAACAAAGGGAGAGCCTCTCCTTTTTTATCCAGTGGAAAAGCTGGTTGGATCCAATCTAGCAGTGCCACAATTAAAATTTGGAGGATATGTTTGTGATTCACCATGCCATCTTAAGCAAGGTTACATTCTCCTACATACATCAAAGTCAATGGATTGAAGTGTGTAACTGTTTACAGTTGCATATAGAGTTGCCAAACCTTCACAAGGGACAGGTGATTCCCCACCCCAGCCGCTGCCCCTTAGCAATCAACTGGCTGTTGAGGGGACTTACTGAGTAGTGGGGAACGGCCTAGTCCAGCATGGCAGCTATATTGATGTTGCTAGAGATGCAGCAGTGTTACTTTCGGCATGCAATGGGAGTGATGTCACCAGAAGTGATGCCATTGTAACGCCAGTGATGCAGGACACCTTGGTATTTGGGCTTCAAGCACAGAGTACTTGCCCAAATGTCAGAGTGCCTGGTGTTGGTGGCAACACAATAATATTACTTCCATTATGTGCAAAAAGTGACATTGCCACATCATCACAACATTGTTGTGATGCTAGGCTAGGTCTCACCCCACTGCCAGTTGCCAGGAGGGACCTGGGGATTTTCACTGTAAAAAGATTTGCAAATTATGTTGAAGGGTAGTAATGATTCTAGGCTGTGTCTCATGTAGGCAGAAAGCTTTGTTCCCATTATAACTGCATGAGTGAGGCAGAGACAAAGCAATGTCAAACCATGCCCAAAGGAGCTGCTGCTTCATTTGGGTTGAATCCTATAGCTCTCATTTGTTTCATTTATAAAGCTTATTATTTTTTTGAAATTACAGATTCTACCATATGGTACTACTCTAATTCTGATATTATTCATGCTAGCACTGCAGTCTGCTAAACTGGCCAGTTATACATGCAAGTCACCTTCTGATTTTATACACAGAAGCTCCTTTAGAGGGCAATGAAGAAACTGTCCTAGGAGTTCAGTGATTAGAAGAACAAAAGGGGGAGAGAAAGTCATGTTAGAAAGAGACTCACTTTAATGGTTAAAGTCTACAAAATGTCAAGATGAAAAGTGTATACTTTTATTATGGAGACAAACTGTTTCAAATACTTGCCATTTTCTACTTGTACAATTAAAGTTTTTGATGCTTTTAAAGACAGGCCTGTAGATTTCCTGAAACCATAAGAAACTTAAAACTGAAAATAACCCTATCCTATGCATATTTACTCAGAAATGAGTGCCAGTTAAGTAAGTGTACATAATTTGGAGCCCAGGACTACAAATAAGCTTAAAGTGACATAAACTTAAAGTGACAAATAAGTTTAAAGCTTATTTCTAAGAGAGTCCAAGACTCTAATTCTATGTAGACTTACCTGAGAGTAACTTAGGGCTGCCAAGCTCCCACCAGGAACAGGGGATCCCCTGCCCTGGAGGGCCCCAACCCACTGGCAGGGAGCAGGCCGCTGTGGAATCCTTGCCCCCAAAGAGCCCTATCGGTGTGCACCATCCCCAGCGTGATGACATCACCCAGAAGTGACGTCATTGCACCAGGGACATTGTTCTGTGGACACTCTAGGACTCGTGCTAAAAACTCTATTGTACCACCCCACAATAGTGGTGGAGGAACTTGGCAACCTTAGAGTAAGTCCTGTTGAGTTTGGTTACACTTGTTCTGAGTAACTATGCCTAAGCTATGGAAACAGTAATTTGGAACCTATAGATACACCTCGGCAGAAGTTTCAACAGGTTCAGAAAGCAACAGTTAGCTGGTTAACAGGAATCTATCTACCTGCCATTTTGTTTCTGAGCTGGTTATGCTTGTTATTACCTTGAAAGCCCTTCAATGACCAGGATCCAAATAATATTATACCTAAAGGACTGACTCCTGTCACATATCTATATGTCAAGTAAGTCCCAGGCTGTCACTGTCTTGAGCCATGAGGAAAAATGTGTGTGAGAGATTTTGATATAAATATTTAGCGTCCATATCAGGGCCTATATGGGAAGGAGGTAAATCACAAAAGCCAGATGGAAGGGTATCTTCCACAGAGCTTGTCTGCAGTCTTTCCTCCATTCATATGTTAAAATCATTCCTTTCCCTAGCATCCCTTTCAAAACTCTGGGCCTAACTAGACAAGATGCTAGATGATTCATGAGCACCTATTCCCAGGGCTTAAAAAAAGAATATTAGCTGATTCACAGAGTCTGCATTTCAATCAGGTTCATAGACTGAAAATCAGAAAAAAACCTTCACTTTCCATTGCTAATTACAACACTATGTGGCAAGCTTGCCATTTGCCATCTGAGAAAAGGCAACTCCCCACCCTTAATATTCCACCTTCAAAGATTTGAGGATTGGAAGAAAAAAATGGGCGAGAGGAATAGCATGGATAGTGATGTTTTAGGAATTCCCCCAATATCTATGGAAAAGACTATAGAAATGGGAATAATTCCTGAAGTATCACATGGAAATAACATCACATGCAGATAACTTCCACCTGGTAATGATGTGACATCCTCCATGACACTCTAGGAATTTTCCCACCCTTAGGTCTTTATAATTCTTAGAGTGTCATGGAGGATGTGATGTCATATCTCTGAAATGCTACCTTTCCCAGGCTTCCATTCCCCAAATCTCCTATGATTTGCAGGCACAGATATGGCCATTAGGGTTGCCAACCCAGCACTGGCACTTGGAGGAAGACTTCAGAGGATGGAGACAAAGGAAATTGATGTCACACCAACAGTGGGAGATTTACCATAGAATCGGGGGGGGGGGGAGGGGTAATCGTGGAGTATTTTGTTGACACAGTGGCATCACTTCCAGGTTTGCACCAAAAGTGACATTTTGAAGTTGGCTTAATGCCACTTCAGACCCCCCCCCCCCCCAAGCTGAGACAGGGACAGAGGTTTCAGTGCAGGAGGCCACCCACCACAGTGGAAGACCTGCCAGTCTTACTGGGGAGTTATTAATGAAAATGTGCTGTCCAGATGGAAGGGTTATGATATGTCAGAAGCACGTATGAATAGTTAATTTGCATGGGTTTATTTATTTATTTATTATATTTATATCCTGCTCTCCCCACCGAAGCAGGCTCAGGGGGGCTTACAAGTCAATAAAATGTTACATAAAAACCAAGTAAAACATATATAAATATAGCTGAATAACATCGTACAAAATGAGGTCCTGAGCTCATTGCACAATCAGGGGATTTTTTTTTCTTTGTCTCAAGCAGCTTCAAGACCTCAAAGGCAGTTTATAGCCTTAAACTGGAGAAACTGAAGCCAGTAGTACACCAGGTCAAAGGTGCCGTATTGTTGACTTTTCAAGGGTCAAAGGCCCTTTAGTCTAGTCAATCTGGCATTTAGTCTAGCCAATCTGGGGGCTTCATACTGTCTGCCAATAGCATGGGCTGTTCCATGTCTTCTCCGCACCCAAAGGGGTATCTAAGCCCTGTACATACAAGACAGTACAAAGGAGGTAGTAGTTTATGACAGTGGACTGTATCTTCAGAACAGATTAGAAACTCCATACAACCAAATTTGTTTGCCTGTTTTGCTTATGGAATTTGACAACCAAACAAATATGCTTATTCATTCCTCTTCTTTGTTTGCATACTTTGTTAACTGCGGTAAAATAGTCCTTCCTCTTTGCTTCACAGTGGAATATATAATAATTTAAAAACTCTTATAACTTGATTTCCTTTGCTGGTGCCATGAGATGACCTCTTACAGTTTCTCAAGGCAGACTCTAATTCTTTTCCAAAGTACTGGATTCTTTGGATTTTGTTTTAAATGGCCTGTGAACCAGAGAGGATGATATAGCATTTACAAATGCAATCCCAGTATATGTGGTTTAGCAGCCATCCTGCTAAGATTGGTTTGATAAATAAAAGCTAAAAGATGTTGAAAAGTGGCTGTTAAACCAGGCCATGTAGCTGTGCCCTCTTCTTAATGGTATAAGAACAAAACAAAGTTCCAGTTTCAGCACTCCTTGTGCATCCCAAGTGTTCGCTGACTCCATTTACAACTATAAAGTCAATTGGAGTCAAAAGGCACTTGGAATGCCCCTGGGTCAAAAGATAAGGCTCCGAGGACCTTTATGACCTTTGGACTGGACTAGCACAGCTCTGTCTACCAAAATATGAGGGCTGGCCAGTAAAAGCTTCAATTAGTGTAAAACTCAGCAGACCTACCCCTCAGCCACACCAGGCCTAAGAGTGTACCGTCCCAGTCGCCTGCTCGCCCCATTGATAGCAGGTCACATTCAAGGACATTGTGTTAATCTTTAAGACTCTCCATGGAATTGGTGTGAGGTAGCTCAAAGAGGCCCTTCTGTTTGTTGTGACGGCCTCCTTCCACATGTCTGTTCTTCGGAAACTATGAAGCTGTCAACCTCAAGGGTGAAGCCTGTGAGAACGAGACGCAGGGCTTTCTTGGCAACAGAGGTGAGGTTTTGGAACTCATTACTTAGGGAGATAAGAGTGACCACGAGTTTTCACAGCCTCCAGAACAAAGGGAAGAGCTCCCAGGTTTGATATAGCTTTTCCCACAGCTGTTGCTATAAAGAGGAGCAGAAGAAAGGAGAAAGAAAGCTAAAGGAGAGGAAAGAGAAAAGTATAATAATGAGTGAAAGCATAGGAAAGATTTTCTTTAACAGGGAAAAGTAACCATTGTAGAAATAGCTACGAAATTCAGGGTGGCATATTTAGAAGATGGTCGGCTGAAAGGTGACATATTTAGAAAAGGGAGATTTTGGGTATGTATTTGTCCTCTGCAGTCTGGAATGCTGAATTTTTTTAACCTGTTTGTGAACTGACAAGTGGTTAATGTAGTCATGTGGTCCTGGACAAAAATGTAGGCTTCTAGGCAGGAGACTCACATCCAGGACCTCCAAGATAATGTTCTCAGAAGTGCTGCCTGTTCCACACTCAGGACCAACTAGAGAGGTTCAAATTAGGAGGTTCAATGTGTGGATGAGACAATTGTGTAGGGAAGAAGGATTTAAGTTTGGAACAAGCACGACCTGTAAAAAAGAGATAGTATCCACTTGTTCTGAGAAGGAACCAGACTTCTGGCACTTAAAAAGCTGGGAGAACAATTTATAAAGTAAATCCTGGGGAAAGCTGACAGGAGACAAAATGTCTCTGGTTTGGGATGGCTCATCTCTAAGCAATGAAGGGATAGCTGTTGTGGTTCTAGAGGAAAACTGATTAGGACTGGCCACTGAGAAGGTGACAAACAATATTGACTGCCTGGCAAGATTTAGAGGCTGCAGGAGGAATTTTGCATTTCTAACGTGTCAGGGAAATTGCAGCAAATGCTAGAAGTGTCTGAGGTAAAATGGGGAAGCTGGAATGCTTAGTCAGAGGAGAACATAGACTTTGTGAGCATTTCAGAAACTTGGTGGGATGAGGATAATCAGTGAGATACAGTGATACCTGGATATTAATTATATCAGAAGGATAGGAGGGAAGGGTTGGAAGTGGGGTGGCTCTATTTGTCAGAGAGGGCATACAGTCCAGTAAAACTCAGAATCTAATAGATTTACATACAGATATGTTATGGGTGGACATAGTGGGCCAAAAGGAAGCTTAACTCTGGGAGTTTGTTATTGTCCATCAGATCAAAGGCTAGATAATGATTTTTAAAAAGCAAAAGAATTAAGAAAAGCTGTTTTTAAGTAGTCTCAATGATCGTTTTATAGAGCAGATGGTCACAAAACCTGCCTGGGGGAGAAAATCCTGGACATGGTCCTAAGCAGTGTTCCATCTAAGCTGAGTAAGTGTGAGCTAGTTCACAGATTTTTAGTCTCCAGATAATACTTTTTTGTCTTAGCTCTGGAAAAATGGCCCCAGAGCACAATAATTTATGCAGTAGCTCACAACTTTAATGCCAGTAGTTTACAACCTTAATACTCACAAAGTAGAATTTTTGCTCACAAGACTCTGCAGCTTAGAGGGAACATTGGTCCTAAGCAGGGCTCTTTTTTTTGTGCAGGAACACACAGGAACACAGTTCTGGCTGGCTTGGTGTCAAAGGGTGTGGCCTAATGTGCAAATGATTTCCTGATGAGGTTTTTCTACAAAAAATCCCTGTGCGAAACAATGGTGATGTCAGGGGGTGTGGCCTAATATCCAAATGAGTTCCTGCTGGGCTTTTTATACAAAAAGCCCTGATCCTAAGTAATGCTGAAGACCTAACTAGAGATGTAAATGTGATGAAACCAGTTGGGAACAGTGATCACAATGCTATTAAGCTTAGTATTGATGTAAATAGTATTGATGTAAATGCCCTACAAGACTAACACTATCACATTTAACTTTAGAAGGTATAACTTCTCTCAAATGAGGAGGTTTGTGAGGAAGAAATTGAAAAGAAAGATAAGGAGAGTCAAATCCCATTGGGATTCTTCGAGGTTATTTAAATCTACAATGCTGGAAGCTCAGATAAAATGTATACCACAGGTTATGAAAAGTGGAAATAGGTAAGGTGGAAATAGGTATTTAAAAAGGCCTGCATGGCTAATAAACAAAGTAATGGAAGTGGTAAAAGGATTCCTTTCAATGGTGGAAGGCTAGTCCAAGTGAGGTAAATGAAAGGGAGCATAGGCTTTGGCAAATAAAATGCAAATTGGTGATTCAGAACAAAAAGGGACCATAAGGAACATATTGCAAAAACATAAAGACCAACAATAATTTTTTAAAAAATCCTTCAAATATGGTAGCAGCCATTTTTCACAGAGTTGTCCAAATACCGGAGCATTACCACAACATCACAACATGATGATATCACTTCGTTGTATGCAGGAAGTGATGTCACTACACCACTGGTGACATAGCCCAGACTTCCCTCCTGCTCTGTCCCTCCCCATCCCCACTGGTTGCTAGGAGGGACCTGGAAACCCTACTAGTACAGCATGTTACAGTTTAAATATATAATGAACTGCCTTGTGGAGCCATATTTCTGAAGTACCAACTGTGGTCATCAGACTGCTGTGCTATTGCCTGTTATCAACTGCTTCCTCATGGTTCCATCCCATGCCACTCTGGCAGTGCTGGAGTGCAAACACCACATGGGCAGGTATAATCACACAACAGGAATCTGAGCATTAAAGGCACTTTGAATGGTGCCATGGATTTTCCAGTGCATTTCTGACCATTCAAATATTTATGCATTCCCACAGCTGATACCATATAGATTGAAAAGGTATGTACAAGCAAAAATGACCTGATTCTGAGAGGAAGACTGTATCATCTTGGCAGCTATAGTAGGTAGAAGACCATACTATGACCTTTGAGTCATGCTATAATGGTCCTTTGCATGTTTATCACCATATTATCAACTTTCCATTTGATACAGTATTTTGGCTTTCATATCTTACATGATTAAACAGACAGCTGGACCCTGGATGGATTTGCCTGCACTCACTATTTTTAGAACCATTATTTTTTGTTCCTGTTCAACACTTGTGAGAAGCTTCCTCTGCTGAATTCTGTGAAGTTTGTTCCAAGTATTGGTGTATCTTGAGTAAGTGCATTATTTTTTTCAGGTATTATCATGGTTACCCAGTAGCAGTCCTGTACAGAGGATTCAATCAATGGACTTAGACTGGAATAATAATAGAGAGGGTTGCTTTGATAATATAATATGTAAGACACACCAATGGATTTTTCCATTTATGATGAAATGGGCACATAACATCATCATGAGCACATAACACCAATGTTCCAACATCAGAATTGTCTTCCATATTCAATTCAAGATGCTCATTGAGTCCTAAATGACCTGGGCACAACATGCCTAACAGTTCTATGCAGAGTTACACCCTTCTTAGCCCATTAACTTCATAGGTTTTAGAAGTCTGTAACTCTACTGTAGGAACACCAAGTCCCTTTCTCTACCTTGATATTCCAACTATTCTATAAGACAGTATTATGAGGACTCAGAGTGGTGTTCTTTATAGTTCCCACTCACTTATATCTCTCCACCCTGACCTGGATGGCCCAGGCTCGCATCAGCTTTCAGTGGTCTCTTTAGTTTTCAGTAGTTTCATCAGCTTTGAGAAGCTAAACATGGTTGGCCCTAGTTAGTACTCAGATGGGTCACCACTAGGGGAATCCAGGGTTGCTATGCAAATCTGTCTATTTGTCTCTTGCCTTGAGAACCCAACAGGTTGCCATAAATTGTCTGTGACTTGACAGTGCTTTGCAACATGAAACTCTTGCCAAAATCCAAGCTTGACCATCTTCTAGGAATACTGGAAGCCTTTTCTGTTTCAATTAACTTTTGATGGTCAATGAATAGGATAATATGAGGATTTGGTCTCCACATACATTGTTACCAGGCCATTCAAATGGAGCAGGCAAGCATGACTTACAAACCTAAATACTTCTGCCAATCACATCCTTCACATCGTCTGAAAGCCACATCCACAACATCTTGCCTTCTAGTTTCAGATAAAGGAAAAGAGGCTACAATTAGTCAAAACTGGTTCAAAGGCACTCTTGATGTGCTCAGAGGCACTACATCTATTTATATGTTTTGTGGCTCAGCCATAGTAGTAGTAATAATAATAATAATAATAATAATAATAATAATAATAATAATAATAATAATAATAATAATAATAATAATAATAATAATAATAATAATAAATTTTATTTATATCCCGCCCTCCCCGCCTAGGCAGGCTCAGGGCGGCTAACAACAGTACTGAAAGATTATTCCAGTTTTAAGCACTAATGAGACTTCTCCCAAATAAATATATAATATTGGTATAGCAACAAGACTAATCTGGGAGTTTATGTATTCTGGGGTTTGAATGTTTATTCTGACATGTAAGGTCAGAGAATCTTACAACTGAGCCACCTCTCATTTATTAAATATAGGGTGGGATATAAATCAAAGTAAATAAATAAATAAATCCTGCAGGGGAGGGCAGGATATAAATCAAATAAATATCAACTATTACATTGAAAATATCCTGACAATTTGTTTTTGTTGATATGCTGAGGTTTTATATTTGATACTGTTGACAATGAAAAGTAACCAAAAATTCGATGTCTGCGACCAAAGTATTCAAAGGGTGTAAATCAAAGTTGTAAGGAGTCCAGTGGAATGACCGCCCCCCCCCCAACAAAACAAAACACAAAACCCTGGAGCTGAATTCTTGCTTTCTCCTTTGAGCAAAGAAGAGAGTATAATCCTGAAATACAACCATATCCAGGTTGAAAAGACTATGTTAAAGGGTATTTCTTGAAAGATTTCATTGCGTATGTTGGAAACATATATAGCTTTTCTCTGTGAAGATTTGGTTTATTAGTAAAAGTCTGGGTAAAATTTCAGGATTTAAGAGACTACCAATAAAGTGAAGATTGACATTAACCAGACCAGGCTATAAATACCACACAAAGAGACCAAACAAACCCTCTACTGAGTGAACTGGCCAACATGGTACTTTATCACTAAGCTAATAATAAACCAAATAAGGAAGAAACCTGTTGTCTTTATAGCATCTGTTCAATCAAACACGGTTAGTTTGGTAGGATATAAAGAGCTTCTGAGGACTCTTCTGGGTTCTGCAATGATCAGCTGATCCAGTTTAGAATCATGACACATCCACATGGCTCTTACTTACAGGATCGTTTACACATCCAACATGGCTTCTCTTATGTTCTCAGAGACTCCAAGAAGTACAGGGAATGTGCTGTATCCAATTCTGCACCCCTGGACCATCACCTAATTCACCTAATGGACAATCCGGCCCTGCAAATAGCATAGGGTGAAAGGTTAAACACCCTACAACGTAACAGTGGTCTCATCTGGTCTTCTCCCCTTCTGTAGTTGTTTTTGATACTGGGGTGGGAGGGGGGGAAGCCTATTGGACACCTGATCGTGGACAGCCAATATGGAGTAGTGAAAGTATTGATCTAAGCTCTAGGAGACCTGGGATCAAAGCCCAACTGTCTTGAAACTCACAGACTGACTTTGGATCAGTTGTTTAGCCTAACTTAGAGTCAATGAAGATCAGTAATCTGAAACACACTTCATATAAGGCTGTACTAGCCATGTACACACAACCCCTCCATGTGTTGATTGAATGCATGGAAAGGGAGTGTGCTGGCCCCGCTGCACCACCTCCAGGTTCCTGATCAAGGTGCACACTGCCATAAAGGCAGTGTCTCCACATATACAGCATCACTGTGATTGGGGATGCTGCTTTTTGAACCTTGTTGACAGGAGGGTTGTGGAGTCTGCCTGTTCTGCTCTGGATTGTCCTTCCTTGCAGTTAGCACTTCCATTAAACTCTTGCATCTAGACCCACAGGTGTAGCTGCACTTATGTTCTGTGACATCTCCTGTAGTGCCTTTGTGTACCTTCAGCTGGTGCAACAACTGCATCTTTTTTTCAATAGACAGGATCCGATGGATATCCATGCTCTGCATATATCTAGATTGGTACAGTAGAGCTATTCATGTTATTTGTAATCTGCCTTTCTCACTGAGACTCAAGGCAGATTACACAGTGTAAATCCATACAGCAGCAGGGGATGTCCAGTAAGCAATGTGATAGGATTAAGATTGTGGAAATCTGAAGCATACCTGACATGTTAAATAACGCAGACATTATACAGCAGGATAATACAAAAACAGCAGAGAGCGCTCCATGGCAGTGTTGTTGAGATTGTTCAGAACCTTTATCAGTGTCAAATGCAACAGGCAAGACTGCTGACTGGTGTCATCTGTTGCCAGTTTTCAAAGAGCTCTACAGGCTACCTATTTTCTTATGGACCAGTTCAAGATTTGGGTTATTGCCAATGAATCCTAAACAGCCCAGAACCAGGTAACTTTGAGATAGGCTTTGTAGAAAAGCATCTGCTTTGCATACAGAAGCTCTCAGATTCAATTCCTAGCATCTCCAGTTACCTGGACTTGTGCCTGACACTCTGGAGAGCTGCTGTCTGTCAGAGTAGACAATACTGACCTTAAGAGATTAATGGTCTGACTTCATATGTATTTAATGTGTACTAAAAGTCATTCTTTTCTCATACATACATCAAGCCTGAACTCTGCCTAGAAGCTAAAACAACTAAACTGAGGCTTTTGTACTTTGGTTACATTATGAGAAGAGAAGAGTCACAGGAAAAGACAATAATGCTAAATAAAGTTGAAGGCAGCAGGAAAAGAGGAAGACCCAACATGAAGCCAGGGCCTGGACTCACCCAGAGTCCTGTTTGTGTTGCCATAGGAAGAGGAAGTGTGAGGGTGACCATGGCAGTCGTTTCTGGGAGAAGGGGGCAGGCCTCCAATGACCATGGGAAGCTGGGGCTCACCCAACCTGACACCCAGCCCATCAATAAGTCAGGGCGGTCTGGGAATAGGAGTGCCTTGGCTTCTACTTAGGGTGCCGTGCCAAGCCTGTTTGCCATTTCTCCAAGGCTATTAACAACAGGATGTTTTGGAGGCCTTTAATTCATAAGGTCATCATAAGCAACTAGACAGCATGTCACGCATACACACACACACACACAGAGTCCCTCCACCAGTTATGGGGTCTCCTGGAAACATTGATCTAGTGCTTGGTCTGTACAGTTTTAGGCACCAGTGGAAGCTGGTTTCAGGTATCCGGCTCAAGGTTGACTCAGCCTTCCATCCTTCTGAGGTTGGTAAAATGAGTACCCAGCTTCTGTGGGTAAAGTGTAGATGACTGGGGAAGGCAATGGCAAACCACCCCATTAAAAAGTCTGCTGTGAAAACGCCATCATGTGATGTCACCCCCGAGTCGGAAATGACTGGTACTTGCCCAGGGGACTACCTTTACCTTTTTAAAAACATTACTCTCCTCCCCATTGAGACTTTTCATTTATTTTTATTTTATTTCTCTGTGTTTTTAGCTGTTCATTTCTATGGCCCTTTTATTGATGTTTTATGGTTGTGTTTAGCTGCTGTTTCACCAGATTTTTATGGCTGTCATATAATTATTATATTGTTTGTTAAATTAAGGGTATTTTTGTTTATTTTAATAATTATTTTATATTGGAAGCTGCCTCAGGAACCTTTCTTGGTTCAAGAGTAAAGCAGATGAATGGTTGAGTAAACAAGTCAACGTCTATCTGAATATTACAGTGCTTTGCACATACAGATAAAGAGCAAATAGTATCTGTAATAAATTAATATCTCTTCCCCCTCCCCTTCTTATGCCAATAAAGGTTGTCTTTAAAGAAGAAGAGAAAGCTTAATGAGAGCAAAAGTAGGGCTGTCAGTCTTAATTATGAGTGGATAACTAGATGAGGGGAATTATTTCAGACTAATTCCTCCAATTCATATTTGTTTGAACGTGTATGTGCATGAGCCACATTTGGTATAAAACATTTTATTCATGATGGATGAGGGAAGGTGGCATGGTTCAGCCCAAGTTCATCAGGTTTGATGAGCAGGGTCAGTACTTGGATGGGAGACCACCAAGGAAAGCTCAGCAGAAGAAGGCAATTTCAAACCACCTCTGCTTCTCACTCATCTTGAAAGCCTCTTGCTGGGGTCTCCAGAAGCCTTTTGCAACTTGATGGCACAGATATATACATATGCATGCATGCAAGATGGACACTTGCTTCTGTACCAGTTTGGCATAGTAGTTAAGTGTGCAGACTCCTATCTGGGAGACCTGGGTTTGATTCACCACTCCTCCAGCTGCACATGTTGGTGTGACCTTGAGTCAGTCACAAGTTCTTGCAGAGCTGTCCCTCTCAAGAGCAGTTTCTGTCAGAACTCTCAGTTCCATCTACCTCACAGGGTGTCTGCTGTGAGGAGGGGAAGGGAAAGGAGATTGTAAGACACTCTGAGATTCCTTTGGATAGTGAAGGGTGGGATATAAATCCAATCTCTTCCTCCTCCTCCTTCTTTTCGTCTTATTATTACAAGGCTTGACACCAAAGCATTCAATTTAACAAATACAAAACACTCATTTTATTTTTCAAAGGCCTGAGACAGGTATTACAGGGAACAATTCAGAAAAGGCCCCTACGTTGGTTGGGGCATGCCATTTAACTATGGGAGTTTGTTATCGCCCACCAAATCAAAAGATAGAGGACAATTATAATATGATGGAAGGATTAAAGATAGTAGCTAAACATAAAAACTGTGTCGTAATAGGTGATTGTAACTACCCGCTGATTGATTGGGTCAATATGTGTTCAGGTTGAGAGACAGAGATTGAGTTTCTAGATGCTCTCAATGACTGTGCTATGGAGCAGATGGTCACAGAACCTACCAGGGTGGGGTGATCCTGGATTTGGTCCTAAGTAATGCCCAAGACTTGGTGAGAGATGTAAAAGTGATCGCACCACTTGGGAGCAGTGACCATAATGTTATTGATTTCACCATTTGCCCCAAAAGACTAGCACAACCACGGCCGTTTTCCCACTGAGCTTACCTCAGAGCGACATCCCTCTTCACCGCACAGCGTCTGCACAGATTTCCCACCAAGTGCTCCGAGGCTGCTCCGAGGAACCAGGAAGTTCCCGACCTTTTGCATTGCAAATGAAAACCGCTAAAAACCAGTTTACAACTGCGACGCAAAAGCCACGGCTCTTCCTGGTTGTGCGCAGCAGTTGGTGGGAAATCCGCGCAGATGCTGCGTGGTGAAGAGGGACGTCGCTCCGGAGTAAGGTCAGTGGGAAAATGGCCCACATTTAACTTTAAAAGAGTTAAATTCTCTGATATGAGGAGGCATATGAAGAGGAAACTGAAAGGAAAGATAAATACAGTCAAAACCCTTGGGGAAGCTTGGAGGCTATTTAAAACTACAATTTCAGAAGCTCAGATAAAATATATACCACAAGTTAGGAAAGGCACAAACAGGTATAAGAGAAGGCCTGCATGGTTAACAAACAAAGTAATGGAAGCTGTAAAAGGTAAGAAGGACTCCTTTAAATGGTGGAAAGCTAGTCCAAGTGAGATTAATAAAAGGGAACACAGGCTGTGGCAAATCAAATGCAAGACTGTGATCAGGCAGGCAAAAAGGGACTATGAGGAGTATATTGCAAAAAACATAAAGACCAACAATAAAAATTTCTTCAAATATATTAGAAGCAGGAAACCAGCCAGGGAGGCAGTGGGGCCCTTGGATGACCAAGGGGTCAAAGGATAACTGAAGGAGGATAGGGAAATGGCTGAGAAGCTGAATGCATTTTTTTGCCTCTGTCTTCACTGTGGAAGATGAGAAGTGTTTGCCCGCTCCAGAACCACTAATTTTGGAAGGGGTGTTGAAAGACCTGAGTCAGATTGAGGTGACAAGAGAGGAGGTCCTACAACTGATTGACGAATTAAAAACTAAGAAGTCACCAGGTCCAGATGGCATACATCCAAGAGTTCTGAAAGAACTCAAAATTGAACTTGTGGATCTCCTGGCAAAAATATGTAATCTTTCATTGAAATCTGCCTCCATTCTTGAGGACTGGAAGGTAGCAAATTTCACCCCCATCTTTAAAAAGGGTTCTGGAGGAGATCCGGGAAATTACAGGCCAGTCAGTCTGATTTCAATACCGGGAAAGTTGGTAGAAACCATGATCAAGGACAGAATGAGTAGACACACTGATGAACACAAGTTATTGAGGAAGACTCAGCATGGGTTCTGTAAGGGAAGATCTTGCCTCACTAATCTGTTACAGTTCTTTGAGGGGGTGAACAAGCATGTGGACAAAGGGGACCCAATAGATGTTGTTTACCTTGACTTCCAGAAAGCTTTTGATAAAGTTCCTCATCAAAGGCTCCTTAGTAAGCTTGAGAGTCATGGAGTAAAAGGGCAGGTCCTCTTGTGGATCAAAAACTGGCTAATTAATAGGAAGCAGAGAGTGAGTATAAATGGGCAGTCTTCACAGTGGAAGACAGTAAGCAGTGGGGTGCTGCAGGGCTCAGTACTGGATCCCATGCTCTTGAACTTGTTCATTAATGATCTGGAGTTGGGAGTAAGCAGTGAAGTGGCCAAGTTTGCAGATGACACTAAATTGTTCAGGGTGGTGAGAACCAGAGAGGATTGTGAGGCAATCCAAAGGGATCTGTTGAGGCTGGGTGAGTGGGCATCAATGTGGCAGATGAGGTTCAATGTGGCCAAGTGCAAAGTAATGCACATTGGGGCCAAGAATCCCAGCTACAAATACAAGTTTATGGGGTGTGAACTGGCAGAGACTGACCAAGAGAGAGATCTTGGGGTCGTGGTGGATAACTCACTGAAAATGTCAAGACAGTGTGCGATTGCAATAAAAAAGGCCACTGTGTGATACAGTGTTGGACTGGATGGGCCATTGGCCTGATCCAACATGGCTTCTCTTATGTTCTTATTTGAAGGCTGATTAATGTGTTTTAAGTTCCCTCTCTTTTTTGTATTTTTATGTGCATATGCTTGTATGTGTGTGCATGTGAGAACATAAGAACATAAAAGAAGCCATATTAGATCAGGCCAATGGCCCATCCAGTCCAACACTCTGTGTCACACAGTGGCCAAAAAAATTTGTGTGTGTGTATATATATATATATATATATATATATATATATATATATATATATATATATATATATATACATACACACACACACACACACTGTGGCTAATAGCCACTGATGGACCTCTGCTCCATATTTTTATCTACCCCCCTCTTGAAGGTGGCTATGCTTGTGGCTGCCACCACCTCCTGTGGCAGTGAATTCCACATGTTAATCACCCTTTGGGTGAAGAAGTACTTCCTTTTATCCATTTTAACCTGTCTGCTCAGCAATTTCATCGAATGCCCACGAGTTCTTGTATTGTGAGAAAGGAAGAAAAGTACTTCTTTCTCTACTTTCTCCATCCCATGCATTATCTTGTAAACCACTATCATGTGTGTGTACACCTAGAAGTCGGAGTATATCAAGGAGGTCTCCCATTAGAGTTGCCAAGCAGCCTAGAGTTTCCCTCCCAAATTCCTAGAGCACCTGGGAAAACCCTAGAGTTTTCTCGAAAGCTCCTAGAGCGGCTGGCATGCAATGTCACTAGCATCATGACATCACTTGCGAGTGATATCATGCTGGCGACTTCAGAAGGGGATCCCCCCGCCAGCCCAATGCAGGCCGGCGTGTTGAGAACCTCTGGAGTGGGAAAACCTTTGTTCTGCCCCGGAGCTTGACAACCCTATCTCCCATCCAAGTACTAACCAGAGATGACCCTGCTTAAGCTTCCAAGATTTTATGAGATTGGTCTTGCCTGGGCTGTCCAAGTCAGGGCAATGTGTTTTAAGAGTTCACATTTCCTGTGGGTCCCAAATTAGTCTTGTTGGCAATATACTCCACAAGTTCAGTGATCAGAACCTAATTCCAGACACACTTGAACCCAATTCAGATTGAGGCCACAGTGCATGAAGTGGGGGGAGCTTAAGCCTCCCTTTTTTACCTCCTTCCTCAAATGATCCTGGAGAGCTGCTCTTTCTCCATTGAAGAAACTTTTGTGTTGATGGACAACACATAAAATTCCCCAACAGGGCAGAAATTGACTCCCTGGGGTTGTTTCACATCAGGAAAATGATGGAGGGATGAAGGCGCCAGCTGGCATGCTGGGATCCCAGTCTGAATTGGGGACATATGAACCTGAAAATTACATTCTGAGCACAAATAGCCAGGAGCAGGTCAATGGGACCCATAACAGAGAGGTGAGGGACAGAAGGACTATGTGACATGTGAATTGGCCTTGAGAATTTTCTCATGCTGTCCCTAACTTTCTTGAGCATTCTAAAAGGCGGTTCTATTGGCTGGTGAGCCTGGGTTGCCAGGCTGAAGTGACATTCCAGTGCAGAAGTTGATGATGACATGTACATTTCCCCCCACCCCCCTGCTGATGTTGAGAGTGGTAGCAGGCAATGGCCATGATGATGGGAGGCCTCCCATTGGCAATCCTATGTCAGTCTTGGAGGCCTCCAGTATTTGACTTCACTGCCCTCTGAAGCTTGTCCCCAGCCAGGCCCAGAGATGGCTCAATCTTCTTTAGAAAGCAACATAGATTAAATAAAATGCAAAATGATAATTATATAGACCAAGTCATCATAGGAAACATTAGTACATGTTTTGTGAACCTAACAATGGAATTGGGAATTCTGAACACCAATACCATGGTATTCTAGCATGGGTTCTGTAGTTGTTGCAGGGTCAATGTAAAGTCTCAGCTTGGGGGGGGGGGGGTAGCCTTTGATCTGACAACTGGTGGATAAGGTCCTAAATCCTTTACAGTTTTAGACAAAATAAAAGGGAGCATTCCCCCCCCCTTTTTTCTTTCTGTTTAAATTTGGAGCTAACTGCAGCCCAGATTGGTTGTCAAAATTAGGATGAGTGTCTGTATTATCTTGGTAGTATATCAGATGTCTAAACTTCCTCCTTAGAATAACAAAAATAACCTTTATGGTGCCATAGGTCCTCTGTGACCTTTATAGTAGTCATAACAGTGACTGATAAGCAACAAAGCTATTTCAAGGCAGTGGTTATAGGCTATAAGGTGGAGGAGCAAGGCTTGGATTTTACCCTTAAAGCCAAGCAATACAGGGAATGTTTTCCAGGCAAACCCATGACCTTGAAGTGACACTGAAGCATTCCATTTAACATATGCGAAATACTCATTTTACTTTTCAATATTATACACATTTTTAGAACACACTTTTAAAATAGTGTGTCTTAGGTAGCAAAATGTAAAAAAGAATGAAACAAAATTGAACCAGCTACACATTTTGCTGATCAAATCAGGAAAAATAAATAGCTTGAAATCTGTTATTTAATGGATTGTCCATTTATTCAGAGATGATTTATGCTGAGTGGATTTTTTTTTAAAAAATATTGACTTTAAAATTAAACTGTTCACTGAAGATTACTGGAAAAAAAATCTGTTTTGCAGAACATTCGTATTTTTGAGAAACTGTAGGATGCCATTTTGTTTCCCTGCTTGCCTCTTCTCATAGCTGCCACTTTGTTTCTACTTTCTGTTTGCCCAGGCTGATATTATGCCATATTGGTAGTAACAAACTGGTTTGTTATGCTACAGTAATGATGTCATCAGCAACCACCATGTGATCAGCTAATGGAAACTGAGGCTGAGAATTGTGATGGCAAAGAAGAAAGAAAGGAAAATGAGATCACAATGAAGAACACCAAAACATGAATGTGCTTTTAAGTGCTGGACTTTACTGAAAACTACAGGTATTTTTTGATGAAAGAGAACACAAAACATTATTTCCAGCTTATTCCAAGATGTCATTTGGAGCATGCATGCTAGAACAATCCTCCATTTTGTTTTCATTCTAGCCTTACAACCACATTAAGCAAGATGGAGACCATTAGTTTTTGGCAAAAAGCAGGGCGTTTTTTGAGCAGGAATACAGTTCTGACTGGCTTAGTGTTAGTGAGTGTGGCCTAATATGTAAATGAATTCCTGCTGGGCTTTTTCTACAAAAAGCCCTATGTTAAACAATGGTAACAGCAAAAGATGTGGCCTAATTTGAAAATGATTTCCTGCTGGACTTTTTCTACCAAAAAAAGCCCTGGTGAAAATTGATTTGGGGCTTTTTGAGAGGTTTTATTACCCTTTCCCACATATCATTTTCTTGATATGAATCACTTCTGCAAAGCTAGTATTTGCTCTGAGAAAGAAAAGGTACTTGCATAGTACATGTGTGTTTCCTCCATTGGCCAAATAACAAAGGGTGATTTGTATCAGGAAACATACTGCGGGAAAGAGTTGCCCCAATCCAACTTTAGCTCCTACACAGCTGCTTTTAACCACAGTAAGAGTCAACCCAACCATGGATTTCTCTACCACTTGTCTTTTTTGACCATAGAGGATACTTTCTGTGGGTGTCAAAAATAGCCCTGATCATTAGCATGCTCCACATTTTTGCAAAGAAATACAATCACTCACACTGTTCAAAGCTATTTTGTTTTTAAAAGTAATTCTTAAAAAAAAAAAGTTTCCAGGCCACCCTTTGGCAAGGCTGGTTATAACATATCCTCTCTCACCCTGACAAAGTCTGTAGGAATGAAGGTCCAATGGGTTGCTTCCATTGGTCAGCAATTCATTTTCCTGGAGAGAAGCTTCACTTCTCAAGCAGGTGGGAGCCAGTTATTCTTAGGAACCATGGACATGCCTTGGCACTGTTTTTAAGATTCACTGCTGAAGATGTCCCTTTCTTTAGTACATATGATACTTCAGATCTGGAGCCTTTTGAGCATGCAGGCAGGCAGAGTCAGAGACACAGAGAGACTCGGTGATGGATCAGTTCTATGATGGACAATTCAGCATGGATAATTTCTTCAGCTCCTGGGGCTGTCATTTGTGGAATGCATACCCTCCAGCATTTCACAGATGAAAACAGAGGCATGCATCCCAAGCCTGAGTGCCCCTCACTGCATTTGCCAAGGCTTTTATTTCCCTCCCATACTATGTGGTATTGCTTTTCTTTGCAGCAGCTTATTCTTCACTGGCTCAAAAGCTATTAGGATGGTGTTGGCTAAAGGCATATTTGACAACCCAAACTGTCCTTCAGTATGTTAACAGCACTCAAAATTTACTTTAGTATCTTTTGCATCTGTATGGTGTGCAATCATATTCATTGCATCATTAGCTAATGCTGTGATGGTGCTCTGTTCATGAGGAGCCTACCAGCCACACATATCAAGAACATGTGGGCCCCCATGATGTACCTTTTGTGCGGACACCATATCACATGAATTTTCCAAGCAGGTACAGCTTCCAGTCATACAAACCAGAATCCAGGAAAATCAGAGTTCCGGTATGCATGAATGGAAGCTGTTATAGCATAGAAAATTGTATTTCTCTTTTCATACACTATGGTGATTGGTGTGCTACTTCCATTCTGGATGAAAATTATATCATTGTAATATCTGCTGTGGGGTTTGGTATGCATGCAATTAGCCATATGTTGTTGTTTTTTTATTCCACCCTTCCTCCAAGGAACTGTGGATAATGTATCTGGTTCTCCCTTCTCCCATTTTTTATCTTCAAAACAACCTTGTGAGCTAGCTTAAATTTAGAGAGGGTGACTGACCTAAGGTCAGCCAGTGAGCTTCATAAATGAGTGGGACTTTGAAGTATCTCTGGTTCTATTCCAACACTTTAACTAGGATGAGCACAAATCACATTTTTGTGGCTTGGTTCATAATTCATGGCTGAACCACAAACTGAACCATGATCTGATATGCCAGTTTGCAAACTGAACTGATTCATCTTGGTTTGTGAGTCAACAACAACAAACACAAACACAAGCCTTTATTGGCATATATCAGATTATGAATGAGGCAAAAAAAGAGATATAGGAATAACAAAATAAACCAGTCATATACAGCTATGCATTAGACAATCTATCCTTGATTACTATACTCAAGAATAAAGCAACCTTTTTAGTTATTTCAGATAAAAAATCATTCAGAAGATGGCATACCTTTGAGCATTTACTCTTGCCAGATGTAATACTATCCTATCAGCAGTTACATATGGTAGATATAAAAAAAATCCCACTCTCATTAAGACTTTGTACATGCAACTTAAAACAAGTGATTCATTGTCCTATATTCTTCTTTACTGCTCCCAATATGATACTATACGCCTTAGGTTTCTAGACCCAATTCTGCTCAATATGACAAGTTGCTCAGATGCTGCAAAGGTTTATGAGTCATTTAAACCCTTGCTTTCTTCTCCCTGCCACTTTTTGCAGAGAGCAGAAAGCAGGGGTTTAAACAGCTCATGAATTGACATGAACCAGTTCAGCCATGAACCAAATCACAAAAATGCAGTTTGTGCTCATCCCTATTAATAAGGAAAGAAGCTAAATAGACATATGTAACTGGGTTGAGGTTGGCAAAGATAGTGGAATCTACTTGCCATTGGAAAGATAGTGGAATCTACTTGCCAGTTACCTGTACACATGGTCACAGCAGCATGAGTCCCAAGTGCATTCCTTTCTCTCTCACCCCCTTGGCAGTGGCCATGACAAGTATCTCCTTGGGGAGGAGCCTTGTATGTGGTAGCCCATATATAGCCCTATTGCATGTGACAGCTGTCTTTTAAAAAAAAAAAACAAAAAACAAAAAACCTTTAAATGTCTGTGTTTTAAATTACCAAGTCATCACTGTTTTTAAAATGAATGTCCCTCATTATAAATAAATACAAAGAAATAACATAGACGAACATAAGAGAAGCCATGTTGGATCAAGCCAATGGCCCATCCAGTCCAACACACTGTCACACAGTGGCCAAAAGACCCCTAGGTGCCATCAGGAGGTCCATCAGTGGGGCCAGGACACTAGAAGCCCTCCCACTGTGCCCCCCAAGCACCAAGAGTACAGAGCATCAGTGCAAAACAAAAACAATTAATCTGTTTTAAATGAATATTTAATTTTGGATCTAGTCGAATGTGATAAACATTGTTTTGATAACTGAAAATGAGGATTCGGTGAATAAATGCTGACCCTAAATATGCATGACAAAGAAATACATGTGATGAAGGTTTGATTGCCTTTAAAAAAAAAGAAAAGGGAGAAAAATCCCAAAACACACACACACAGAAACCTTTGGGAGTAGGTGATTTTGAACTGAAGAATGAGGTGTTTCTTAACTATTTCCTAGGTGGTTATTTTATTCCTCAGAGTGCCTACCCTCAGCTGTGTGTTGGTGATGGTAAAAATGGGTTTGGGTAGGTGGTGAAGCAAGAAAATGACCAGTGGGGAAAGCAGTGCTTCTTCTCCTCCTCCCCACTCCTTTTCCTCCTCCTCCACTACCACAATTACTCTACTAAAAATCACCCCCATCAAGCTTTCTTACATAATTTGCAAGTAATGTGAAGTTAGGCTCTTACAAAGGTTAAAAAAATTGAGCTTAGCAGTAGCAAAGCATTTGCTTCTCCATAAATAAGAAATGCCACCCACATTAGAATGAAATCGTCACGATCAGCATGACCCAAAAGGAACAGAAAACATCAATGTTATCAATAATGTTTATGAAAGATGGGAGAATGTCACAGCTGCCAACAGCATCCTTGGTTGAATACAGTATATTTCTCTGCAATTAAAATCATGCCCACAAAATATTATTTATATAGTTCTCTCGCCAGCTTGGCTTGAGCTGTTGTTTAGACAAACCTTATTAAAGGGGAAAATAAAAACGTCCATCAAGAAATTAAGCAAAAGGGAAAAATGGACACACCAGCTGGGTAAATCTATCATATACAGGCAAAAGAAGGAGGGGGAGGCACAACAAGCTCTTTTAATTAGCTGAGTGAATCTCGTTTGTTGAACGCTGAAAGCCCAGCCTCCTTGTGCGTATTAAAAATGTGCCTAATTTTCTGTGGAGAAAAAAAAAAAGAGTCCCATCTGAATAGCCTTGACCACAGTCAATCATCCTAAAAGCCACTGGTGCTTAATTTGATTTACCAATATAAAATGCAAATGAGGTGATTTAAGCAGAGTGGCAGACCGAGCCAGGCCTCTTTCAAGCCATCAAGTTAAATGCAAGCAGACAGCCAACTGCCTGGGCAAAGAAAATTTTAGCATATTCGTTTGATTAGTGCTACAAAAATTTAATTAGATTGGCTAATTACTTGACAAATTGTTCCACACTAGAGAAAAGGCAGAACGTTTTTTTTTTTTAATTCATGGGGGAGAGGGAGGAAGGAGGGAACCACCCCTCTGTGTGTTTGAGTCCAAATGCTATTTGCCAATTTGCAAAAGCATTATTAATTGAAGGCAAGATGCTACACCGGTCCACCACACAAGGCTAAATTGTACGCAGTGTATAATTAGACCAGGCACATGTGGCTATTTCCGTGTACCCAGGATCTCTCCTGTCTAGTAAAATTAAATGCAATATTTCTTGGGAAACACTGTCAAAACATTATTACAAGGTCCTTGGATCTTTCTAAGTAGTTTAGTCATTGGCAGAAAGTGTGACGTATTTCAAAGGCAAAATTTATCAAAAGGAAACGAATGCTCTTCAAACAACGCAGCTCTGTGTAGTGCATAAGTGTGTTACACTGAAATCAAGATGGGTAGCCATGTTAGTCTGTCTGTAGCAGCAGAAAAAAGTAAGAGTCCAGTAGCACCTTAAAGACTAACCAAATTTGTGGCAGGGTATGAGGTTTCAAAAGAGGTGAGCAGTGACTCAAAAAGCTCATACCCTACCACAAATTTGGTTAGTCTTTAAGGTGCAACTGAACTCTTACTCTTTTCTACTGCACACTGAAATCAAAAGAGGGGGGCACCCCAACATTCAGTGTATTCAGCAGCTATCAATACTATTCTGTGCTAAGACCAAGAAATTTAAATTACTTGGCATTTGTGGGAGATAAATGCTACAAATTGATTACATTTTATGGTCTTTGCAGGGCTGGAGAATAACCATCGTCAGAGGCACAACATATGGAGGCTGATTCTTGTATTACCCCCACTGAAATAAACAGGAAACATTCACAGTGCAATTCTGAGCACTGAGTTCAATAGACTTAGAAAAGTGCAACTCTGCTTAAATTGCATGGTCATAATAATGCTCATTACACCTGTGTGTTTCATGTGCAGTCAAGATGCTTCAGACTTAATGACCCTATGGATTAGTGACCTCTGAAATGTTGTATCGCTAACTGCCTTGCTTAAGTCTTGCCAACTGAATAACTATATTAACACATAGTACTTTATAACATTCACTAGGAATAAGACTGGTTGTGAAGAAAAAAACTACAATGGGCTCTAGAAAGAGGCTCTGAGTGAGTGCTCCCCCACTCTTGCTGTCTTCCCATCCACCCAAATGAAGGCATTAACTCCCAACCACCACCTCTAGGGGAGCTGATCTCTGCCATCTGGAGAACAGTTGTAATTCTAAGTGATCTGGAGCTTGACAACAATGATTCCCCAGGAGGAAATGGCATTGCACCTGTCTGAAGTCCCACCCCTATTCAAACCCCACCTTCTCCAGGCCCCACCTCTTAAATCTCCAGGAATTTCCTAACCTGTAGTTGACAACCCTATCTCCTTCCCTCTATCTGCCCCTCTGAGTTCAGGTTTCCATTGCCTCCCCCCTCCCTGCAGCCTCTCCATTGCCTCCCCCCTCCCTGCAGCCTCTCCATAGGAAAAGGACAGTCTTTCTCTACAGTGGGGGGGGGGAAGCAAAGCAGCTTACATCATTCTCCTCTCCCCCCCTTAATCTGAACAACAACCCTGCGAGGCAGGTTAGGCTGGAAGTCTGTGACTGGTCTAAAATCACCCAGTTAGCTCCCACAGTGAGAGTGTTGGTCAGGCAGACCCTGCTCTGAAGCCCTAACTCCTATGTCCTCCTCAAACTCCACCACAGAATCTCCTGGAATTTCCCACCAACCTGGAACTGGCAGCCATAGTCAGGACTTGCCCCAATGAGCTCTGCCTCAGAAGCCTTTAGTGATCCCTTTCAGACAAACAGTCTGTCTCTGATAACATTGTTGGTCTTAAGCAGAGGACTTCATTCTCTCTCTGTCTGTCTTGCTTTTGCTCCATATCTCTCTGTGGTCTGTTGCCACAGGATGCCATTTTCCCCCTTTCTAGAGGAGGATAGGGAGAAATCCTCAGTCAATCAAAGGAAGTCTTTCCCTGGCTGTTTCCCTCCTCTTCCCTTCCTCAGCCAATCAAGGAAAGGGTTTCTTTCTCTCTTCTGTGAATCAGTGTGACAGGCAGCTCAGCCAACGGGAGAGTAGGGAGAGCCAATAACTGCTAGAACTAAGGTTGGTTGCCCTTTTCTGACATAATCAGCTTTGCTGGCTAGCAACAGCCACTTGGGCGGAAGTGAGGAGTGGACTCAACCAATGGCGCAAAAGTACTCTTGATTAATAGTTTGATTGGCCAAAGTTTGATGCACCACAGTCCTACCCAGTCCCAACCAATCAGGTTGCTCAGTTTTCCCAGGATGAAGGGGCTTTTATTATATTAACCGATGGTGCTTCACATATATGATATGTTGATATGGGCCCAAAACTAAGGCTGAGGGATACTGACTGAAAAAGAGAAGCTTAATAAATTGTTTATTTTAGATAGTTATGTTATGCCCACTTTTCCCCACAATCCTCAGTTTTATCCTTACACCAACAACCCTGTGAAATTGATTAGTCTGAAAGAGAGTTGTTTGACTGATTTCCATGGCAGAATGGGGATTAGAACCTGGATCCCTCAGATTTTAGGCTGACATTCTAATTACACCACACTTGAAGTATACATGATAAAGGGGAGATTTTGATGTCAGTGGTCATTCTGTCCAACTTTACATGGTTGTCATCAAGTTCACTGTGATAACATTGGATAGAGCAATCTGAACAACTAAAAGCACCATGTAAAAATGAGCATTAATATCATTGAGCATCTCCCCTTTAGATTACATTGGAGAGCTGCTGCCAGTCTGAGTAGAAAATACTGACTGATGGGTCAAGGGTCTGATTCAATACAAGATAATTTCATATGAACTGAACCGGTATGTGTTTGAACATTCCTAGTTACTGCTGGAGCAGCCTGAATAGCCCAGATGAGCCTGAACTTCTCAGAGCTTGGAAATTAAACGGAGTCAGCCATGGTTAATACTTGGATAGCAGGCCAACCAGGAAAGATCAGGGTCATTATGCAGAAGAAGGTAATGACAAACCACCTCTGCTCATCTCTTGTCTAAAAAGCCCCAGGAGAGGTTGCCATAAATTAGTTGCAACTTGATGGCCTCTAGTTTTTACTGATTACTGGCAGACTGTTCCAGGGCCTTTTTTTGTAGAAAAAGTTCAGCAGGAACTCATTTGCATATTAGGTCACACCCTGGACATCACCATTGTTTCACGCAGATCTCTTTTGTAGAAAAAGCCCAGCAGGAACTTATTTGCATATTAGGCCTGATGCCAAGCCAGCCGGAACTGCATTCCTGTGTGTTCCTGCTTAAAAAGAAAAGCCCTGGATTCAGGCCTGATTCAGCAGGAGCTCACAGGAGCACAGCTCCTGAACCTTTCTGAGATTTCCACCTCCACCTTCTGAGAGTTCCACTTCCTTGTCCATTGAATAGTATTGCAGCTGCATAACAATCCCTGGATGAGCTGCACCACCTATTTTTCTACAAAACGACCCCTGCCTGGACTGTTCCAATGTTTCAGTCTCCTTTACTACAGTTCTGTGGTTGTAACAAAACAACTAATCCATTTGGCAGCATATGGAAAATACAGCTTGATGGGTGTCTCAGCTGTTTTATAATAATGCATGTTGCTTTCTCCTTATATCAAGAAGCAGCTTGGAAATACATGGGAATGCCTAGCAAAATTTTTTGAAAGTGATCCAGGGAGGGGGATGAGCATCCACCAATAGAGGTGGGATTTAGCATTCTGACCAATGCTCCCTCTAAGTCATGTAGTCTTGTGAACAAAAACTCTACTTTGTGAGCTAATGGCGTTAAAGTTGTGAGTGAGCAATTCGGCTTCTGCATAAATTCGTTTGCTCTGGGGCCATCCTTCCAAAGCTGAGACAAAAATGTGTGAGCTGGAGACTAAAAAACCTGTGAGCTAGCTCACACTAGCTCAGCTTAGAGGAAACACTGGCTCTGACCAGTACATTATACAAACATGTGTAAATCCGCTTTCACAGCAAAGAATCTGTCTTCTCTTCCTGCACAGTTTGGCTCTGAAGAGAAGCTGAAATTCAGTTGCACAGATCAGACACTGTTCTGATTGCACCCAGCAAATACAGAGAGCGTTCTGCCCTTCTTGCATTTTCTCTTTGAGTCCCACGTGCCACGCAAGCTCCCATCTCTTTCAGGAGGTTGCATCTGCTTCTGCTGGTTTCCAGCATACCTAATCAACCTCTAGTGACTCAACCATCATGATAATATAAATAGATACCCACTTTATCTGTTCAAGTGGAAAAAAAATAAGGATCAGATTGTATAAACATAACACATTGCAGCTAGCAATTAGATCCTGCGTTTAACTTAGGTTAAAGCACTAGCAGCGGAAGCCATGGGAGGATACATGAGACCTGTGTGAAGGCTGCTCCCCTTTGTTCATGCAGGCAGAAAATGGCATTTCTTACAATTAGCCATTCTAAACATCTGGCATGGAGGACCAATTGATTTTAAAATGAAAGATTATTTTTTTTAAGGAATTGGAACATCCACAGACAAGAGGAAAATGAATAATGAAAGCCAAAGCCAAGGCAATTAAAAAAGTTCATGAAATCTCTTGTGTGAGCAACACAGTTAAGCAGTGGATACAGTCGACTGGTAAACAATATAAGCTATGAGCTGAGAAGTCTGGGTTCAAATGTCAGTCTCTAACCTCAGTTTGACATACCCAAATTAATGAACACATGAAGCTGCCTTCTACTGATAGACCCTTGATCTATCAAGATCATTGGTGTCTCCTATGAAAGGCAGCAGCTCTCCAGGATTTCAGGGAGAGGCTTTTCATATGAATTACTGCCTGATCCTTATAAGTGGAGGTGTTGGGGATTGAACCTGGGACCTTCTGTAGGGAAAGCTGAGATACTCCTCCTAAGGCATGGCTGTTACATACTTTGCTGGCTCTGAAGAGATTTCGATGGCTCATTAGTAACTAATCTCTGGATATACTCCATGTATGTTTGTGCCATAGCTGTAGGAGAGAGTCTGGCAGTTAGGGCAAATACAGCTAATAAAGGGTTGGATTTTCTAAGCTGAGTTCCAAGGAACTGGGGGGAGGGAGGAAGCAACATTCAGGTGAGCCAGAATGCACATGAATAGACCCTGTCCCCAATTAAGCTATCCATGGTGGGAGGAGCCATAGGTGGAACCAGGGGTGGAATTCTAGCAGGAGCTCCTTTGCATATTAGGCCACACCCCTCTGATGTAGCCAATCCTCCAAGAACTTACAAAAAAGTCTCTTGTAAGCTCTTGGAGGATTGGCTACATCAGGGGTCTGTGGCCTAATATGCAAAGGAGTTCCTGCTAAAATTCCACCTCTGGGTGGATCACATAGAGAACTGAAGACAGTGGAGATCCTGGTAGGCTAGTCTGTTTCTACAGGAAAGCAAAACTGCCTTAGATGCTGCTTAGCTCTCAGCTCCCCCCTGGTGTATCTTACTGCATTTTCCAAGAGTAAGATTTGTGGCAGTTTTACAGTCATTTTGCAGCACTGTGAATTACTAAGAGGCTAGGCTGTCCCAAACACTAGGGTGCCAGAATGTAAGGGAAGTGCCTAGGGCCAGAAAAACAGCACCCCAGCAGCTCCTCTGGCACCAGTGCTGCTGCTGAAAACCTGCCTGCCCGGCCTGCCTTTCCCACCATCACAAAGGAGAAAGGGAGAAGGAAGAGCAGTCAGTGGCTAGCTTTGATGCCACTGCCACTAGACTTCCTACTAATCTGGTTGTAAAATGGTATATCTCTTCTCTATCTGAAGTATGTGTGTACCCTGTGCCAACGCAGCAGCTTGGGACACAGAAGCTTGGCTCTGAGTGGAGTGGTTCTGCCTGGGGTAGGGCTGCTGGGTCCAACTCAGGAAATATCTGGGGACTATGCGGTTGGAGCCCGGAGTCTTTGGAGGTGGAGCCAGGAGACTTTCTCATTCTAAATGAATAATTAAAAATACAGCAGTGCAGTTCCCCTGAATACAGTCTACATGTCCTCATCCTTGTTTTTGCCTTCAAAGGGTTCCCCAGCAGTTGCACTTTCAAAATGAACACATACACACTCACAAAGTAGCCAAAATAAGCAGTTTGCAAGCCCATACTTTTGTGATCTTACCGGGGCAATTTTCTAAAAGGAGTTGCTGGATGCAGCATTCTGCTGTATTTCAACCAACTTTTTCAGACTAAAACAGGAAAATGATAGTACTGAGCAGATCAGTCTAGGGGGTAGAGTTTTCCTCCATCCCATAATCAGGTTCTAGTCAACTCTTTACTATCCCTTTTGCTATGCAAACAACTTCTGAAAGGAATGCAAAACAAATAAAGGGACTGTGCTTCACTCTCTTCCTCTCTCTCTCTCTCTCTCTCTCTCGGCTTGACTTCGCGAATGAAGATTTAAGAAGGGTGCAGTAGTCCACGTCTGCTGCAGGTTCGCTGGTGGCTGACAAGACCAATGCGGGACAGGCAGATCCGGCCACAGTGGCTGCAGGGAAAAGTCTGATTTGGGGTTGGTGCTGTAGCAGTGTGATTCTTCCTCAATCTCCTTTTGTCCTCAAGACCAGCTATGCGTGCTTTCTCAAAGGAAGAGACAGCCTGGTGGATGGTGTGCCTCCATGCTTTGTGATCTGAGGCTAGGTCAGACCACTGGTGATGGTTGATGCGACAGATGCCAAGGGATTTCTTCAAGGAGTCCTTGTACCTCTTCTTTGGTGCCCCTCTATTTCGATGGCCGGTGGAAAGTTCGCCATACAGAGCAATCTTGGAAAGGTGGTGGTTTTCCATCCTAGAAATATGCCCTGCCCAGCACAGCTGCGTCTTCAACAGCAGTGCCTCGATGCTTGTAACCTCTGCTCTCTTGAGGACTTCAGTGTTGGTCACAAAGTCACTCCAGTGGATGTTGAGGATGGTGCGAAGGCAGCGCTGATGAAAGCTCTCAAGGAGTCGCAGGTGATGACGGTATAAAACCCACGATTCGGGGCCGTAGATGAGGGTTGTCATCACAACCGCTTTGTAAACATTGATCTTTGTGCCTTTTTCAGATGCTTGTTGCTCCACACTCTTTTGTGCAGTCGGCCAAACGCACGGTTTGCCTTTGCCAGCCTGTTGTCAATCTCCTTGTTGATCTTGGCATCTGAGGAGATAATGCACCCCAGGTAGCTGAACTGCTGGACTGTCTTCAGAACTGATTCACCCACAGTGATGCAGGGAGGGTGATAATCTTCCTGGGGTGCAGGCTGGTGGAGAACTTCTGTCTTTTTCAGACTAACTTCTAGGCCGAATAGCTTGGCAGCCTCTGCAAAGCAGGGCGTCATATACTGCAGAGCTGATACCGAGTGGGAGACGAGTGCAGCATCATCAGCAAACAGTAGCTCTCGGATAAGTTTTTCCATTATCTTGGAGTGAGACTTTAGTCGCCTCAGGTTGAACAGGCTGCCATCGGTGCGATAGCGGATGTAGACACCATCGTCATCATCTAGATCTACTGCGGCTGTTTGAAGCTTCATGCTAAAGAAGATCGTAAAGAGAGTTGGCGCGAGAATGCAGCCTTGCTTTACACCTGTGCCTATTGGGAAGGGCTCCGAGAGGTCGTTGCAGTGTCTGACTTGGCCTCACTGGTCTTCATGTAGCTGGATACTCATGCTGAGGAACCTTGGGGGACATCCTAAACGTTCCAAGATTTGCCACAGGCCTTTCCTGCTAACGGTATCGAAAGTTTTGGTAAGGTCGACAAAAGTCACATATAGACCCTTGTTCTGTTCCCTGCATGTCTCTTGGAGCTGCCTGAGAACAAATACCATGTCGGTGGTGCTCCTGTTAGCTCTGAAGCCGCACTGGCTCTCTGGGAGGAGTTCTTCTGCAATGGTGGGCACCAGTCTGTTCAGGAGTATTCTAGCAAGGATTTTGCCTGCGATGGAGAGCAGGGTTATCCCCCGGTAGTTGGAGCAGTCTGACTTTTCCCCTTTGTTCTTGTGTAGAGTGATGATGATTGCATCGTGAAAGTACTGTGGTAGTTTGCCTTGTTCCCAGCAGGTGACAAGTACTTTGTGAAGTGTGCTATGTAGTACTGTGCCCCCATGATTCCAGATCTCTGGTGGGATTCCATCAACTCCCGCTGCCTTGCCACTTTTCAGTTGCTTGATGGCTTTAACAGTCTCTTCTAGGGTGGGGATCTCATCCAACTCTGTTTTCACTGGTTGAAGTGGGGTGAGGTGGATTGCTGAATCTTGAACTACGCGGTTGGCACTGAAGAGAACCTGAAAATACTCCGACCACTGGTTCAGTATGGATGCCTTGTCTGTGAGGAGCACTTGGTCATCTGCACTACGCAAGGGACTCTGAGCCTGATATGATGGGCCATATACTGCCTTCAGGGCTTCGTAGAACCCTCTTAAATCACCAGTGTCTGCACACAGCTGGGTTCTCTCTGCAAGCTTGGTCCACCACTCGTTCTGAATGTCTCGAAGCTTGCGCTGGAGGTTGCTACATGCAGCGCGAAAGATTGCTTTTTTCCCGGGACAGGAGGGCTGAGCAAGATGTGCTTGGTAGGCAGATCTCTTTTTCGCTAGTAATTCTTGGATCTCTGGATTGTTCTCGTCAAACCAGTCCTTGTTCTTCCTTGTGGAGAACCCGAGGACTTCTTCAGAGATCGACAGGATGGTAGTTTTTAGGTGTTCCCAGAGTGCTTCTGGAGAAGGGTCTATGGGGCAACTGGGGTCCTCAATTCTTGACTGGAGTTTTGCCTGGAAGGCAGCTTTAACTTCGGCTGACTGAAGGCTGCCAACCTGAAGCTTCCTCCGAGGGATACCTCCTCTCCTGGGTGTGGGTTTAAAGTGAAGACGGAGATTGCAGCGTACAAGACGATGATCCGTATGACAGTCCGCACTGGGCATTACTCGGGTGTGTAAGACATCTCGAAGGTCTCTCTGGCGCACCAGAATGTAGTCGATAAGGTGCCAGTGCTTGGACCGTGGGTGCATCCAGGTTGTCTTCAGGCTGTTCTTCTGCTGAAAGATAGTGTTGGTGATGGTGAGCTGGTGCTCCATGCAGAATTCTAGCAGGAGGCGCCCGTTATCATTGCAGTTGTCAATGCCGTGTTTGCCAAGTACTCCTTTCCAGGCTTCCGAGTCTTTACCTACTCTGGCATTGAAGTCGCCAAGGATGATCACCTTGTCCTCTGTAGGGGTCTTCCGTATGAGGTTGCGTAGATCAGCATAGAACTTGTTCTTTTCTGCAGGATCTGCTTGAAGGGTTGGGGCATACACACTGAAGAGTGTTGCATGTTGCTTGTTTTGAAGTGGGAGGCGCATGGACATGATGCGATCTGAGTGACCTGTTGGCAGGTTTTCGAGTTTGGAGGCAATGGAGTTCCTGACCATGAAGCCAATGCCAGAAAGGCAGCTCTCAGCCTTTGACTTACCCGACCAGTAGAGGGTATAGCCAGCACCATGTTCTTGAAGACTACCTTCCTCAGGGAAACGGACCTCACTGAGAGCTGCTATGTCAATATTCAACCTGAGAAGTTCATGGGCAACTAGAGCAGAGCGTCGTTCAGGGTGACCACTGTCTTCTGTGTCAAGCATGGTTCTGATGTTCCAACACGCAAGCTTTAGTCTTTGCACACTTTGTGAGGCAGGTGCATGCCTTTTCTTAGTTGTTATTTTTCAACCGCAAGTAAGGATGCCCATTGACCGCGGCTAGCCAACTGGGGTGGGGGAGACGAGCTTTGTTTAGGCCACCTTTTCTAGGCCCCTCTCTGTGTGGAGCAAGCAGTGCTGTCCCTCGATAAGGCTGCTTGGTCATTCAGGGTGCTGCCAAAAAATGCTTTCGTTTCCGGGTCAGCATCAGGCGACCAATACCCTGAACCGCCTACATGCAGGATCAGGACTGCGGCTTCCAGTGGCATCTTCCACCTGCCATTTCGCCCCTTGCCCATCGCTGCAGGACTTGGTGTGTTGTGGGTTGTGGATGTGGATATGCCCTTCAGGCCTGCACAGAGGAATTTTTAGGTGAAGCACAGTGTGCGTGGTACTGGCTCCACCCTTTCACCTTGGGGTCATCTGCCATGGCCCAGTAAGCCGGGACGCCGGCAGCGAGTCCTCCAGGTGGTAGGTGTTACATTAACGAGCTCTATCTGCCCGGGTTTGATGTTAGAGTTTTCCTTCTCTTTCTTCCTCTCACACACACCTGGAAAAGCCACATGGCTCTGCTTGCTCCCCCCCCACTTCTGCAGCTTTAGTCTTGCTGAGATTTAAAGGCACACACACAACTTCCAAAACACAAGCAGTTTGCAAGTTTCTAAACTTGCTGAGATGGAAAGGGACATCATGGCTTTTGGGGAGGAACCTGCAAAACCAAAGAATCCCCTGCTGGGACCTGGGGGCTGGAAAGCTTAGCCTGGGGTAGACTGGCCTAGAGTGTTAATGGCCCATGGGCTCTCCCTGGAGATAAACTGCTTTTGGTTTAAGCTAGTCTGCTGTTTTCATGGATGTAGAACTAGGCCCAAATACACATATGTTTGTTTATATTTATTTAATCCATTTATACTTGGTCTTTCTCCCAAAGGAGGACCCAAGGCAGCTCACATTATTTTCTTTTTTAGACTGCCCTCCCTTGCCAGGCAGGGCTCAGGACAATGTGCAATATGACATTAATACAATATAAATAGAATACAATTTGAAACCATAAAATTACTATTCACTAAAATGGCAAAGAAAAAATCCAAAAGAGCCAGCTGCTCATGGAGAGAGGTGAGTGGGCAGAGGGAGATGGAAGATGGGAGTGCCAGAGGATACAAACATTGCTATCCTCAACCAAAGGCCTGCCAGAATGACTCTGCCTTAGCACATCCTGCAGGTCCTGGATGTTATTTGGCAGAGCGTTCCATCAGGCTGGAGCCAGGACAGAAAATGTCCTTGCCCTAGTTGAGGACAACCAGATATCCCTTGGAGCACCAGCAGATTTTGGTAATCCGAGCATTACTCGGATAATAACTCTTCTGGGTTATTATCCTTCTCACCTCCATTTTATCCTCACAGCCCTATGATGTAGAGTAGGATGAGACAGTGTGACTGGCCCAAGCCCACCCAGTGAACTTTCATAGCACAAGTGGGAATTCGAACCTGGCGTCTCCCAGATACTACTCTGACACTCTTAACCACTCCACCACACTGGCTTGTGAAACTGGCTTGCATGTTCTAAATTTCCCCCTAGATCTTATTTCTGATAGTTTCATCAATAAGTTGGTACTAATTAAGAATATTTTGTTGTTGTTGTGCTGTCTCATGATACAATTGCCCTTGGCCTATTCTAGTCTTTAGGTCTGACTGCCAGTCTATTAATTTCTTTGTAATAGCAAGTCATAAAGAGCAAACTCTCTTCTGAGATGTTCAGGTGATTTATATTGTGTTGCATTGAACAGCCCAGTGTGTTTTGATACATTGCCTTAAATCCTTCATTTTAACTAGTTTTACTGCAAATAAGGAAGGGGAGAAACTGGCCTGCGATACCACATCCTGACCCCTGTAGGAAATCCTTTCTTGCTCTGACAATGTATTATCCAAAGCCAAATTCTAAAGCCCAGAATGCTTTGGAGAAAGGATATGACCTACTTTTGTTCACGTGTAAAGGAGAATTCTTTGTTGATACAAAGGTGGGTAAATGGTCACCCTGAACATTATAGGTACTCACTCAACCATCCAAAATATATTCATGACTTGAAATGGTATATCATGAAAAAAACCTCTGAATGCTTTATACAAGTGTGTAACTAATACTTCAGGGAATATTGAGAAATAAAAGACGGCAGGTATTTTATCAGACACCGCCGTAAGACAGTCAAGCGTGATTGACAAACGAACTGCTGATCATGTTTTATTAGTAACGCTGCTCAGGAAGTACTTTGTTGATCCTCATCAACCGGCTGTCTTTTGTCCTTACATTCCATAGTCAAGCTAATGCAGGTTTATCTGAGACACTTTCAAAGTGTATTAGCACTTCCCAGTGGTAGCACAGTACAAGGCCATCTCTCTCTCTCTCTCTGACTCTTTGTTTTTACAATTTCAGCTTTGGCTGGTGCACCTCAGAAAGAAATGCCATTCGGATTGACAGGAAATAAGATTTCAATGAAGATAAGACACTCATTGGAAATCATGCTAGCCAACAGACCAACCCAGAACAGACCAGGATCCTTCAGATTTGGGTTTCTTCTGAAGCTCTTTCTCCTCATTGCAGCATTTTGTCAGCACAAACACCAGAACTTGTTCCCACCAAGAGGGAGGGAGGGAAAATGGCAGCGAACAAGAAAGGGAAGGGGGAGAAAGAAGGAATTCGATACGCACTTTATTAATTGATTTGTCTGCCACATTTTCTTTCCATGAGGACCCAAAGCAACTTTACAATGTAAATAAACATCACCCACCTCAAAGGTATCTTCAACATTCTGGGCTAGGTTGGGAATCCACTGAGGATCAGACCCAAAGGCGTGCACCTGTGGCCATGACAACGCTTCAAGTACCAGCCGCAGGAGGGTGGGAAGCTCAGCCTCTATCTTAAACAGTTGGGAGCTATTCCCTACCATTCCCCTTCTTTGGTGAAAAAGCCTCTGGTCACATCCAAGCTTTAAGTACCTTCAACAAGAGAGAAACAAAAACTCAGCCTCAATTTTTAAGCACGAGCCAAGCACACAAAAGGCTGCCTCATTCTTTTCAGATAAAGCACAAGAAAAAGCATGCTGGGTTGGCCCAAGATAGTTCTGATACACTGGCCAGATGCCTTCAAAAAAGCCCTTCGTATTACTTACCTCTGGCATCTGGTGTTCAGAGAGATGCCTTTGAACGTACAAGTTCCATTTGCCTAGAACGGCTAACAGTTCTTTTATCCATCTAATTTGCTGTCTAAGCTAGCAGCCATCATACATTGTGCTGGTGACCCAGTTATTCACATGGATGCAACTGCCCAACCTAGTTGTTTTTTTTTAAATCCAGTATTTTCAATTAATCCGCAGTCTTTTCCTCATTCTCACATCTCATCTGTTTTCAATAGCAAATCATGTGTGAGTGTCTTTAAGTGTCAGGAAAGGGAAAACAAAATACAATAGTAATACAATAAATTGTTACTTTTCAGAGCCAAGGCTTTTAAAATTATTATTTTGGTAAACCATGAAGACACATATGCATGCAATTTTACAACTTTGAAATGTGAGGATGGAATGACATCTCCCATATGGCTGTGCAAAACAGTGCATGCATGCATGAAATAAGGGCCATAACAATAAAGAGTAAGACTTTTAAAACAATGCAGTGGTTATTATTGCTGGCAGACTGATTAATTTCCTCACTATTTATGTGATTGGCTGCTGAATGGCAAAACAAGACAACAGATCTACAGTCTGGGAGAAAAACAAGATTCCCAATGGGCTGTGTGAAAATCTATGTGTGAAACAGTGCTGATTGCACTGTACTGCACTGTTTGAATACCTTTAAAAGTATCCTGATGAACAGTTCAAAGTATTTGTGAACAGCCAAAGTGATGAAAAATTAGCTCCCTCTTAATAATCGGTGAGCAGACCATGAGTGTGCCTATACACCTCCTCCTACAGGCAGAATCAGACATTGCAAGGAAAACGTATTTGTGTTGGCAAATGTGGAGGAGTAAAGGGAGGTTCTGCAAAATTTCAGAATTTTACTTTGCAGGTGCTCAGAGGCAAGAAATGTCTTTCCAAACCTTCCTTTCCCATTGCTAGAGCACCACCCTGTGGTGTATAACAACAACAGAACTGCAAGGGCTAAAGTGACATAAGGATTCAAGGATGTGTAACAGAAAACCACAAAGAAAATCAAGGAGAGATTAAAGAGAAATTCCATTTTTGGGGGGAGTGGGGGAAGAAATAATTTTTGGAAGAGGAATAAATGTCTAAAAAAGTGAATTTCGGGGGGGGGGGGGGAAGCACTGGTGCTTAACCATCTACCCCTGCACTCCCCCCCCCCTGCTAATGCTCTCTGGGTAATTTTAAACCATATTTACCCCAACTCCAAATTGAGATGTAGGTGACTGGTGTGAAAAAACAGTACAGAGTTGCATTTGCAGAAGAGAAGGAAGAGTTAAACCCATGGTAGTTTTTTTTAAAAAAAAAAAAATCAGGTGACAGTTATACTTTGAGGGTGATCAAGGAAGTCAGAAGCTCTTCACCTATTGTTGAACTAATCTAAATACAGCTGTTTATTTGATCAGAAAGGTTACACTGTTCAGAAAGCACCCAAGAAGTATAAATGTTGAAAAGAAGGCTCAGGAAAAAAGCACAATGTTTCATTTGCATCTTAAGAACAAAGAATCAAATGAAAATGTGACTATTGTCTTTCCCAGCACTGTTATTGTACGTAGTATCCATCTATAATCTTTGCTTGTAATGATACTTAATAGCTGCCTTCGAATTATTAGTGGAAATTGTCACAGACAAGGGAGATATTACTGCATCTAATGAACCAAAGTAGGACTAAAAGGGGGAGGGGGAGGAGCAATAAGTAAAACATGTACAAATAAAATAATTTAAAACATTTGTGAAAATTTAACCCTGCCTTGGGCTCAGTGGAACTAAAGAGACACTGCTGATATCTGTGGGGCTTCTATGGAGGGAAGACATTTTATAGCGTTCATTTATACCTATAGGGCACACAACTGATTTGAGTCGCAACTGTGCTGTCACATCTCTGCCACAAGAAACTGTTTGGGGCTTAAAATTAAAAAACTCACATGATCTACAACCAAAATGTTGCAAACAAGAACCCCTTGTGCATATCAAGCAAGAAGTCAAATAGTTAATATTGCCTGTCTAGAAGTCACATCCCTGTCTTCAAAGACATACTTCTTTCATTCATACAATGCAAACTGCAGATTAATGTGGCCTCAATTTGTCTCAAGGCCATGCAGGAAAGGGAGAGGAGGAGGAGGAGGAAGAAGAAGAAATTGGGTTTATATCCTGACCTTCACTTGGTGTCTGAGTGGCTTACAATTTTTTCCCCTTCCCCTCCCCTCCCCTCCCCACAACAGACACCCTGATGAGAGGGGATGAGAGAGGGAGGGTTAACATTTCAACCTTCCGTTTTACCATGTGGAACCTGTTCCCCAACTCCACAGTTAATATTTTATGAAGATCAGGCATACACTTCCCCCAGTTTTAAAATAGCAGAATAGGGAACGTAGCTTTAAATGGTGGGATTGTGGACTTCCCTGTCTGGCTGTGAGGCAAACTGAGGCTACAGCATGAAACTTCAGTTTGCACATATGAATAGGAGACTAAAGTGATGGCTGGTATACACATGCCAGTCCCTGGATTTCTTTACCCTGCTTTGCTATACTTACACTTTATTCATTTATTTGTCTGCCACAAATGTGTGAATGGATATTACTAAAAACCATTGCGTCTAAACTAAAATGACATTCCACCTGTGCTGTTATTTCTTGCATGTGCTATTCCTTACCTAGTGCTCTAGTGATAAAGTAATGGGCATTACTTTTAACTGAAGCCAAAGTTTGAATTAACCGGGATTCTGCAGTTCACTGGAGATCTCTACTAGGGTTCAGATCCTTGCCAACAACGAATCTCTCTGTTGAGCTTTGGATCACTCAGGCTCTCTCAGCCTTAGCTATCTCACAAAGTCATTGTGCGGATAAAATGGAGGAAAGAATCACCATAAGTTCCATAGAGGAAAGGCAGAGAGTAAAACACACTGACTAACTAACTGAATGAATGAATCACACACATGCATTATTCCATTTCAAAAAAACCCCACCAAAAAATGATTAACAGTGACAACTTAAGCAATTGCTCCCCAGGTTGGAATGAAGAGTTGGACACAAGGTATTGTTAAAACTAAGGGCCACTTTATTATATGAATAAACAAATGGCAAGGGCAACTAAAACTGCGGCCTGGTCAGGGCCAGGGGTCTCAACAGACCGCTTCTCTGCCATTAGCAGGCGAGAGACCCGGCCCCCCAGCTGGAGCTGTGTGTCACAGCTCCTGCCAGGCTGGCCCAGCAAGGAGGCATGCCCCAGAGGGCCCAACCACCAGACACACGTCTCAATGGAAGGCACCCTCTGGTCAAGCCTCCAGGACGGTCTGCATTCACCCACCCTGGGTCATGAACACCCAAAAGTTGATTCTGCAAGACCCCTAACTCCCCCAAAGGGGGAGGCTTTCCTGATCTGCTATGCAGGATAGGCAAAAAAACACCCCAGCCATTAGCCAATCAGCTGGGGAGTAAAAAATTCCTACCCGGCCCCCCAACTATGAGGTGACCAGCACTTACCTACATATAGGGTTGCCAAGTCCAATTAAAAAAATATCTGGGGACTTTGCAGTGTTGATGCGCCTGTGCTTAGTGAGGGTGGTCTTTAGTGACGCAAAGAATGAAGGCTTGCACACAGCAGTGTTAAAACCACTATATACGATTTATTTACACCTCCACTCTCCAAACCGACAGAATGCTCCGCTGCACCTCCACCATACATATCCCACACACAGTAAAGTGTCTTTGTACATTTATACATACTATCCACCCAGGTAACCAATCAGCTTGCTGCTGAGTCATGCTGACATTGTCCAGGCTGATGCAATCTGGCAACCAGCCACCTTCTGTCACTTAGATGATCTACCTGGCAGTTCTGTTACTTTCACTTTCCCAACATGTGCATAGAAACTGCTTGGCTTCTGAATATACTGACATGTAGGTGGTGCCAGGAGACTTTGGGGGTGGAGCCAGGAGACATTTGGGGCAGAGCCAGGAGCAAGCATGTGACAAGCATAATTGAACTTCAAGGGAGTTCTGGCCATCACATTTAAAGGGACCGCACATCTTTTAAATCCCTTCCCTCCACAGGAAATAATGAAGGATAGGGGAACCTTCTTTTGGGGCTCATAGAATTGGACTCCCTGGTCCAATCTTTTTGAAACTTGGGGGGTATTTTGTTGAGAGATACTGGATTCTATGCTGCAAATCTGGTGCCTCTACCTCAAAAAAAAGCCCCCCCTCAAGCCCCAGATACCCACGGATCAATTCTCCATTATTTCCTATGAGAATAAGTCTCCATAGGAAATAATAGAGTTCCCTCCCCTCCCCCCGCTTTCTCTCTCTCACTCACACACACGCTTAACTGTCTCTGGTGTAAGTGGGCAGCCGTGTTGGTCAGAAGCAGTAGAACAAAGCAGTAGTCTCTGATGCCTCCACAACCAGGTCTGGAAAGTACAGGGGCTACCTGCTCTTTTACACACACACTCACTTATCCAAAACGAAAGCAAAACAAACAGAAAGGCTGCATTCTGAGGAAGTCTGCTGTTGCTAACCCTTCCCTATGAAGTACTTCCTGTTCCAATTTAAAGGCTAGGGTTGCCAAGTCCAATTAAAGAAAAATCTGGGGACTTTGGGGGTGGAGCCAGGAGACTTTGGGGGTGGAGCCAGGAGACATTGGGGGTGGAGCCAAGAACAAGGATGTGACAAGCATAATTGAACTCCAAGGGAGTTCTTGCCATCACATTTAAAGAGACAGCACACCTTTTAAAATGCCTTTCTTCCATAGGAAATAATTAAGGATAGGGGCACCATATTTTGGGGCTCATAGAATTGGACCCTCTGGTCCAATCGTTTTGAAACTTGGGGGGTATTTTGGGGAGAGGCACTAGATGCTATACTAAAAATTTGGTGCCTCTACCTCAAAAAATAGCCCCCCAGAGCCCCCAATACCCACAGATCAATTTCCTATTATTCCCTATGGGAATCGTTCTCCACAGGGAATAATAGAGTGCCTCGTAGACATTTCCTTCCCCCCCCCACGCTTTCTAAAGGGGGGGAGGGCCTCCAAACTAGGGAATCCCCTGCCCCCTCCCTCTCTCTCACACACACACACTTACCAGATCTTCCTCCGGACAACTCTACTTCCTGTGAAAACGAAAGCACAGAAAGGGAGGGGCCGTTCTCAAAAGCCCTTCCTGCCCAGCCTTAAAGGGGCAGACATTTTGCAAACGGCTCAGGAGCTCTACATGAAGCCTAAAGGTATGTTCTCCCCCCCCTCCACCCCCCACCCCCGCTTCCAGAGTTTTGAAAAGCGGGAGGTGAGGCTGTGAAACCAGAAGTCTCCCGCCAGAGCGGGAGATTTGGGAAGCCTATTAAAGGCACACACCCATTTTAAAACCGGACCTGTTTGCAGGTCCTGCCTGAGATCTAGAGGTACATGGTTGCGTGTGTGGGAGGGGTGGGGGGAAGCTTGTAAAACTGGGGAATCCCCCGCTGGGACCTGGGGATTGGGAAGCCTACCTACATAACAAACAGGGCGGGCAAAAGGTCTGAGCTTCACCAAGGGACTGAACAATGGGTGTGGAGATCTGGCCGTTACTATGCCCAAGCCCTGCCCCCTCAGCAGCACTCCTAAACAGGCCACTGAAGTCCTTCCTTATTCTCCAGGGAGGCAAATTGATTTCCAGCAGCTAGGCCGCTATGCCGCCAGCTGCAGGAAATTCAAACTACCCAGAATCCTGCTAGGAGCTACTCAATGGGCCTTGCTCTCAGGAAAATGTTCTCAGGATTGCACTGTAAATCTATACATGGTAGAAAGAGAAAGAGTCAGGGTATGCTATGAAAGATTAGATACCTGATTAAACAGACTTTATGACTCACTCCCAAACTACCTTCATGGTGAGAAAAGATGAATACAGGGCTACCTTAAAGTCTGACTGAAGGAGAAATTCCTTCTCTGCTTGAACAGTCATTCAGGTATTAAACAAAACCTGCATATAAAATCCAAAACAATATCCTCCAAAGTGAAAAAGTGGGTGTGGTCAGGAGCCCTGCAACAGGCCCCCTGTTCTTCCAAACATTTCCCTAAAAATAAATGCATACACACATACACCCTCTGTCTATCACACAAAAGCAAGCACGTTCTCACACAGCCATGATCTCTTTGTTACTGTGCTGGCAAGCCAGATCATCTGTTTCCTTTCCTTTGCTAATGGTGGCAGCTGTCAAGAATGGTGGCAGCAGGCAAGCCTCACAGGATCAGGATTTAAAAAAGAGCAATTTCCTGTCCTGGATACTGAAAGGGAGCCACCAGCCTACAGCTGTCTCCTCAGTACTCTACTGGGGTACTGGCTGTAGCTCAGAAGCATCACATTTTGCCTTTGGAATATCTAATGATGCTGAATTGTGCCAGAAACACAGGTGAGGCAGGATGGTCATGTCAGTCTGAAATTTATTGCTTGACTGTGATGGATGTTTTGCCTGCCTCTGCCCTTCAACACATTCAACATTCTCCTTTGGCTGCCCCTGACAAGGGAAGATCAGGAGTGGGAGGCAGGCAAGAGATGCCAAAAGAACTGCTAATAAGATGGTGTTTCCCCCTCCAACTGATAACCTGTTGCTGCTGCTTTATTTTAATTGCTGTGGCTGTTTTTAGTAATTCACACTTTTGACTTTAAAAAAAAAAAAAAAGATTTGCCTTTGGGCCCAGAGGCCGTCTAGAGAAGTAAGCAAAACACACAAGACAAAAGCTGTTAGATCTCAAATGCCAAAACCAAGAACTGGTTCTATCAAAATGCAACCTCAGATTCTTTGGTGGCGAGACATGCTGAATTCAGAGTGTTTTCCAATCAGTTTCTATCTGACAAGAAGAATGTCAGCTGTCTGCACCCACCCTGGGTCGGTGGCAGCATCCTGCATCTGCACTACCTCTGGGCCAGAGGTGCCATTAGTTCCACAGTCCACTCTCCTCCTCTTCTCCTCCGATGCACAGGCCAGCACAGGGACTTCACTCTTTTCAGTGAGAAAATGCAATATCTAATCAGTATGCTAAGTCTATAGCAGAAACATGCAGGCATTCTCCATATAAGGGATTCTGAATTGATCAGCCACAAAAGTCATGTTCTGTTTCATTCTCCTTGATCGATACAGGACAAAAAAAAAAAAGAAGGAAGGAAGGGTAGAAAGAAAACATTGCATGCCTTTAAAAAAAAAATCTTTCCATCACTGCCAGACAGGTTATGAAGCATTCCCTGCATTTTCAGACAATCGGTTAATACTTGGCCTCTGCTTAAGCAGAATTGCTTGGGCTCCTCTTTTTCTTCAATTGTGCATATTACAAACAGAGATTAGTGCCCTTTCACTTTGGAGCTGTCAACGTTCAAGTGACATAAGCTATTAACATTCTATTTGTAAGTGGCCAGCCACTTCCTTTGACATTCTTGTAAAAAGGCCACTGAACTCTGCAGTGTGTGCTGTTTTCGCTGAGATAATCCATTCCTGTCCCATTTGATTGGCTAGTGACACACAGTCTGTCAGAATTACTGATGTGATCCTATGCAGTTATATATATATATAAAAGAAAGACGCTGGGGGTGGGGGGTGGGGAAGAGAGACCGGGTTATGTCACATTGATTATGCTGTGATGGTATGCTTTAATGATGACACCATCCTTCAGAGCAACCAGGAAAGTTAACAATCCAAGATGTCAATTTTGGCTTCAAGCAGTACTTTAAAAGGTTTGGTATTTTCTGCTTAAAATATGTATGCCGAATGAAACTGTCAACTGAACCAAACAGCTGTCTTTCTCAACCAAACACTAATAACGTTGTTCATCAAAATTTGAAACCCTGCAGGTTCTAATCTGCAAACCAGTCATGCTGAAAGTGGGGAGAGGGAGAAGGAGAGTCTGAATTCAGGGTTCAGGTGTGTGGTGCTTTCTGTGCTGGTTATGTTGGTTCTTGGAGAAATATGTTGGCTGTATGCAACAAGGATTTCTTTATGTATGCCCCTGGTTGCATGTGGGAGGGGATTATCACGCAACACTTAAAAAAAAAAAAGCTTGCATCAAAACCCAGCAACCAGCTCATCTTTCTGCTTCCCACTCATTGACCAACAGATTAGCCTACCATCAGAAGGGGTGTCTCCACCAGCCAGTAAGTAGGATCTTTGTAGCAGTCTGCACATCCTGTGGTATTTTGGGGTCTACACCCACAAGGTATTGCATGGATGAAATGTGTTTGGAAAATCTACAAGTAATTCACCAGAGAACTAAGACACACAGTGTTTTTTTTGTCTAGCATTCTGCAGATTTTGCCACTAACTTGTTCAACAGGCAGACTTACTGGGTTTGAAAGTGTTGGTCAGGCACAAGCTGATCATTCAGAATGTTTGATTCATGCTAAACAGCTGTGACCACCTGCCAGGCTGCTAAACAGATCTGTTGTGGGGGAAGAAGATAAAGAAGATAAAGGCACTCTGAGACTCTGATTCAGAGAGAAGGGTGAGGTATAAATATACAGTCGTCTTCTTCTTCTTCGCAAAAATTGTCCACATGAAAAAATTGGCTGATTCAGACTGAGTGGCAGCCATTAGTGTCGCTGAGGACTATTTAGACAAATACTGAACGGTAGGATTTTTATTAAAAGATAACATGTATTAATTGAATGTGTGATGAATCTAAGTGTCTATTTAAACCACTGCCTGCTGAACAGAACAGTTACAGTCTGGATGTAATGCCAGGGTAGCAGAACTCATTCAGATTGTGTGAGTCTGACAAGCCACTTACCCTGTATTGCCCAAATTAAAAAAGGAATACATGGGAGCAATCTGCAGACCAGCCATGCATGGGCTGATGAACAATAGAACTAATCATTAAAAAAAATCAGCTACCTGTTTGCAACTGGCAGACAAGACATAAGGAGAACTGGAGGATGTTTGAGCGTTCCTAGTTTCAGAAGAGGGCTACAGGGAAATAGAGGAACACAGGAAGATTCTGCATGCCATGTGGCAACATGGGATCGCTTGAATGAAGAGGGGTGAAACTACCCCCATCTGCCATTGGAACAACTGGTGCTGAAGAAATAAGGAGAAGGGGAGGCAGCTTTATCCAATTCTGCCTTCTCAGTGCAGTCTCCCCCTCATCCTATGCCATTTTGACCACAGGGCTCAGCCCAGCGTTACGTTATCAGGTGCCAAAGGGGACAGTTGGAGAGAAAAGGCAAATGGGACAAAGCCATTTCCAGAAGCACCACTGCTCTGGCAGTTCATACGACACAATTGCATATGAAGCATTCTAAATCCTTGTAATGGACAAAATAAGACCACACATTTATTATTCCATTTGCATAATTTTAATTCAATTTTTAAACATTTTATTGGGGAAAAAACCCCAATAATCAAAATACAAACTTAAACATATATAAACCAATAGATACATCAATATATAAACCAATAGTTACATCAATGCAAACCCCAATAATCAAAAATTATTCAAGAATCTTAATGCTTATTGAACCAAGAAACCCTTCCCAACAGCCAGGAATGCTAAATGATCTTATATATCCAAAAACTTCACCAATACATATAACTAACAATACCTTATGGAAATCAGGTTGGATAACCATGAACTATGAGCCTATTGTCTGGGAGGTCAGAATAGAAGACTTAGAGCTACAGAAGAGTCAAAGGGCGATTTCCCTCACAGCTTACCGAGGAGCGAAGTTCCTCCTCACCGCGCAGCATCTGCTCGGATTCCCCACCAACTGCTCCGCGGATTCAGGAAGTGCCGCACCTTTTGCGTTGCTAACATAAACTAGGGTTTTAGCGATTTCCATTTGAGACACAAAATGTGCGGCACTTCCTGAATCCACAGAGCAGTTGGTGGGAAATCCGAGCAGACGCTGCGCGGTGAGGAGGGACTTCGCTCCTCGGTAAGCTGTGTGGGAAATCGCCCAAACATTTTAATTAATTTCAATTTAATTCATTTAGACCCCAGTTTTCTCCCCAGTCAAGACCCAAAGAAGCTTGCATAATTTTCCTCTCCTTCATTTTTCTCCTCACAACAACTCGAGGTTAGGTGTCATGGGTGCTGGGGACTCTGCAGAAGGAGCGGAGCCTGCAGAGGAAACTGTGCCCCTGCCACCTGCACCAGTGCCCCTGCCTCCTGCTGGAGACGATCCCAGCCCCCCTGCCTCGCCCTCTCGGGTAGCTCGTGTGCATGACCGCCTTCATCAGGACCTCAGGGATCGGAGGAGGGTGGCACGCTCACAAGCAAGACACTCCCTGAGCCCTGAGTTTTGAAAGGATTCTGGCCCTTCTAAGGGCAAGGATGCTTGAGTTGTAGCAGGATCCTGGCTGCCTCTCTGAGCCAGCAATTAGCCCAAATGGGCAACAGCCAGCAGAGGGCTATATAGCTTTGGGCTTTGGGAGGAGGCTTTGTGGAAGCAACTAGTCATCTACCTGACGTTCTAGCATCCACTCCGGCTTTGACTTTTGGACTCCCTGACTTCGGCTCTTGACTTCTGGACTCCCTGACTTCGGCTTCTGAACCTCTGACCTGCGTTACCTGGACGGTGATTCGGATTTGGCGCCTCGGACCCTCTTGCCTACCGGCTACAGACCTCGGCCTGCCCCTGGACTTTGCCTGACCCAGCCCCAGCCGTGACATTAGGCTGAGAGAGTCTCCCAGATCCTAGTGTTGACCATCACTCTGTGTTGACCACTACACCACACTGACTCTCTAAGTTCTGAATAATAAATTCACATACACATGGAATGAACATTTTTGCAGTTAATTTCAGCAGATTTAGAATTTCACTTTAAGGAGAACAAAAAAGCCCCCTTTCTGTGCTTTTGAATGTAGCCATGTTCACATAAATCCATAAAGGTTAACACTGGTCTACAGCCACTTAGCAAAACACCACCTTCCTTGTCTCTTTTTACTTCATTTCTCAGCCATTGTGCTCTCTCTTCTTTTCTCCCTCTCCCTCTCTTTCTTCATTATCTTATTTTTGAAGTGCTTTAATGAGGCTTTTATATGGTGTTGATATTTTTTCTCCACCTCGTATAAAACCTGTTAAAAGAGCTGAGCCAGCCCTTCTCCTGGGTAAGCTGTTTTACACTTGAAGCACAGCTATAGGAGATTGCCCTTTAAAAGTCTTTTAAAATGCTGTTAAAGAAGCAGTAGCTTTATTAAAAGCCTTCAGGTCTGAATCTCTTCAGCACCATCTTCTGTCATGGCTCTGGGAGGAACAGGCTGGCTTGCTTTTAAAGGCTTTTAAAAGATATTGTGAAAATTAGCTGCAGGATTTCGAGCCTTTGAAAGCCCCACCTCCCATCCCCTCTTCCAGTTTCTCAACTGTGAGGTTTCTATGCAACGTGGTGTTCATTTGGTGAGGTGTTCACTTCACAGTGATGTTGAGAAGACATAAATTGCAATCTGTCTGACCTCCTAGCCTCCATATTCTGCTTCCCTCCATTTTATAATAAATTAGCAAATGTCTGCCATGGTGATGTGTGGAGCGGTTGTGAGGGGTGTGCAGGAGATTTTGGTTCATTTTTGGGGTTTGCTACAGTTCATTTACTGACCTTTATTATTATGATTACACTTGCTTCCTTTGCCAACTCTGGGATGGGATATTCCTGGAAAAGAAGAAAAAGAGATTGGATTTATACCCTGCCCTTCTCTCAGAGCAGTTTACAATCTCCTTCCCTTCCTCTCCCCACAACAGACACCATATGAGGTAGGTGGGGCTCAGAGTCCTCTGATGGAAAGTACTTCTGAGAGAGAAGCTCTTTCAAGAACTGTGACTGACCCAAGGTCACTCTGCAGGTGCACCTGGAGGAGTGGGGAATCAAACCTGGTTTTCCCACATTAGACTCTGTGCACTTAACCATTGCATCAAATTGGCTCTGGAGATTTGGGGGTGGAAACTGTGGAGAGCAGGATTTGGGGACAGGAGGTGCAACAGAGCCAGAGTCCAACTTCCAAAGTCACCAATTTATCCAGGACCAACATTTAAACTTTGTACATCCTGTGTATTCTCATTTGCAATTGTTAGGCCATTAAAGGTTTGATATGGTATACTTCTCTAGGGGAACTGATCTCTATAGTCGGGAGATCGGTTGTAATTCCAAAGATTGTCAGGCCCCACTTGGAAGTTGGCAACCCTATCAGTGAGCTCAGCAAAATATTTTCCCTTCTCTGTTGTACCCATATTGCCCTTTGTGGGGAGGAGTATGCAGCAGGCTGTACTTTATTGTCTGTTTACTCTCATTCACACATCCCAGAGAACTGGAACAAACCAATGCCTTCTCTCACCTGCAGGTCTTAGTGCTGACACTCAGAAAACAGAAGAAAACATTTGCACTTGGCCAACATGGCACCAGAGAAGAAATGGAATATTGATGGAACTCTCTGTCTGGGGCAGTGATGCTCTGTATTCTTGGTGCTTGGGGGTGGGGAAGGAAACAGTGGGAGGGCTTCTTGTGTCCTTGCCCCACTGATGGACCTCCTGATAGCACCTGGGGTTTTGGCCACTGTGTGACACAGTGTGGTGGACTGGATGGGCCACTGGCCTGATCCAACATGGCTTCTCTTATGTTCTTATAAAACAAATGGTATCTACCTTAGGGTATGAATTATAAAATCAAGATGGCCTCCTTCAGGGGATAGTGCAATGACTGGGAGAAAGTTATTCCATATTGTCAGAAGCTGAGGCTGCCAGTAGGCCCCCTGAACAGTTAGTACACAAATGAACTAGTATTTGAACAGGGATGTCCTTGGAGGGCTCATTGGTAGTGAGGACTGTGCCACCCTGTGTTGGGGTGGAGAGCAATTTTTGACTTTACTACAAGTTCAGTATTAATTTTCTTCACAGTATTAATTTTCTTTCATGAAAGAAAGAACCGTCAAAATAGTCCTTGGCATTTACTTGCTTCTAAGCCCATTAAATCCAATGGACTTAAAAAGGTGTTTGGGCTCCAGAAGATCTGAGGATTCTCAGAGCATATCTGTGTTGTAAATGGAAACCAGTCTGAAATGTTTTTTCACTGATACAGCCTCCCACAAAGGACAGTGGGAACTGTAGTTCTATGCTAATACTGGAAATGCTTTGTCAGAGATGTTAGTCCCTTCACAGAACCAACATTCCCAGGATTCTTTGATTTAAAGGCTTCGTGTAGGCATTTGATATTTTGTAGTTTTTATGGAAAGCAACCTTAATGCTGTGGAGGGGAGTTAACATGATTCTGAAAAAAAAATACACAATTGCTCATTATGTGGCACATTTATATATATAAATTTTGGGGGTTTTGCAACTGTTTAACTGTTAAACATTCCACTAGCATCCAAGAGGGGTACTGGTTTAAGAGGACTGCACATTGTTATGTTTATATATCTATCAATCACAGTTTTATTCTGTTTGTCATTAAATAACTTAGTGTGGTTTATAAGGTTCCTTTCCTCCTACATTTTTAATTTGCTGACAGAGTGACTGGCTGACAGTTACCCAGCGAGCTTCATGATGGAGTGTGGATCTGAAACTTGTTCTTCCTGTTCTAACTACACTGGGTGTTGATAAGGTAGTGGACAGGTCTCAGTAAAATTTAAGCACTTTTAAATTCCCATTGTAAATGGTGAAACAGTTGCCCATTGAAATAGTCAGTTTTACTTAGAAGTGCTTCATGACTGGCTGGAAAGTTTCAATCTCAACATGCAATATTTCCACCTTTAATTCCTTTCTGTTGCTTTTCTTGAGCTACAGCCACTGCAGAAACTAAGCAGCAACCTAGAAGTGACCTCTTTTTGTTTGGAGATCGCCTGTGCCGACTAGGTCAAAATTTTAACTTAAGAAATCCCTGCCACTGCACCCCCCTCCAAAAAAATGTTTTTTGTGCTTCAAGCTGAGTGTGCATCTTCTGTTCTTTCAACACTGTTTCTAAGTATTAAAAATGCTTATTTCAGCTGGCAGAGCCCAACGGTGCCCCTTGCGAATCGAGAAATACATGTCTTACAATTCATACACAAATGAAACACCATGAAATATTCATGAGGAATACTCTAAATTATGTACCAAACAACCAGACTACTGTCATTGTCGCACTTTTCATCTGGTAAATATCCCGGCGGGCACAATGAATTCGCTTATATCTCACAAAGAGTTTCCCAACATGTTTAAATTATTTATCTTATGGTACCAGCCTCTCTCTTTTAAAAAAAAAAAGTATATTATGTCTCTGTGTGTACACACACATTTGCCATAGTGTATTAGAGTTGGTTAAAAAAATTAAAATATCAAGAATCAGGTGGGGTTTTTGATTATGTCTGGGCAGTAGTATGTGCAAAAAGGATCTAGGGGTCCTAGTGGATCATACGCTGAACATGTGTCAACAGTGTGATGTGGTGGCTAAAAAAGCAAATGCAATATTGGGCTGCATTAAAAGAAGTATAGTGTCCAGATGACGTGAAGTGATGGCATCACTTTACTCTGCTCTGGTAAGACCTCAGCTGGAGCGCCGGGTGGTGGTGGGGCGGGATACCATGCTGGGCGGGAGGGGGTGGGATGCCATGCTGGGGGGGGGGTGCCAGGGGGCACCTGCCTAGGGCACTGTTTGCCCTACAACTGACCCTGAGGACCATAACCAACAGTTTGAAATTAAATCAAAAGAGTTTCCGGTTCAACATTAGGAAGAACTTCCTGACCGTTAGAGCTATTCCTCAGTGGAACAGGCTTCCTGGAGGGGGGGGGCTCTCCTTCTTTGGAGGTTTTTAAACAGAGGCTGGATGAGCATCTGACAGCAATATGGATCCTGCGAATTTAGGGGGGGGGAGCTATTTGTGAATTTCCTGCATTGTGCAGGGGGTTAGACTAAATGATCCTGGAGGTCCCTTCCAACTCTATGATTCTATGTCTCAAATAATTTAGCAGAATTCCAGTCTTTCCTCAATCAGAGGATTCTAAGGAATACATTTATGGTTTCTGTGCTGGAGCTAAGTCATCTTGGACTTTAGCGGCCTTCCCCTAACCAGTGTTTTCTCTAAGCTATGCATGTGAGTGGCCACTCCTTAACACAGGAAGCTCGGTCAGCAGCAACCTGGGGCCACTCATGGTCTTGTGCTGTCCATTGCCCATTTTACCATTAAAAGCCTCCCCCCCCTTTTGTTGTATATCTACACATAAAGGGAATACAGATGCCCAATATTGTTCAATTTATCATTGAGGCCTTTATTGCATCCTAGACCTCAATCCATCAATCAGTGAGAAGTTTTCAGAATACTTTTAAATGATTTCATATTATACATGTCAAATAAAGGAAATGTTCTTGTACAGAACAATTCCACCACCAGCATGATACCAGGAAAATTCAAAATAACAAAGCACTGTCCATATGCCATTTATGTCTGAGAAGGTTTAACGTAACATTTTCATAAGGCAAATATATATAAACTTGCCTAATGATAATCACACCATTCATCCACCTTTCTTGCTGTTGAAGCAAGTGCCTTACGGAGCATTGTAGTCTTTAAGATGCATCATGTAGGACAGGTTCTTTTTCTACAAAGGAACTTGCATTTAAACAAAGGACCAATATAGAGAGTTCTGCTGGATCAAGCCACCTAAAATTAGCCCAGCAACTTCTTCCAAACAAGGTTTAAGATACACTTTTGGAAAACTTAACAGAGATGCCAGCCTCCAGGTGGGGCCTTACAGCTCATCCCCAGACTACAGAGGTCACCTTCCTTGGAGAGAATGGATACTTTGGAGCGTGGACTGTATGACATTGTACCTTATGAAGGAATATTCCTCTCCAGGCTCCATTCCCAAATCTTTAGGAGTTTCCCAACCTGGAGCTGGCAGCCCTATTCCCAGATCCCCCACTGGTGGCTAGTGGGGATCTGGCAACCCTAATGGTGAATGATTCAGAAGGTCAAGACCACTGTCAACATGTATAAGGGGCTTTATTTATTTATTTGTTGGATTTATATCCCGCCCTCCCCACTGAAGCAGACTCAGGGAGGCTCGCAACAATAAAAACATTTACAGTTCTAAGCTTTAACAGTTAAAACATTAAGCAAATTAAACTATGAACAATTAAAACCGATTAAAACAATTTTGGTGCTAGAGTAATTAATTTTCAATGTCTTCAGCCCTCTTGGGTATCTTCACATATTACTATAAATTCAGTTGAAGGCGAGTCGAAACAGAGTTGTCTTATAGGCCTTGCAGAACTGGGCCAGGTTCCACAAGGCTCTTACTTCTTCTGGGAGTTGATTCCACCAATAGGGGGCCGCGATTGAGAAGGCTCTCTCTCTGGTGGTCTTCAATCTTGCTTACCTCGGCCCAGGAATCAATAATAGACTCTGTATCCTAGATCTAAGTACCCTCCGGGGAACATGTGGGGAGAGACGGTCCCTAAGGTAGACAGGTCCTCGGCCATATAGGGCTTAAAAGGTAATAACCAGCACCTTGTAGTGAATCCAGTACAATATCGGCAGCCAGTGCAGCTCTCACAGCCCTGGCTGTATGTGCTCCCGCATGGAAAGCCCAGTAGTAGTCTGGCTGCTGCATTCTGCACCAGCTGTAGTCTCTGGATTCAAGACAAGGGCAGCCCCATGTAGAGGGCGTTGCAGTAGTCCAATCTCGAGGTGACTGTAGCATGAATCACAGTTGTTAGGTTGCCACAGTCGACGAAAGGGACCAACTCCCCTACCTGCCTAAAATGGAAAAGGCAGATTTGGCAGTGGCTGCTCTCTGGGCCTCCATTGTTAGTGAAGGGTCCAGCAGCACCCCCAAACTTCTGACCTTGGGCGTCGTTGTAAGTGGTGCACTGTCAAAAGCTGGTAGGGGTACTTGCTAGATTTCCTATCTTTTAATTTCTTTTTTATACATAATGTGGCTGTTATGTTCTTGTCCAATACGGTTTACAGCTTGTCTATACATACTTCTTACTTAGCTATAGTCAGTGTTATTTACTGCACTGCAATGTTATTTATAATGTTATTTACATCCTTGATTCTTTGCAATCTTGTTTGGTTTTTGTATTGGAAAACTCCAATAAAATGTTAATTACCAAAAAGCTGGTAGGGGGATTTAGGCTTCTCCCATGATGTCATGTTAACCTGAAATGCCTGCCAGGAACACGTGGTTTTCCCCACAACCAGTGGGGGTTTCATCATAAAAATCCACAATATTAAAATCAGATTAACATCTAAAATAATCAGAACATTAACAACTAACAACAGTGCCTCAACAGATAAACAGCCGATTGGTTCCAGGGGGTCACTTGGATCTGAAGTCACTCAGGATGTGTGTGTGTGTGTGTATACTGTCTCTGAACACAGATGTTCCATGAATGTACATCATCCCTAAATTTGTACCATTCCTTTTCAAAGCCATCTAATCCATAGTCTCAGAAAAAGCTTTGGGTTCTTCTGACAATTTTTGCTTGCCATAATGCACATATATCCATTGCATCAGATATTGCGCTCCCGGTGTTCTTTAGTTGGACAAAGTTTTCATTATGATAAGAACCATATTTACATACATCTTGCTGAGTTCAATGGGATTAACTCCCTGACAAGTATGTATAGGATTATACTCTACCATGTTTTAAAGGAAGCCTTCTTGCCCTGTATATTTTCTTTGACTCTGATCATTAACCATGTCGGCATCTTCCTGAAATTTTGTACCTTATCTATTTCATGCTGTACATTTTACCTTTTTCAATTGTAATAATTCGATCCCAAACTTGTTTAGTTGGGAATATGTTCTGTTGAAATCAATTAGACCTCCTTTCATGTAAATTTTAGGATTAAAGTGAAATATGTCCCCCCCACAAACCCCCCCCCCATCAAACCTTATCTGATTTGCAGTAAACACTTTATCTAAGAAATCAGTCATGATTCTGCAGTGTTTTGCCAACAAACAATTGAGCCTAAGAGATTTTTCTCCTTTATGTCTAATTTTATCCTCACATCTCACCCCATTAGCAAGATGAGTTGCTTCTGGATGAGCAGTATATAAACATGTTTCTTTTCTTTCTTTCTTTCTCTTTAAACTAAGTAATTACAACCTATCATAGAGTCTTGAGTCCTGGTATTGCACAGTGTGGTGGAGGGTGGAGGAGAATTATCAATACATGCTATTAAATTTCAAGTGGACTAGAAGCTTCCCTTTTATGTGACAGTTCACTGTCTGACAGATGTTATGGCTATTGACCGGTATTCTTAAATTAAAGACAAGGCTATTCAAGGGCATCTATTTTTTTCATTGTTGTTTTCTTTCTAGAATTAAAGAAATGAATAAATGAAAAGGTAGTACAGCTGAAATGAATTTATGTTTCTTGCATCTGTTGTCAAAGGTGTGACTAAAGATAGCAGAAGCACTGCATGATTAGAAGGCAACTGGAACTAAGTTTGAAATATAAAATGCTTAAAAATATCTATCTATCTATCTATCTATCTATCTATCTATCTATCTATCTATCTATCTATCTATCTATCTATCTATCTATCTATCTATCTATCTATCTATCTATCTATCTATCTTAAGCCAAAATGCCCTCAAAATGAGGTTGGGGAATTGACAGGTGGGCACCTGGCTTAAAAAGGATCTTTTAATCTATGTATACAGGGTACGTGTCCAGAAATTATTGCTTAAAATTACCAGGGAAACTAATTAAGTAAAAACAATTAAAATTTATTCCAGAAAAATATAGACACACATACAAGGTAATAAACTCATAAAACATACAGACAGTCTTAAGAAAAATAGAGAGAGATTCAGAGACAACACAAGGATGGACAAACAGGGTGATAATTACTGATTGTAGTCTTCAAGGAAGGCTCCAATGGTGATGAATGAGGACTAGGGGGAGGGGACCCTCAAATGATCAGGAATCGGGGATGTATCTAGACAGCGAACTGGGGTACTGCTAGATGCACACCTGTGAGGAGCTGGGTCACAGGTTATAAGGACTACCTTGAGCCCTCAGGGAATGGGAGGTACAGGGGTGGATGACAGTGGTCAGCTGATACATGACCTCAGGAAAAGGGGAGGCCCTGCAGTGACCATAAGGGCTGGACTTCTGCAGTAGCCAATAGCCAGTTAAGAAGAAGATATTGGATTTATATCCCGCCCTCCATTCCAAAGAGTCTCAGAGCGGCTCACAATCTCCTTTACCTTCCTCCCCCACAACAGACACCCTGTGAGGTGGGTGGGGCTGGAGAGGGCTCTCACAGCAGCTGCCCTTTCAAGGACAACCTCTGCCAGAGCTATGGCTGACCCAAGGCCATTCCAGCAGGTGCAAGTGGAGGAGAGGGGAATCAAACCCGGTTCTCCCAGATAAGAGTCCGCACACTTAACCACTACACCAAACTGGCTTTAATTGGCAGCCCCTGATTGGCTGCTCATAGCTAGCCAATGAGCAGACTTGGCCTTAGTTACGTGATTGGACTTCCAGATAACAATGGGCCAAGGGGAAGGCTCCAGGATGACCATTAAAGGAAAGAATGGGAAAAATGGTTAAGGTGGGGGTACTTAAGTCTATCAAACTTATCTAAAAAGATGACAATAGATGGCCAAATTGCTACCTAGGTAATACCCGGTCTATACAAAGAAACTTGGCTCTGGGTGAAGATGTTCTTCCTCCACTTCAATCTTCTATTGGCACCAGTTTTTGTCTTGAGTTCCGTTATACAAAGGCTTAGGCGGTCTGGCAGGATCCACGCCTAAGATAAGCTTTATGGCTTTATGCATAGGTGACATCTGTTGAGTATGTGAGCCTCCCGCTTCGCTGTGATGGAGTCTGGCACTGCAGGAAGATAGCTGCTGATGGTGTTAGCCTCCTAAGATGGATTCTGTGATTGAGGCTGGAAACCGCTTGCCTGGACAGTTCCTGGCGGTGCACCTTCTTCTTCTTCCAAGGCAAAGATGGGGATCACACGGAGCGACTGGAAACCATCTGTTCTTCTGGTTAGCACTCCTCCAGAGACACAGAATGCTGCTGCAACATTGTGGCTGTTAGTACTCATAAGTCCCTTCCAGTGTGGTAGACAAAACCCACGTTCTCCTGGCAGATGTGTGTGAGTTGAGTCTCCAGGCACCCTGGCAACCAATAGGGTGACTACGATGTTCTGGAATTAGGGGTATTTTTTCTCACACTATCTATCTATCTATCTATCTATCTATCTATCTATCTATCTATCTATCTATCTATCTATCTATCTATCTATCTATCTATCTATCTATCTATCTATCATCTATCTATCTATCTATCATCTATCTATCTATCATCTATCTATCTAACAAAACTTCCCTGAGAGTAAATCCCACTGGGGATAAAAAAAAACCCTAGACAATTTGGGCTAGACTAGACATTTGGACTGCTGCATTTAAAACCTATGGTTCTGGGGGTCAAATTAGGACATTATTTTGGTTCAAGTAGGAGAAGCCCTGATCTACAAGATCTGCTGTGAAAATATGATCTGTAATGGGGGAACCAAAGTAGTAGCTAGTGATTCAGCACAAAACTCAAATGCTAATACCCCAGTCATACTGGGGCAAAAGTCAGTATCAGCAATACTAACTGCAAATTAGGGAGGGGTTGTGGCTCAGTGGTAAAGCATCTAGCAGCTGGTTTGCAGAAATTCCCAGGATCAGTCCCCAGCAGTCTTAGCTTAAATGGTTAGATATTAGGTAATGTGAAAGACCCCTGCCTGAGACTTTGGGCTGCTGCTGCTAACCAGATTAAACTCTGTATATGGAAGCTTCATGTGATCCTGTGTTTCACCATATGTAGTGAAAAACAGAGCTTATCCTTTTGCCAGTACTTGTTCCTAATCAAAGTTGGGAAATTCCTGGAGATTTGTGGTGGAGCCTGGAGAGGGACCTCGGTGAGGTATAATGACACAGAGTCTACCCTCCAAGACAGTTATTTTCTCCTGGACAATTGTTCTGTCATCTGGAGATCAGTTATTATTAAAGAAGACTTCTGGGACCCACCTGGAGGTTGGCAACCCAAGTCTTATTCTACCCATGCAAGAGCCTCTATGCTGCTCCAACAGCCATTATGGTCCAGCACTAATGACTTTGGCCCAGCTGTTCAATCATCTCCATGTTCTCGCTCTAATCCTAGAAGCTGAGGAGCCCTGCTAATGCAGCCAGCCAATCAGTATGGGGTGTAGACTATCATTACCAGATGTCCTCTTTTTAGAGGGCATGTCCTTTTTGTGTATGTGTGTGTGTGTTTGTGCACATCCTCTTTTGGGATTTGGACAAAGACTCCACCTTGCCATCCCTTGTCCTATGCCCACGTCCAACCCAAATATAACAAAACAAATCACTTGACTTGTTGTTACTATGAATCTATAGTAATAAAATAATCTGTTTGTCCATCCATCTGTCCATTTGTGGCAGGTATAACTCATCAGAAAATAAAGCTAGGAGACTCAAAATTGGCCACTAGGTTCAGGGTAATTGTGGGAGTTCCAGGGATAAAAATGAAAGGTATGAGAATATCCTGGTCCAGGTTATCTCCAGATAACATCCCCCCCCCCCAGCTATTTGCAATGGAATTTAAGAATCTTTTTGTGGCAGGCATAACTTATTGGAAAATAATGTTTGAAAACTGGTCAACATCCCCAGAATGATGATGGGAGAAGGAATGCCAAAAATGAAAGGAATCAGCACATCCTGAACCAGATTGTCTTCATGAAAGACAACATATAATAAGACAGTTTTTAAGCAATCTGTAATATGTCACGAATGGAAAGTTGCTGAGTGACACACCCTCAGCCAGACATACAACACAGGGTTGTTGTGAGGATAAAATGGAGGACAGAAAAATAATGAAAGCTGTTTTGGGTTCTCACTGGGGAGAAAGACTAAGTATGACATGTTATAAATCTAATTTTGCTGACAGTCTCCCCCCCCCCGCCCCCTCCTCAAAAAAGGATAATAGCTATTGTTTCTACTTCATCAAGTATCGATGCAACCCTTTTGCAAGTGGCAGAACTGATGATTCAATATTCAAACTACTGATTTGATTGATTTGACTTATATCCCACCCTCCCTCACAAGTAGGCTTGGGGCAAGTCACAACATTTTGATCAACAACATAATCAGGATAAAACATTAAAGTTTAAGTAGAAACAACAAATCAAACAAAATTAACAATAGAATAATTTAAAATTTAAAATCAGGTTACACTCCCATCAAGCAGAAGGCAACTAGTCAAGTTGGACCATAAGGAAGGCCAAGCACAGAAGAATAGGTGCTTTTGTGTTGTGGTGCTGAAGAAGACTCTTGAGAGTCCCTTGGACTGCAAGAAGATCAAATCAGTCAGTCCTAAGGGAAATCCTGGAAGGTCAAATGCTGAAGCTGAAGCTCAAATATTTTGGCCACCAAATGAGAAGGAAGCACTCATTGGAGAAGATCCTGATGCTGGGAAAGACAGAAGGCAAAAGAAGAAGGGAATAGCAAAAGATGAGATGGACAGCATTGTTGATGTAACAAACACAAATTTGAGTAGACTTCAGAGGATGGTGGAAGACAGAGGGGTCTGGCGTGACTTTGTCCATGAAGTCGCAAACAGACTTACTCAACTGTGCAACTGAACAACAGCAGCAGTCAAGGCAGATTCATAATGCCTCCTGTGGTGATGCTTTCTTCATCTCTGCATGTCCAGCAAACTGTGCCAATTGTGCTGTAAGGACTGCAGCAGTTGCAAACAGGGGAGGTTGAGATGGTTGAATGACCACCACCTCAACCAAAGGAACAACTTCATTTTACAGGCCCCATGGAGCTGTAATAAATCCTGCAGGGCTCTACTGTTAAATATTGTGAACACAGTGATCAGGGGCAAGATCTTTGTATGTATAGAAACCATCATGTTAAAAAAATGTGTTAAAAAATAGGATCAGTTTTTCTTCCTCTTTCCAGACAAGCCATGGCTGCCAAAAATGCCCTCCTCATTTTGCACAGCCTGGGCTTCTCAATATCACTCTCTGTAGCCACATGTCTAATTTTGTGATTTTATATATATTTTATGTATGTGGGTGTTAGTATATACACACATATATATATGCATACACACACACAATAATATATATATTATAATAAGAACCCACTTAACAATTCTAGATGTCCCACTTAACACAAGTATAATAACAGCCAAGTGCCTGAACTGGGAGTTCTAACTTGGTTCTACTGTACATGTATAATCACTAAAACAGGTGAACATTCCAGAGGGAAAGGTGGGTATATCTTGCTGTAACACATTACTGCTTTGCAAGATCTGGCTGGGCAGACAAATCTATGAAACTGGGTGCAAAGAAAGGGAAAGGACAAACTGCTGGAGACAATGACCTTGTCAGCAGGCTGCAGCCTGGCAATTACTGTAGTAGCCATTAGGGGTGTGCATTCGTTTTGGCTGAACTGAATAGACTGCCGAATACCCCCTGATTTGGAAGTATACGGCGCCGTATACTTCCGAATCCAATTGGAAGGCATTATATGGGAGCCGTGTACGACTCCCCGTATACTTCCGAATCAATATTCAGAAGTATATGGAACTCAATGTAAAAGGCGGGAAAGGAGTTTCTGCAGCCTCAGGGAAGCTGCTTGCCTCCTTTCGTGCCTCTGGAAGCTTTTTCTTGCCTCCCTCATAGCCTCCCTGGGATCAGGGAGGGAGGGGAAGGGGGAGAGGAGCCCCAGCAGCCAATCCAAAGCATGCATTTGCAAAATGCATTGCAAAAGGCATGCTTTGCAGGGCTGTTGTGTAGCTGATGGCTGGGCTAATCCCCCAGCCTTCAGCAACATTGTTGTTCTTTTGTTTACTTGGGTATCCAAGTAAACACTGTTCTCTGGCCAGAGCAGTGGCATTTTTTTAAACTACTCTGTGTACAGCCAGACAACCTTTTTAAGGAGTCTGCCTGGCTGGACTCCATTCCATTGCTGCTGTGTTGGTGTGAAAGAGAGATTGTGCTGCGCTGGCCCTTGGCCTCAGCTGCTGCTGCTCTCTCTCAGCCTTGCCTGACCTGCCTGGAGAAGACATTTAAGATAAGACAGTCTTGGGGTTCTTGTTTTTATTTTAGTTAGGATAAAAGTAAAAGGACTTTTTAAGACTCAGAGTCCCTTTACTTATCCAGATTTGGGTGAGTGGGTAGCTTATTTGGGGTTAGAAGGTTTTGCTGGGGGTGGCGGCCTGGGGTGGGGGGGTTGCCAATTTGCTTATATCTTACTTAAGTGAGAGGACTTTTAAAAGTGCAGTGTCCTTTTACTTTTCCTGATTTGGGTGGCTTGGATTTCTTGGGGTTAGGGTGAAGGGTTTTTGGGGGGAAGGGGTTGGTTAAGTTCCTGTATTGTTAAAAGTCAAGTTTTTTTACTGTTTTAAAAGGATTCTGTGTTTGATTTGTTGCTGCTGTGTTGTGCTGCTGCTGTTCCTTTTCTCTTCTGGGGGAGGAGGCTGTTTGACCTAATTTTTATTGTTAAAAAATTCAGTTTTTTAACAGTTGAGCTTGTTGGCCTTTTCTCAGTTGGATTTTTTTGGATCTGTTGTTGTTGGTTTTGCATCCTGTCCTGTTGTCCCTTTTCCTGGTTCTGGTGTTGTTGTTTGTTTGTTTTTTTGTGGGGGGTGTTGACTGATTTGGCCTGAGGTTTTTTATTGTCAAAAAGTTCAGTTTTTCAACAATTGAGTTTGTTGGCCTTTATTTGGAGAGTTTGGAGAGCCAGTTTGGTGTAGTGGTTAAGTGTGCAGACTCTTATCTGGGAGATTCCCCACTTGCACCTGCTAACATGGCCTTGGGTCAGCCATAGCTCTGGCAGAAGTTGTCCTTGAAAAGGCAGCTGCTGTGAGAGCCCTCTCCAGCCCCACCCACCTCACAGGGTGTCTGTTGTGGGGGAGGAAGGTAAAGGAGATTGTCAGCCACTCTGAGACTCTTTGGAGTGGAGGGCGGGATATAAATCCAATATCTTCTTCTTCTTTTCTCAGTTGGATTTGTTTGGATCTGTTGGTGTTGGTTTTGCATCCTGTCCTGTTGTCCCTTTTCTGGGGTCAGGGTTTTTTTGTGTGTGTGTGTGAGGGGGTGTTGACTGATTTGGCCTGAGGTTTTTTATTGGTAAAAGTTGAGTTTTTTTAACAGTTGAGTTTGTTGGCCTTTTCTCAGTTGGATTTGTTTGGATCTGTTGTTGTTGGTTTTACATCCTGTCCTGTTGTCCCTTTTCCTGGTTCTGTTTTTTTGGGGGTGGAGGGGGGGTTAAAAGTTAAGTTTTTTTCTGTCACATTTTGGGTTTTTTTTAATTACCTCTGGTTGGTGTGAGGGGGTTGGTGTGCGGGCTCTGCGGGGTGGGTCACTTTCACTTTCATGTTTTTATAGAGCTATTTTTGGAGTCTGAAGGTGCTTTCGGTTTGCCTAGGGCCACTAAATAGGCTACCCCACTAATAACGGTGTTTTTAGAGATTGTGTTTTTTGAAATTAAAAAAAAATAATCCAGTTTAGGCTTTATTTCCTTTCAAAATTCAACTAGGCCAGATAGGGAGAGGACCTAGTTCCCCCCCACACCTGTTTTTTTATCTCTCACTATTGGAATAGTTTGGAAAAAAACCCATAATTCTTTGTAGAACATTCATTTTAATTGCAGATATCCTCCCCAGCATGGATAAATTCAATTCGTTCCACTTTAACATATTTTCTTCAATTTTATGCCAAAGCTTTTCGTAATTGTTCTTATATAAATCGATATTTCTCATCATAATCTCCACACCTAAATATTTTACTTTTGAGGTAACTTCACATCCAGTAACACTTTGTAACTCTTTCTGTTTGCTTAATGATATGTTCTTAGTTAGGATTTTTGATTTTTCTTTATTTATATAAAAACCCGCCAACTCTCCATACTCTTCGATTTTTTTTTTAACAACAAAGTGTCACTTGTAATGGGTTTTCATTAATAAACATCACATCATCTGCAAAGGCCCTATATTTTTAAGAAAAACCTTTCAACTTCAGTCCCTCTATTTCTTTATCCTCTTTGATTTGGATCAACAAGATCTCCAAAGTCATTATGAATAGCAATGGAGATAGAGGGCAACCTTGTCTTGTGCCTTTGCTAATTATCATTTGTTCTGTCAAGTCAGCATTCACACAGAGTTTAGCTTGTTGTTCTGTATATATTGCCTTAATCACTCTTATAAAATTGTCTCCTAATTTCAATTTTTCCATCACTGCAAACATAAAGTCCCAATTGAGATTATCAAAAGTTTTTTTCTGCATCTGCAAAGAATAATGCCACCTCCTTTTCTGGATGCTTTTCGTAGTATTCTACAATATCTATTACTGTTCTGATATTGTCTCTTATTTGCCTTCTGGGGAGAAAACCTGCTTGCTCCTCTTGAATAGAAATGTTCAAATGCTGTTTGAGTCTTTCTGCTAGTATTCCAGCAAATATTTTGTAGTTATTATTCAGTAATGAGATCGGTCTATAGTTTTTAACACTAGTGACATCTCTGTCCTCTTTCGGTAGCAATGAAATAACTGCTTCTTTCCATGTATCTGGCACCTTCCCATCTTGTCTGATACTGTTCATCAATTTTTTAAGTTTAGGTACTAATAATTCTGCCAGAACCTTATAAAATTTTGCTGAGAAACCATCAGGGCCCGGAGTTTTTCCCAATTTCATAGAACTTATTGCTGCTTCTATTTCTACTTTTTCTATTGGTTCATTCAAAGTTTTTTCCATATTTTCTTTTAAGGGTTTCACTCTTATACTTTGCAGGTATACTTTAATTTTCTCTTTCTTTACTTGTTGGCCTTCATTTTCTTTTTTACCTATTTCTTTTTATAAATCCACCAATTGTTTTTCTTTAGCTTTTTTATCTTTATTGTTCAATGTAATTAATATTCCTCTCATAACAGCTTTGTATGCATCCCAAACAATCTGAATTTTAACATCCTGGTTTTCATTTATTTGTAAAAAAGCTTTAGTTTCTTTTTCTAGAGATGTCACTATTTCTGCTTTTTTGCAATGTCTTCATTTAACCTCTGTCTTCTCACCTTTTTCCTTTCTTTCACTAACCACATTAATGGATTTTGGTCTGCACCTATTTTCGGAAGAATCTCTATTTTGTTAGTAATAAGTCCCAGATCCTTAATAGCCCATAACATATCAATTCTTGAGAAGGAGTTATGCCTTGCTGAAAAGAAAGTATAGTCATGTACATTCAGGTTAAACGTTCTCCATATGTCTTCCAAACTTTCTTGCTTCAGGTTAAATGTTCTCAATATGTCTTCCAAACTTTCTTGCTTTGTTAATTCAAAAAATGACTTTGGCAGCTTACCATCTTTATTTTTTTTATTTCCAGATCTGTCCAAAGAGTTCTTAATAGTTCCATTAAAATCTCCCATTAACAATACTTGATCATAAGTCACTTGATCTAGTTGTTGCATAATGTCTTTGAAAAAAGCATCTTTTGCCCCATTTGGGATGTATAGTCCCAATAGCAACGTCTTTTTCTCATTCATAAACACCTCCACTGCAACAAATCTATCTTCGTTGTCTTTAAAAATCAATTTTGGCTCCAATTCTTTTTTAATATAAAAAAATGTCCTTTTTTTTCTTTAGCTAATGAAAAGAATTCTTCACCAAGAGATTTATTCCATAAACATTTATAATCCATTCATTTAATATGTACTTGTAGACAAACTATATTACATTTCTGTTTTTTGATCCAATGGAAGGTTGCTTTTCTTTTTTGCGGTTAATTAAGTCCATTTACATTCCAAGAAATTAATTTGTAATCCATAATGGTTTTTTAATTATTCTGTATCCCCAGACTCTTTATTATCTTCAAAAAACCTCTCCATGCCTTGAGTATCTATTATTGTCTTCCTCAGTCTTTTATACTCAAAGCTGAGACCTTCAGGTAAAATCCATCTGTATCTTATTCCCTTCTCTCTTAGCTTGTCTGTCAATTTCTTAAACTGCCTTCTGTCACTGATGACCTTCCTTGGCAACTCCTTCATTATCCTTACTCTGCTTTCCTCCACTACCATTGGGCTCTCAAATTGTTTACTTAAGATTCTTCTCACTATGTCTCTTGTAGTAAATTTAACTACCACATCCCTTGGTAACTTGCGCTTTGATCTTACCAATCTGAAGTCTGAAGGCAGAATTCAATAGATTAGAGCATGCCTTTTCCAACAAGCCGAAAATTGCCGTCTTCTGAGCTTCCTGGATCAAGATATTAATTTTTAAAGTTCCTAATTTTTCAAAAATGGCAGCCACGATATTTCCAAGCCCCCTTTTAAAAATTTTTTATAATTTTTTAAAGTCCAGTTCCACTTAATTTTATATAAAACCTTTGACCTTTCTTTAATTGCCGCCGATGTTTCTCTATGGTTTCAGGTTCTAGAGAGTACCCGGATGCTTGAAGATGCCTCTTCTCTCAGTGTTTACTTCCTGACTCTCTGGCCGTGAAGTCTTGCTCTCAATGATTGTAGATCCCACGATAGTTGCAAAGATGTCACTTCCTGTTTCGTGCTAGGAGTCTGCAGCTATGCTATGGCTGGGTTTTTTTTTTCAAAGCCACAAGAATTTCAAACAACAGTTATTTTTCTGTACTTTTCGGCTTGCTTTTAACTCCAAAAGCTCCACTTTTACCCCCTTCCACGTCTCTTTGAATTTGTGTTCTTAAAGAAACCCCACTGGGATCTCTCGTCAGCCAAAGTAAGTCCCCTCAAAATTTCCAAGCATGTCTTAGACATATTCCTTTTCTGGAAAATGTAGGCAGCAGGCGTTAGATTGCCTTTTATGCCCAAAACAAAGATTCCGGTCTGCTGCTCCTAAAAAAAGCAGGTCAGCTCACCATGTTTCAGCCCCCGAAGTAAGACTGTGGAGGTTCTTGGACCCTTCAAGACCCACACAGAAATGCTCTCATCTGATACGGTGAGCATTGCACTGGTCGTCCCCATGGTCCGTGAGAACCTGGCCTCATTTCTAGTGCCAGCTCAAGGCTGTGCAGACATTCTTCCAGCAGTGCACACCCTGGTTGTTAGGTTGCAGGAAGGGCTTGAGGCCCGCTTTCAGACTTTCACCCAGGATAAGGTCTACATGATGGTGACCATGTTAGACCTATGCCTTAAGGGCATAATCGTCGAGCAGGCCAATGAGCTCGATTGCTGGTGAGACGAGCTCTCCCAGAAGGTTGAGCACTGCAGAATCAGTGCAGGCCCAGTGCTGGTAGCTGAGGAGGAGGGGGGTGGAAGCAGCTCATCTGCTACTGCCACTGCTGTTCATCCCCAACCTCCCCAGCTAGGCAGTGTTTCCCACCAGACTCACACCAATAAGAGTGCTGAGATGACAGCTCGTTGGTCCCTCTGGGAGCGGTAGGCCCCTGAGAGCGGAGACGGGTGCTGCGATGGTGAGGGACTATCTTTCAGAGCCCAAGAAGTTGCAGGAAACATCTCCTTTGGACTACTGGGTTGTGAAGGAGGCGGTCTGGCCGGCCCTCTCCTTCGTGGCCAAGGCGTTCCTCTCATGCCCACCGATGAGCGTGCAGAGCAAGCGCATCTTTTCACGTAAGGGCGACATTGTCTTCCCATATTGCAATCGCCTGCAACCCTGGACAGTTGAGCAGTTGGTCTTCCTGAAGGTCAACTTGCCTCTGTTTGGCTCCCCGAACGTAGACTTTGAGAGTGAATGAAGTGAGTACCTACTTGTGCCTGCATTCTCTCTTGGTCCGCGTTTGGAAGGTGGTTGTAAAATGCTCTCCCACTAAACATAGACTAGAGTCCAAAGACAGCCCAAAAACTCACTCACAAATTCATTGGCAATACACCCCCCCACCCCTCATCGATCCTCAAATGGGACAGTGATAGCTGGTGTGTTGCTGCTGAGCTGAGAGAGAAGGAATGGTTCCCTTCCTCTCAAACAATCTGAGGCCCTCCCAGTGATCTTCCTCATTTGGGGTGCAACGTTGGCTCGCCTCCTCGTGGTGCACCCTGAATATTGCAAAAGAGCCTGGACCAGTCAACCATCCATCACTCAAGGTAAGTCTAAATGCTTCTTGCTTTGTGTCAGATACAGAATGATGTGGAGCTAGGTGTGGTCCACCACTTATCTTATTTGAGAGTTGTGTTGTTTGGGGGCAGGGCTGGAGAGCTGGCATCTGTAGATTGCACGTTCTGTGGCAGGGGAGCTGGCATCTGGGTGAGAGACCCAGAACCAGCATGCTTGTTGTGCTTGGCCAGCTCTCCCCGTGTTGTTTGGAGAGGAGATTATTTTAGATTGATTTTAGACTTTTATATTATGTAAACGTAATGGTAAATTTTTAAATGGTATAGAATGTATAATTGTTTTATTGTTTAACATGGCTTTTGCCACACCCTGTAAGCCGCCCTGAGCCTGCCCCGGCGGGGAGGGCGGGGTATTAATAATAATAATAATAATAATAATAATAATAATAATAATAATTATTATTATTATTATTATTATTATTATTATTATTATTATTATTATTATTATTATTATTATTATTATTATTATTATTATTATTATTATTATTATTATTATTATTATTATTATTATGCTCTGCTTTCCCTGTGCCCCAGTACTTTTGGCTGGATGCAGCATGATGCTGGCTTCAGGAGCCCTCCAGCTGACTTGGGCCCCAGGAATCTTGTTTCCCTGGTTCCCCTCATTCAGAGGCCCTAACTGTTATATTTGTGGGGAAGATCCTGGCCAATTCTTTTGACTTTTCAGATGTTTAAACAGATAGCAGTCCAACTGGAAATGCTAGACAAAACTGGATCGCCATACAGCCACCTATTCAATGCAGACTGATTCAGTTCCTCTTGATGAGTAGACTGTGGATTCCTGCTTTGCTCCTTCTGTAACATATGGCATTTGAGCATATAGGTTGGGATACCTGACACCATCCCTTTGTGCTCTAGATCTGAAATGGTGCTCATGTGACCTTGTTTTTTTGTTAGATGCTGTCAACGATTCCTTGATGAAGAACCTATGCAGAGTGTTTTCTAGTGAATATAGGTTACATGATTCATCTGTTTGCAGTATATAATATTTAAAGTATATATGAGCTGGCATATGACAGTGCAAAAGACACAGTTACAATGAGATGAATAGTCTCAGATCATTTCTGGAGAGTTTAAAAAAGATAAATCTACCAAAAGCAGAGCCCACTCTGAAAACACTAATCAAAGGAGGAAACATTGACAACCAGAAGAAACAGACATTAATTATTTCATACCATTCTCCGCTATTTCTCTGGCTATGGAACATCATAGCTGTTATCATCAAAATGATTATTAACATAATTTCAGTTTTCTCTAATCCAAGAAGACTCTCAAGCATTGTACAAGCAAGTTTTCTGTTTCTGTGACTTTTTTTTTTTGCCTTCTACCAAGTAACACCATCCCTTGATAGGCACTGACAAGAAAACCGCACACAATAAAATTCTAGTTTGAAAACAACAGCTTTGAGTAATGCCAGGGTCGCTGACATTTTTTCCCCCTTTTACTGTCACTAATATACACAAAAAGAATCTAAAGATGAATACCATATGAGGTGGCCAAAACATTAACCAGACATTCCTGATGCTTTTTAAGGGACTTAGCCAAGAGTGAGTTCTTGGGGGGAAGGGATGTGGTAGTTGGAACAGAGCCATTAAAACACACACACACACATACACAATGCTGGTATCTTTACTTATGTGTTGCAGTGATATAGACAGAAGTGCTGATGCCAGCCCCAGAAACAGTAGGAGTAATGCCTTCATCCCATTCAAAACTAATCCTGGCCTCTTTAAAAGATAGATATGCACATTTATGGGCACTTGCATGCAAACCAGTAGCAAAATTGTATAACTTTATGACCGCTAGACTTGTAGGAGCACTCTGAAAGTGAGCATCGGAACATAAATAATTTAAGGACAGACTACAGGACCCCTAATCATACCTTGCAAGAGCACCATGGATTTCCCAAGAGTTTACTGGGAACAGTAGAAAGTTAGGACACCAAAGGTTGCTCTTGAAATTTGAAATGCCTCTTTTTGAAGCTTGGTCTGTGTGATACTTTTGATTTTTTTTTTAACGCCTCCATCTTTTTCACACATTGGTACTATAAATAAAACAATGAAAAAATGATGCATTGTTTTAGCATGTAGATCTACTCTTGCCTTTCAAAGAGATTAAAGCTATATGAGATTAAAGCTACAAAGTACCCCATGAATGCTGTTCTTCAAAGGAATGAAAAAGAAAACTGTATAACATGTGCACCTACATAAGCCTTCTACAGATTGAAATCACCATGTACAGACAGTGAGCACTGGCCTGGTTTGTTCCCTAGATGCAATTACTAGTTTAGAAACATGGAATCTATGCACATAGGAAGGGTATGTGCATAGACTCTTGTCACCATGATCATAAACGTTTTTTTAAACATTTCCAATCACAGGAGCATATGTGACCACACTTCCTACACATCTAGATGACATGTTCCAGGGCCAGTGTTCACAAAAGGGTGGGAGAAAGGGTCAATGCTCTTATACTAGGGCTGCCAACCTTCAGATGGGGCCCGGTGGTCTCCCAAAATGACAACTGTTCTCTAGATGATAGAGATCAATTCCCTGGGAGAAAATGGCTCTTTTGGAGAGTGGACTGAATGGCACTATACCCCAGTGAGGTTCCTCCTCTCCCAAAATCTTACCCTCTCTAGATTCTACCCCCCAGATATCCAGGTATTTCCAAACCAGGAGTTGGCAACCTGTCTTATGCCTGCTCCCCCTCTCCATACATTGCCTCCTCCCTCGTGGCCAACAGGAGGCTCCTGGTGATCTGACACTGATCATTGCATCTTTGAAGGTGGCCCTGAGGCAGTGGCAGAACTACAGAGCTTTGGCTTTCCTTTCTTCTGGCTTCCTAGGCAGCTTTGCATGTAGAAGCATGTAGAAGAATACAATACCCTTCATCACCCTTTTCAGTAGCACCACAGATTGTACCCCATGGAGAATTTGCCCTGTAAATGAAACAACCAGTCTGCCCCTTTAAAGCAGAATCCAAACTGCGCTCTAAACAAGTGGGTGCCGAACCGGCTGTAATCACTTAGATATCGAGGGGATAAGAAAAGGAAAATGTCAACATACTATGCTGAAATGGGGAAAACACACAATATGGGGTGGGTTGACCTTCCGCACAATCAGTCGTGGCCTTCTCCAGGCATGCTCACATGGAGAATCATAAAAGTGTGAATCAGACAATCACAGATGTGTCCAGCAGTAATAACTATAATCATAGCAGCACCTCTTCTGTCATCCAGGGGTCTGATGCAGGCCTCATCCATCAGGCAAGGTATTCCTCTTTATATTAGACTTGACTTTTAGACCTTCCAGTCTGAGTGCTGAAGGGATGCATTGCTAAAATCTAAGTCTTAGGACAAAAACCTCATATGCAAAAACACAACACAGGTCACAGATGAATTTCTTGATATTGTTCTGGCTCTGATCCAGATGCACTCATGTGCAGTGGCTCTAACTGTTTATTTATTTATTTGATTTGTATCTTGCCCTCCCAGCCAAAGCAGGCTCAGGGCGGCTGTGTATGCAGAGATTAACAGTAAGTGTGAAAAGCATTCAGGGGAACCAAGTACAAGGACTAACAATCCTAAACAGATCAACACTATTCTATGTCTGGACGAAGCTGATGAATGAGATGGATGGGCCATAGATTCAGGATAGACAAAAGGGAAGACTGTACTCAATGAATGATTATACTGAGGAATGCACTGCCAAAGGATGTAGTGATGGCCACAAGCACAAATGGCTTTAAAAGGAGATTAGATGAATTCATGGATGATAGGTTACTAGCCATGGTGACTAAGAGGCAATAAACCTCTGAATACCAATGCCAGGAGGCAACATTGGGGGAAGGCTTCTATGCCCTCAAGAATAGCTGGTTGGCCACTGTGTGACAGAAGATGCTGGACTAGCCAAATCACTGGTCTGATCCAACAGGGCTCTTCTTATGCTTTTATGTCCTTATGTCCATAGACAGAGATAACAGTGTGATCCTAAGCAGAAACATACTATCATTTGCCCATGGATTTACAAGGGATAACTTTGCTTGGGTTGTACCTGCCCCTCCTGAACAGCCACTCAAGTAACGTTATTTTCTGTCTCTATCTCTACACATGCCTCCCTGGAAGCTAAATTGGGCCAAGAGCCATGCGCATCACATCATGGACAATCCTTCGTTCAGAAATAATGCATGTGTGAATACCGACTTCTGTGAGCATGTATCCATAGCTGGAAATTTGGAGCAATGAAACTGAAAACAGGGACATGGTTTCAGATTTCCAATTCAAAACGCTGCAAACTGCAAACTACACTGTGTAGAATCAGTGAGCACTGGCCTGCTTTGCACATACCCTTCCATATAATACCTAACACAGTGCTTGGTTTTTATGCTCCAGCTATTGCCTGGCACCATTGGCAGCATGTCTCCCCAGCAGCACATATTAGACTAATTACCATTAAACAATAACCGCTTATGCTCTTTTCTTGGCTCAGAGTTCAGGAGATCTTCTCTGTCCCTCCTCCCCCCTCTCTTTTTTTCCTCTGTAGTGCACGCTTGCCAGATTTCACAGAATTCCCAGGGCTTTCGAAGTAATCTAACACCTGACGTGAAATCATTTCAATAAAGTCGCTGTTTCATCACAGAAATGATCCCAACGCTGGCTCCAGTCTCCCCACTCTTTGTGAATGCCACTTTGCCCTTCCCCACCTGTTTCATGTTTCTCCTCCTCCCTTTATCTGCCTTTTCCACACAACAAGACAATCCAAAGTGTGTGCCATTTAGGTGTCACCAGGTCTGCAAGGCTCGAAAAGCTCTGCCGGGGAGCATAAAAAACAAAAAATCACTGGCAGTTCCATGGAATCACATTTCTCTGCTGCAAGGAAAATTGAGAAGCAGGGAAAGGTAGCTAGCTATAGAATGCAAGTTTGAATGAGGACACTTTGTCTGTGAATGGAAACTCTACATTCTTTGTTAGTTTAACAGGCTGTGTCTGTTCTCCTCGAAAGAAATTGTATGAGAGAAGATTGGATTAAGTAGTTTTTATTTTATTTCAATGCACTTGTTCACTTTTACAAAGATCAACTTACTTAGCCATGTAATAAACTCTTGTTTTACAATAATAGTAATGTATATTATATCACTGTAGGTACCTGCAAAGCACAGAATTAGAGGAGGCAAAGAAAACAGTTGTTCCTTTGGTGAATGAAGCATATATCATTACTTCCATTCACTAGGTTAGATATAACGTGAGCCTTTGCGAGCTATTCAAAACACTATCCAGCTGCCGGCTAATCAGCTTTAACGTCAGAGGGAAATAAAAGCCTGATGCCCATTCTACTCATTTTAAACATCTTTCTCCATTTTTACCCCCTTTGCTGTGAATGCTATAGCTTGATTTTAAGTTTAGAGTAAAGCTGCTTTCATTTGGAAATTATACAGTAAGCAATGTATATTTATTCTATAATTTCCCAGGCTTTGGTGTGTGTGTGGGGAGAACTCTATGAAAAGATGGCCCCTCCATGGAGTGGGGGCTTTTGAACTGGTCCCCCCAGCTTTCCCTTTAACATTAATTTGATCAGCTGCAGTTATCAGTTGGTGCTTATTTATTTAAAGTATCTTGATCGCACCTTATCTCCACAAACTTAAAGGAGCTAAAAATAGCAAAAATGAAAGGGATGCAGACAGTGGACGTGTCAATAAAACACAGTTATAAGCTGAGACGCAGTTTAAAATTGATACTGTTAAACTAACCAGAGATGGTTTACACCTTTGGTGTAGTGGTTAAGTGTGCTGACTCTTATCTGGCAGAACTAGGTTTGATTCCCCACTCCTCCACTTACAGATGCTGGAGTGGCCTTGGGTCAGCCATAGCTCTTACAGAGGTAGTCCTTGAAAGGGCAGCTGCTGTAAGAGCTCTCTCAGTCCCACCCACCTCACAGGGTGTCTGTTGTGGGGGGAGGAAGATAAAGGAGATTGGGAGCTGCTCTGAGATTCTAAGATTCGGAGTGGTGGGCAGGATATAAATTCAATATCTTCTTCTTCTCCTCCTCCTCCAGCAAAATGGCTCATGGAACAGAAGAGGAGGCTTACCTAAATTCATTGGTAACAGGTAGTGAAGGGGCCTACCACACCCACTCCGGTAAGCTCTTTCAGAGGAATGGACCTACCACAGGAAATGGCTGTGAAATAACCATTGCCAAATGGACCATACATCTAGTTCAATCCCCTGCACCCTGCAGGAAATTCACAACCACTATTTCACCATACTTGGTCAAGGTACCACGAGGAGAAAGCAGTTTGAGGAACACAACTGATACACTGGACAGCGTATACCAGGGCATTCCATTTGGGAGAGATGATGGTTTGAGGGCAGGCTAATTCGGTTCCATGCCAGGAAAAGCTTCAGCAGAAGACTGATACCGAGTAACCTCTACTGATGGGGTAGGAAGGCATTTCCCCCTGACCAGTAGGCAACTTTTCTATCATTTCATAGAAAAGGTTGGATAAGCTTCTGTTTTTAGATGAAGTCTGCAAGCTTCCCCCCACCCCCAACTTTGGGCTAGGTTTTTGTTTGAAACTAATCCAGAGAGAATTTCGCAGGAGTAGTTGGAGTCAGACATGACTAAGGTGTACAATGTTATTTTATCAGCTGACTTTAGAGTTATCTCAGAAGTGTCAGGACTTAATAACAATGTAGATACTCAATGAGGAGATGCCAACCTGGGCATGACAGGAGGATGATAGGGCTGTCAGCTGTAATGGGAAAAGGAGGAGAGAGGGAAGAAGATCTGAATGTTAAGATAAGCCCCCGTTTTAGATATGTTTTGCTTGAATTGCTGCCTTGACACTCAAAAGGAGATGCTGGAGAGGTGGAGATGCTTCAGTGGTCACCAGGTGAAAGGCCACAGAGGAAGAGGTACTGTTAGGAACCTTAAATGTACAGTTGACAGCTGCACCGACAGGATTAAACTAGATGCCCATGAGAAAGAATGTACAGGATGTGATAAAAATAGTAGAGGAAAAGAGCTATTTTTACAGTTTTCTGCCACCTGAAAGAATTAGGAAATAATTAGGCAGGTTGTGAAAGAATTTACAGCTTCCAATTGAGTTTACCTGTGAAGATTGCCTCTCTTTCCTGTAGACATACCCTATCACCAGAGATAACTTTCTTCCTGGTAGATATATCATGTTATCATAGGTGACTTTCTGATTTCTTTTTGAAAGTTTAGGGGAACGAATGGGCTTGGTTGAGACTGCACATGACTTCACCCATTTTATGTTCCAAGGGAGACATTTATGTTAAAAGTGTGTGTCTGTGTGTGTATTGGGGTGCATAGAGGTTTCAAGGCTGGTTCCAGAAATGCTGTTACTCCAAGCAAGGCCTTATACTTTATTGCTCTTACAGCTGTTCAGGTCCAGAAGGTTATACCAAGAACTTAGAATCATAGAGCTGGAAGGGTCCTCCAAGGTCATCTAGTCCAAGCCCATGCAGGAAATTCACAACTACTAATTAACAAATTCACAACTTAGAGTTGCTAACCTCCAGGTGGTGGCTGCAGATCTCCTGCTATTACTACTGAACTCAAGGCAACAGAAATCAGTTTGCCTGGAGAAAATGGTGGCTTTGGAAGGTGACTCTATAACATTACACCCAATTGCAATCCCTTCCCTCCTCTGGTTGCATCCCCACAATCTCCAGGTATTTCCAAACCTTACCATCACTTCCCACATTGACAATAGCCAAGAACAAGATGAGCTTCAGTGGTGTAGCAGTTTCATGTTGATGGTTCTGCTTCAATAGTTGCTTGGGTGACTTAGCCAGAGAACTGGTCCTGGTGGAGCTGTTTAGGGGAAATGACATAGAGCACAAGTTTTGCAGGCAGGAAGGCCCAGATTCTATCCCTGGCCTGTCCAGTTGTATTAGAGTTTCTATGAATTATGTGCTGGACAGATAAATGTATTACATTTGATTGTAAAGATCAGATGGTATCATTTTGTAGAAAAAGCCAGATCAATTTGGTTTCACACAAAATACCTTAAATGGCTGCTAAACAGGATTGTATTGTTGGTGTTGGTGTTTTTCATAACTGGATACCCACAGAAATGCTGCAGATCCAAAGAGATTGGCATAATAGGATTTAACAAAAAAAATAGTATTTCTAAATGATTGATATGATTTGTGACTGATTTAAATGTTTTATTTACATGAGTTACTGCTGATCAGAGCAGCAACACAACAGGGTGAGAAGGAGTAGATAATGGAGCTGCGTGTGAATGTGCATGTGCAAAGAGTTGATTGCATTATATTGCACTGTTAGGAAGGAACAGAGTCAAACAGCCTGCAAAGCAGTCATGAATATGTTAATGAACAAACTGTCCATCAAAAATCGGCTCCTTGTTCATGGCTGGGGAACAAAATGTGAGATGAACATTTGAACATCCTAATTAGAAAGTGTAGATGACTGGGGAAGCAATGGCAAACCACCCCGTAAAAAAGTCTGCCATGAAAACATCATGATGCAATGTCACCCCAGAGAAGAAAATGACTGGTGCTTGCACAGGGAACTACCTTTTCCTATTTAGGTAGTTAGAATGACATAAGTGAGCTGGGCAAGAAAAAGACCCTTAGATCCTGATGAAACATTGCCAGTCAGTACCACTTGACATAGGTGAAGGATTTGGAGTATTTGTCAGTTTAGGAATATTAAAAAGGAAGCTGATATGTAGTTCTAGGGCTTTTGTTTGTTTGTTTGTTTTGAGCAGGAACGCACAGGAACACAGTTCTGACTGACTTGGCATCAGGGGGTGTGGCCTAATATTCAAATGAGTTTCTGCTGAGCTTTTTCTACAAAAAAGCCCTGTGTGAAGCAATGGTGATGTCAGGGGGTGTGACCTAATACACAAATGAGTTCCTGCTGACTTTTTCTACAAAAAAAGACCCTGTGTAGTTCCAACATACAAACAGCAGTTTAGAGAATAAGGAAGAACCCTGGAGGAAAAAAAAACTATAGTAAAAAAAAATGATGCCAGAGAATTTAGAAGTCATCAGCAAATGCAAACCTATCCATACAGCTGGCACCACACATGAGTGATTTGAAAAAGTAGCTTAGATATGCTTTTTTCTGTGTTTAAAATATAAGCAATTGGAATAAAAGAATTCAATGCATCTCAATGCTTGCTGAGTAGAAAGGACTATGACAGCTGAAACAGACAGGATTTGTTTTATTACCTTCCTCTGAGTCTGTCTGTCTGTCTGTCTATCTGTCTATCTATAAAACAAATTCTTTGCCCTGAACATTCTGCTGATGGTGTGTGCCGAATTGAGGCACAAGTGGTCATGTTTTTCAAGTGAAGCAACATCGTTGTCAGTGCATTGGAAGTATCAAAAGAGCAGATGCTGGAGTGGGTTGGAGGTAAGAAATAAGGCTGCATGCACAGCCGCAAACAATAGGCTCAGTGAATGGAACCAAAACCCTAGAAAATTACAGCCTTGCCAGAGGGAGAGAGAGAGAGTGCAATATTTCTGGCATTCAGTACATATATGTACTGAAAAAAAGAAAAATAAGTGGGGAAAGACAACAGACATGCCTACTGTCAAAGGAAATATGGTACAGTCATTCTTCCAGACACCGCATTAACCGATTGTTAATGGATCATTAATAAGGCCAACAGACTCTAGGCTATGAACTGGGCATGGGTTGATAATCAAGATGCCTGATTTTGAGAGCCAATATAGTGCTGAACCTATGAAGCTGCTTAATACTTGGCCAGACCATTCGTTTCTTATGATAAATATCACTTCCTCTGACCGGCAGCAGCTCTCCAGGGTCTAAGGTAGAGACCTTTCATGTCACCTGATTGCCTTAGCTGGAGATGCCGGGGATTGAACCTGGAACTTTCTGCATTCAAAGCAGATGATCTATCTCTGAGTCATGCCTCCCTCCCTTCTACACAAAGCACAGAGGTCTTTGATTCTTAGCATAATGGCTAAGAAAATGACCCAGAATGTCAGGACAATTCTCATAACAGTTAATGATTCCATGCCAGATGTGATGTAAGAAGACCTCTTGCCAGACCTTGAAGGCTTCTGATATTGTTTTTAGATTTGATCACAACCTCAAGGAGTGCAGGTGGACTTGGCTTAGTCCTGGCCAGTGGCATTTTGCCAGAGATTTTTGGAGGAAGGACTGGGGTAAAAATGTCCTCATTAGGTACTGTTTGCCCAATTTAAATCAGTCCTCCTCCAGAATTGTGAGTTGCCCAGCAGGGGGAAGTTCCAAGGATCATTGTAGGGCAAACAGCAGCTCCGGGTCAGTGATGTCATCATGTCAAAGAGGGGATCTGAATCCTGGTCTCCTGGATCCAAACCTGACACTTTAACCACTACTCCATGTTGGGTGTTCTAATATAAGCCTATTCCATGTAGGTCTTTTAGTAAGATAAGATAGGGTAAATGAGAGCAGATTCCCTTGTGTTATCCAAACAACTCCACAGTTCAGCTGATCTTAACCTCCAGAGAAGCCACTGCTTCTTGCAAACAGCCCTGATTTCATCCAGCAGCGCAGGTTCTTCAAGGGTAGTTAGCATGTAAAGAACCCTGAGAAGTTATGAAAAGTGCATTACTATAAGCTGGGCATGCTCAGTTTTATGACTGCTTATCTTAATTGTCTGTAATATCATCCAGAAGCCCCTATAAAGCTGAAAATGATTAGAGGAAAGTAAATAAACCAGTTTTCATTGCAGGAGGCAAAAATACCACAATGAAAAGCTTATATGGGAAGAGTTGGTCTCGTTATAACACCAACAACTTTTTGAATGGCAGCTGCTTACAAAGAGCAAGATTTGAGTTCAGTAGCACCAGCAAGACTTCCATTGCTTAAGTTCTTCTACTGTAGACCAGCAGTAGACCAACACTGCTATCCACCAGAAACAAAGTTGCTTTCAAGTGTGAAAGAATCCACGAACATCATGGAAGTTAGTGACAGAGTTTTAATGGGCAATTTCCTTAATGTGGACCTGGATAAGTATATAATTTATTCCTTGTAAGACCATGCATGTATTATATTGCAGAAGACCTTGGGTAGCCAGGGAAGACCAAAACAGATGTGATAGGGAATACAGAGGCTGTGAATGTCAAACATTTTCAACAGTCAGACTTACTGAATTTGAAAGTGTTGTTCAGAGGAGAATTGATCACCTGATTTGTTCAGTTTGAGCCAAACAGCCACGAATGTGTGCCAAACCAATTTGCACTGGGTTTTCTCAAAACTGATTCAAATTGATTAGTGGCCATTAGTGTCACTGAGGAATGCTGAAGGGTATGATTGTATTGAAACACAGCATTTATTTATGACTGATTTATATGATTTGTGAGGGATCTAATTGTCCATTTAAACAATTGTCTGTTGAATAGAGTTGCTGTGCAGCAAGGACAGGGGTGGGGTAGTAGAATGCGATCAGGCTGTGTGGGAACACTCATGCACGAAAAGCCAATTGCACTGTACTGCCTGGTTAGCACAAAATCCAGTGAAGGAATACGGTGACACAGCCTGTTGAACACCAATGAACAGAGCAATGTACTCCGGAGCCAATTGTTAAAATTCAGTTCCCTCAATGTGACCAGCAAACAGGACAGAAACCAGACTGGTTGGGTGTTAAGACATCCCTCACAGAGCTTATGGATCTCAATCTATAAAAAGTAAAAGGTGTGCTTCTGCAGCTCTGATTTGAATTGGGACCAACTGGAAAGAGACTTTAATTGGAACCCTACTCTCTTATTAGCAAGTTTAAAGTGGAGAGGAGATTTGCCCATTTTAAACCATTTTCCCCTTTAAATGTTTGAGTATACAACCCGTGACAGTCCAGACCTAAGTCTTTTCTGTTGCTGTCCCTGTGCCCAGTGAGGTTGTAAGGCAGAATTATTTAAAGGAGTTTATGGGGGCAGCTTCTGGTTTCATGTGTTACTTTTCTGTTTTAGTGTGGTGTAGTGGTCAGAGTACTGAATTTGGATCTGGAAGAACCAGGCTCAAATTTCCACCCTCCCTTGGAAGCTTGCTGGTGACTTCAGTCCAATCAAACATTCAGTCTAACCTACCTGACAGGATTGTGGTGATGGTAATATGGAGGGGAGAAGAATGACATAAGCGGCTTTGGAGAAAGGTGGGGGAAGAGGAGGAGGAGATTGGATTTATACCTGTCCTTCACTCAGTGTCTCAGAGTGGCTTACAATCTCCTTTCCCTTCCCCTCCCCACAATAGACACTCTTGAGAGAACAGCTCTGAGAAAACTGTGGCTAACCCAAGGTCACACCAGCAGGTGCATATGGAGGAGTGGGGAACCAAACTCAGGTTCTCTCAGATTAGAGTCCGCGCTCCTAACCATTATATCAAACTTGCAATGTTAAGAACACTTCTCTAAGAGTGAGTCCCATTCAATTAAATGGAATTTACCTGCTTAGGAGTACCCTCTTAATGATATTTTTACTTGCCTGTTTCTAGCTACATGTTATAATCACTTTAGGGGATGTACCTATGCTCTTAACCCATCAGTTGATTAATTAATTAGTAACAATGTAGAAAGCCAGGTTTTGATTAGCAAAAGTAAATGAGAGCAGGTTGGACTGCCTTTCCTCCTTCCCATGTAACCCTAATCCAAAATTTCCCTTAGACAGGCTCTCTAAAATTTCCCTTTTGATCGACAAAATTTCCCTTTGACAGAGATGTGTGACCTCTGCCACACTGCTTTTGTCCTGAGTGTGCAAGAGCCTTATTAATTCAAACATCATATGAAAAGAGGTTGCATGATTGGCTGGTCCATGGACTCTCAGGTTGAGGTGGGTGCTTGGAATTCCTCCCTTTCCCTTTCTGCCTTCCTTCATATTCATCCTTGCTTCTCCTTTGCCTTTTTCATCCTTATCCTTCCCCAACCTTGGTATGACCCTTGTCCCATTGAAATAAATAAGATTCGTGTGTGTAACTGTTCACCAAATCCCCATTGATTTTCAATGGGATTTAGACATGCCTTCCTTTTTTCGAGTTATATTTTTTGCTTTTTGCATCCACAGAAAAGCCAATTTAACTATTTTTCAAGCTTTCTTTAAACAGGAATAAAAGGGGGGGCAAAGCTTTCTTCTCCCCTCCCCTTAAAATGTAGGCATAGAGTGATGTGTGTATTTTTCACCTTACAAGTTGGATTTTGGAAAGGCCTTTATTAGAAATATGAAGCATGTTTGACAATTTGGCCTTACTTGAAGGAGGAAACACAATCTTTATTCCTTGATTGTTCAGGCTCTTTCTTTTTTTGTTTGTTTTTGGTTCTATATTGTACAGGTGCCCGCCTGTGCACAGCTGGCTCTCTTCCCCTGCCAAGACTTGTGCAGAAAATAAAAATATTTGCCAGCTTTGCTTTTACAACAGCAAGAAGGACAATGGAAATGTATTTATTCCTTCCTGCCCTATGGGCCTCTGAGCAACGCTCCTTCACTGCCCACGATGCAGGAGTCTGGCACGCGGCTGTGCTTTGCAGGCTGCCAGCCAAAGTGTTTTGTTCAGACTCGGGCTGGTAACAGTTTCCTTGCCAAATGACTTGTCTTCATCACAGAGGCCAGAGGCAGACATCCGGGAAGGGATTTGGAAGTCACTGGCAGGCTCTCCTTCATGTGTCATTTCCCTGATTCCCAAATGCCAGCTTGGATAATTGTTGTGATTCAGTCTGACCACCTAAAAGCTCCTGTCTACAAGTGCCTTGTGTCTGGTTGTCATGATACTAGAAAGTACTTCTTCATTCAAAGAGTAATTAACATGTGGAATTCACTGCCTCAGGAAGCGGTGGAAGTTACAAGTACAGACAGCTTCAAGAGGTGATTGGAGAAACATATGGAGCAGAGGTCCATTAAGTGCTATTAGCTACAAGGTATAGATGGAACACTATGCCTGGGGCAGTTATGTTCTGTATTCTTTGGTGCTTATGGGGGGCACAGTGGGAGGTTTTTTTTGAGTTCTGGCCCACTGGTGGACCTCTTGATGACACCTGGGTTTTGGCCACTGTGTGACACAGTGTGTTGGATTGGATGGGCCATTAGCCTGATCCGACTTGGCTTCTCTTATGTTCTTATGTTCCTCCGCTATCCAAGCAGTGACAACAGCTATTGGCTCTCTTGCCTGTGAGAAAATACCTTAGTCTGGCTATTCTTAGGGTGTGCTTGTTGGGTCTTTATTTCTTTTCCTTTCATTTGTCCATGATTGTTCCTTGGATAAGTCCATTGGCACTGGTTGTCAGAATGAATAAGTTTGCTTTGTGTCTTACTCTGCAGTGACTTTGGAGAGGCCATCATGGAGTGCTTTCACAGATGCTAAATAATGCACTTTCAATCCACTTTCAATATACCTCAGCAATTGTTTGCAAGTAGATTTTGCTATCTCACATAGGGGAAAAACAGTTGCAAAGTACACTGAATGTGCATTAGTCAGAGTGTGTAAAAATACGGTAAAAATGCATGCCGAGAAATGTCTCAGAAGTATATCATGAGTATGAGGAAGAAACCTGTTAATTCTTTAGATATACTGGCAAATGTCTGTTGTACTTCTGTCTATGAAACTTATTTTTGGCATTTATATCTGCACAAAAGTAAATATCAGTATTGACTAGTAAATGGAGGAAGGCAGAATAAAATTTTGTATATTTAAATTTATACATTTATATGATTGATTCAATAAAGAAATCCACAGCCCTCAGTTTTCAAAACCTGGGCACAGTTGCTAATGATAGGATGGTTTGGAGGTCATTAATTCATAGGGTCATCATAAATCAGAAATGACTTGATGGTATTTAACATACAAATGTGTGTGTGTGAACACACATTTACTTTGGTAAATGTCAGGATTTTCAGACATCCCATGGACCTCTTAAATTAATTCACTTCATTATCTTACATGTAACAAATTAGGAATCCTCTGCTGTATGCATGTATCATATACTGGGGTTTTAACTTCTGTATTTTACGATCGTTATTACTGTTTTTATTTTTTTCAAATAAAAACTACACATAACAAAATTTAAATGATCATACGAGGACAGGAACAGAAGGAAGAAAATGCAACTCATGTACAAGCAAGAGACAATGCATCGACATTCTATAAATACATATTGAAAGGTGATGGGGTTATGACTCAGTGGTAGAGTGCCTGCCTTGCATACAGAGGGTACCAGGTTCAATTTCCAGTTAAAAAGGGTCAGGTAACAGTTTATGAGGAAGACCTTGACCTGAGACCCTGGAAAGCATCTCCTTTGCATACAGAAGATCTCAGGTTCATCCCAAGGGTGGTGTGAAAGACTTCTTCTTTGAGAACTCGATGGCCACTGACCAAGCAGAAAATATTGACCTTGACAGAGTGCCAGAGTTCAGTGGGCTTAAAGGAGTCCAATATGCTTAAGATGACACTCCAACAGCTTCATGTAATTAAATTATTGAGCAAGGGAGAAGGGAAAGACTAAAAAGGCACTAGTTGACTGTCTTAGATCTCTATTTGTACTTCTTGAATTGTCCATCTTGCAAAATATGATTGGATCATGGGGAAGGAGCACTCTTGGTGCTAAGCATCATCATCTTGTATCTGGGAGTGGTGTATAGTGCATCAGGGGAGAGGGATGAAACTCAGCACCTCTCAACACACTCCATGAGTGGGCAAGTATAAACAAGGCTGGTGAGATTGCTGACTAAGTTTGCAGCCAGTATGGATTTGCACACCAAAGTCTCTCTCCTATCCTGGCTGTTTCTAATGGCCATGCACTTGCTCTGGGCATCTTGTCAAAGAATCCTTTTCTGTGATCAGAAACAAATGCAGGTTTATAGATGGATTGAACCAGCAAAATATACAAATGGCTTCAGAGACAGCATACCCAAATCCCTCCCTCTAATAAATGCTTCATGGGGAAAGGGAAGTTGTGCTGAGTCCCTTCTGGGATGAATGGTGGAGGAGGAAAGGCTAAAATTCCTCATTCTGTTACAAGGGAGGGAAGCTCAGGCTGTGAGGCAGTGTACTAAAGAATGCAAATCCCTCTCCTCAACTGCCAATTTGAGACAAAGGGAGTCCAAAGTGACTGTGGGGAGGAGGAAATCCCCAAATGATGATATTTTTTCACCACACACTTGTATAATAAGCAGAGGTCATTTCATAGAAAAAAGAGGTGCCGGAACTCATTAGCACAACTCATTTGCGCAACTCATTTGCGTATGCTACACACCCCGACACCCCTACACACCTCATTTGGGTATGCTACACACCCCTCACCAGAAGGTGTACTAAATTATATCAGCTCAGCATCTACCTTAAAATGCTTCTGGAATTCTAATCTGGATCAGGGCAGCTCGGCAGTGCTGATGTTGTTAGACATATCAACTGCGTTTGATACGGTCGACCATCAGTTACTGACCCGCCGCCTCGCTGATGTGGGGATTCAGGGGTTGGCCTTGCAATGGCTTTCCTCTTTCCTTGATGGTCAGGGACAAAGGGTGGTGATTGGGGGTGAACTGTCCCAGAGGCACCCACAATTGCGGGGTGCCACAGGGGGCAGTGCTCTCCCCGATTTGTTTGACATCTATATGTGCCCCTTGCCCAGATTGCCCGGAGGTATGGGCTGGGTTGTCACCAATATGCTAATGACACCCAGCTCTATCTACTGATGGATGGCTAGCCTGATTGTGTCCCAGAAAATTTGGACCTGGCATTGCAAGCTGTGGCAGAATGGCTCAGGCTGAATAGGTTGAAGTTGAACCCAGCAAAGACAGAGGTCCTTTGCCTGAGCTGTGGCGGCCTGGGAAGGGAAATCCCCCTACCAGCTTTTGACGGTGCGCCATTGGAAATGCATGCAAGGTCAAGAGCTTGGGGGTGCTGCTGGAGCCTTCCTTGTCAATGGAGGCCCAGATAGCAGCCACTGCTAAATCCACCTTTTTTCATCTTAGGCGGGTGAGGCAGTTGGCCCCCTTCCTGGAGCATGACAAACTGGCAACAGTAATCCATGCAATGGTCACCTCGAAGTTGGACTACTGTAATGCCTTCAACATGGGGCTGCCCCTGTGCCAAACCCGGAAACTGCAGCTAGTGCAGAACGCGGCAGCCAGGCTGTTATTGGGGCTCCCTAAGTGGGAGCACATACAGCCGAGGCTGCGGGAACTGCCCTGGCTGCCAATAGTGTACCAGATTCGTTACAAGGTGCTGGTTATTACCTTTAAAGCCCTATATGGCCAAGGACCTGCCTACCTTAGGGACCACCTCTCCCCATATATTCCCCAGAAGGTACTGAGATCTGGTTCGCAAAATCTGTTGACAATCCCTGGGCCTAAGAAGTCCAAACTGAAAGCTACAAGAGAAAGGGCCTTCTCGATTACAGCTTCCCACTGGCGGAACCAATTGCCAGAGGAGGTGCAGGCCTTGTGGAGCCTTGCCCAGTTCCACAAGGCCTGCAAGACTACCCTCTTTCAGCTGGCTTTTTCTTAACGTGGAACCTATTGTACCGTCGTCACAGAAAAATTGTAAGATGGGTAACATTGAGACTGTAGCACTGGAACTAAATTTGATGGTTTTAATTAGATGGTTTTAATGTATGGTAATAATAGTATATATAAGTGAGTTGTGATATGTTGTGTAAACAGTTTTGCTTTTTAACTATTGTAATGTTTGTATATTATGTTATACTATGTGAGCTGCCCTGAGCCTGCTTTGGTAGGGAAGGCAGGATACAAATGTATTATTATTAATTATTATTATTATTTGTCATAATAAAACCTTACTCTCATCATATTTTTAAAATTACTTTCTCCTCTGAGGCTACAGTGGCATAATGAAGATTTCCATCTGTCTGCTTTATATGTTTTGGTTATTTTCCCATTTTTGTGGGGGAAAATATTAGAAAGTTTGTCAAATCTTAGAGCTCAGCAAAATTCTCACAGGGGGTTTGAACAATGAAGCCCAGAAGCAAGTATTTTTTGGGGGGGAGAGGATAAGAAAGAAAGAGCGTAATAAAATTTAGAGGAGGTTCTGGAGCTCCGCTCCTGTGAGCACCTGCCCAAAATAAGGCCTTATAATAAGACATTATACATGTTTTGCCCGCAATACTTTGACAAACCTTTCAAAGTATCATCATCCAGTTCTCCTAGTCAGCTGCAGTAATGGACAAATAACTGGACATTTTTTGGGGTAACTCAAAGGCCTGGAGGACATTTGGAGGGACAAAAAATCTCTGTGCAAAACCTTGCATTTACCACATTCCCAGTGCTGCATTCAAAACTGAAATGTGTATCGAAATGCAGCTCATGTTGTGCCAAATGTCAAAATATTTAAAAATAGTTGAGGAATTTAGTTCATTTAATTTGACACAGTATAATTAATGCAACCCAGTTTCCTTTTTAACTTGATGTTTCCTTCAGCAAAAAAGTTAGAATTATAGTATTTAAACAGTGCAAATTAAGAACAAAAATTACATCCTGACTCCTTTAGCTCAAGTGCACACATATGCAATAGAGTGCATTAAAGTATGTCATCTTTCCAGCATCCTCAAATATACAATACAGAACTCACAACATTAAAGTGGAAAACAGATTATTCTAACTTCTCTCTCACAATGCAAGAAATTATCCATAATTTTTTTTGTTTATATATTCAATTTATGAATTACCTATTCCCTATTATGTACAATGGGAATATGATTGTTACAATCCACATATAATAATGTAGTTATTTGACATTGCCAACTCTGGTTCATTTTCATTTAGTTCCTTTAATAATTCTTACATTCTTCCCAATGACTGAGTAGGCTCTTCAGACCATCAAACCAATCAATATCCAAAAACAATTCCATTTAAAGAACAGTATAAAATTTCAACCATTCAGTAAAACACATAAAAAGGGTCAAAATCACCTCATAGAAAGTTCATGCTGACCTACATACATGCACATTAGAAAATGAAATAATTACACCCAGAATGTCATGGTGGTCTGTTATAATACAGATGATTATTAAAATTATTTTTTTAAAAAAAAATAGCACTTCTGCTGCCCTCACTGTTTGCTATGAGATGCAAAGCAGGGAGATTGTGTGGGAGAGCAGATAATACAGACAAGAAGCATTTTATCCAACTAAAAGAAGTGGCCAATGTGCCTATCAAAGCAGGTTGAACTGAGAGGGCTCTCTATGCATAGCATAATTTTAACTGTAATTTAATGTAACTGTTTTAACTGTATGTATTAATTGTATTTTAAAATTGTTTTATAAATCATGGTATACCATGTCATGTTAGCCGCCCTGAGCCCGCTCCGGCGGGAAGGGTGGGATATAAATAAAAGTTGTTTATTATTATTATTATTATTATTATTATTATTATTATTATTATTATTATTATTATTATTATTATTATTATAGCATTCTGCTAAGACTGTCTCAGTGGCTTAGAAATCCTGTGACTTCCATAGCTAGCACTGCTGCACAGTTTTCCTGACCTTAGGAAGGACATCTCTCACTGTAATAAAATATTAGCACATTCCCATTCCAGTTGCCCCATTACCCCTCCCTTCCAATGAAGACAATAGACACCAGTGTATAGTTAATGAGGGCTTATTGAAATCTTAGAAATACACCTGAAGACCAAATCAGTTACTGTGGGGTTCCTAAGAGGCCTCCTAATCTGGTTTGCCAGCAATGGGGAGATCCACCATGGCTCTTAGTTCATTGTGGCAAGGCAATGCCTTGCTCCTCTTTGGTGCCTAAAATTGTACAGAGATATACTGCCCATTATAATCATCACTGAGCAGCATCAAGGGATTTACCTCTCCACACTCACTGGTATCCATTCCCAGGGCTTTTTTTGTAGCAGGAACTCCTTTGCACATTAGGCCACACTCCCCTGATGTAGCCACCATGCTAGTTACCACCATGCTTGAAAGGAGATGGATGGAGAAACAACAGGGTCTTAGTTAATTACTCTCAGCATTCCACAGTTAAGAAGGGTATTGCACATCAATCTCCAATTCTGATATATTTATGTGCTACACTATAGCAATGTGTATTGAATCTGGATAGAAAATGCATTATTCAGGAAATCAAAAGCCTTGCTGCTGGCAAGGATATCCATGCCATCTTATAAGTAATATTGACCATGGAATCAATATACTTATGGTTATTAATATGAACATTAAGAATTGCTGAGATTTGACTATTTGTTTTCCTTTGAATGATCCGTATGTTTAACTTTAACTGCTAAATAAATGCTGAGATACATATAATTTGGTAAAGACAATTTGTCTGCTTAAAAAAATCAGTTAAAGGGAGGATGGAAAGTTTTTAAAGGATTAAAGGTTTACTTCTTTTTTTCCACCCAGAAGCTGAAGGTGGATTAATTTCAGTGGGAAAGCGTGCAGCTACAACTCAGTGTATGTATGAACCTTTCAAAAGGCTTATTTTAAAAGGAGGGAAGCTTTTTTTTTTTCTTGGTGCGGGCTCCAACTGACAGCTATAGCAATAAACGATGGAAATAAAAACTTTTTTTTTTACAAAAAGAAGAAAGAAAGACAGGAGTGTCCGTAGGGTAGGGGGGGGGAGAAATTTGTCATGGTCTCACCTCCCCAAAGAAGTAGGATTTCCTACCAGGAACAGAGCACTTTAGAAAATTGTATTATGCATACTGACCATTTAAGCCTATTTAGTAAGTGTTCTCCATGTGAAAAAAACATGTAGCCATGGAGTTTAATTGAGCTACAGCTGGTGTTGATTGGTATGGGCATTTATTTTTCAAAACCTCTTAAAATACTAAAGAGTACCCGAGGAAGTGTTCTCTAAATGCAAAGCTCTAATATGCAATATTGTGTGTAGGCTGAAAGTTATCAGTGGAAATGCCTGAATATTAATTTCTTTTGAATCTTATAAATTAAATTGACAAATGGTAGGTTTGCTGGAGAGAATGCTATGCTACCCTTTTCATCTGGAGTGCTCTGGTTCAAAGGGTTACCTTCGCCATCCCTAGGCAAGCAACCCATAGAGTAAAAGAGCCTGGGGCTCTTTGGTTTCACTTATTTAGTTTGTACTTAAAAGGGTGTGGTGGGGCAATCTCACCAAAATGGTCATCCCCCAAAGGGATCTCATACAAAGGGCCAAACTGCATGAAATGTGGGAGATCTTCCTGAAGTGCTTTTTAAAGGTGTCTTCAATCTGTGCAAGATCTCTATTTGGGCCAGGGTTGCGATGAACGCACATGGAGCTGTCCTACACAGAATTAGATAAAGCAAACAGCAGTCCTTCAAACCAAGCTACAAAAAAGTGCCGTGTCACAAAAGGGAGGAATTACCTATACCAGAAATATCTATCTATCTATCTATCTATCATCTATCTATCTATCTATCTATCTATCTATCTATCTATCTATCTATCTATCTATCTATCTATCTATCTATCTATCTATCTATCTATCTATATCAGGTAGGTAGGTAGGTAGGTAGGTAGGTAGGTAGATAGATAGATAGATAGATAGATAGATAGATAGATAGATAGATAGATAGATAGATAGATAGATAGATAGATAGATAGATAGATAGATAGATAGATAGATAGATAGATAGATAGATAATCTATTTTGAATAACTTGTATAGTTACATAGAAACACATGTACAGTTAGGTAGATAAATGTGTGCATGCGTGTGTGTATTCTTTGTGTTAAGCGTCATCATATCGCTTCTGATTTATGGTGATCATATTTAAGAAGATATTGGATTTATATCCCGCCCTCCACTCCAAAGAGTCTCAGAGCGGCTCACAATCTCCTTTACCTTCCTCCCCCACAACAGACACCCTGTGAGGTGGGTGTTGAATTAGCATCCTCCAAAATGTCCTTTTGTTAACTACCTTGCTTAGGTTCCGCAAAGTGTGGTCCATGGCTTCCTTTATTCCATCAAACAATTTTATGCTGGGTCTTTCACCGAGCAGCATTGGTGGAGTGTGGATGGATCTTCCCTGTGGCCATTCTCTGGAGATGATGGTGCTTTTAAGTAGCTAGAATCATAGAATCATAGAGTTGGAAGAGACCTCTAGTGTCATCTAGTCCAACCCCTTGCACAATGCAGGAAACTCACAAGCACCTCTCCCCTAAGCTAGTGTTGTTGCTTCTCCCCTCTTTGCCTCTCCTTTTCCACCATCTTCTCTCCTGGCTCCTGCCCTCTAAGCACCAACTTCTATGGGATAATCACTGGCACCATCACTCACCATACAAGTCGTTATCAGCATTGGCAGGGTCACCAATGGTGGAAAGACCACCCTCACCAACAGACTCATGCAAGCTTTACTCAACTGTAGTGTTGTGCATCAGGAAGATTTCTTTAAGACCCAGGGTGAGAATGGATTTAAACAGTATGATGTTATCAGTGCTTTGGATATAGATGCTATGATGAATACCATCAATGCCTGGAAGAGAAACCCAATCAAGTTTGAACAATTACATGGCATTAACACACTAGATGTTTGGTGTGTTTGGCCGGTTTGGTGTAGTGGTTAAGTGTGCAGATTCTTATCTGGGAGAACCAGGTTTGATTCCCCACTCCTCCACTTATAGCTGCTGGAATGGTCTTGGGTTAGTCATAGCTATTGCAGGAGTTGTCCTTAAAAGGGCAGCTGCTGTGAGAGCCGTCTCAGCCCCATGCACCTCACAGGGTGTTTGTTGTGGGGTGGGGGTGGGGAGAAGATATAGGAGATTGTAAACTGCTCTGAGTTTCTGATTAAAAGAGAAGGGCGGGGTATAAATTTGCAGTCGTCGTTGTCTTCTTCTGAGTCTCTGATTCAGAGAGAAGAGAGGGGTATAAATTTGCAGTCATCGTCGTCGTCTTCTTCTACCTTAATTGATGTATTTGACTACTGATTCTTCCTATTCCTTGTGAAGAGTGCAAGAAGAGGAAAAGTTCAAGAAATTACACTGTTCCAGATCCACCTGGATTATATAAAGGTACCATCTGGCCCATGTGTGTTCAACATAAGAAGGTAATGGAAGATCTTCAGGTTGATGTAGTTCAGTTGAATGGAACATGGTCCAGAGAGGAGCTCTTCAACCATGTCTATGTGTATATTTGATTTGATTTTGATTTATTTTATTTCTACCCCATCCTATCCCACAAGTGGGCTCAGGGTGGCTTACAATAAGACCCATCAAAATGATAAAAACAGTAAACAATGAATGGCACTCATGCCTTCTGTCAGGCAAAGATGGCTCATGTTAGGCAAAGATGGCTATTCAATTCAAGGTGGGCAAAATTGTTCAAGGTGTAAAGGATTAAGTTTCCTTTCGCCTAGCACCCTGGGTCTGTTCTAGATTGTGGTCCCATGTACTCTGGCTAGTTTGGTCCTTAATGAAGAAGAGAAGAGTTAGTTTTTATACCCTGCTTTTCTCAACCTTATAGAATCTCAAAGCAGCTTACAATTTCTTTCCTTTCTTCTCCCTGCACCTTATAAAGTAGGCAAGGCTGAGAAAGCTGTGATTGGCCTAAGGTCACTCAGGCTTCATGTGAAAGAGTGGGGAATCAAACCCACTTCTCCACATTAGAGTCTGCCACTATTAACTATTGGAAACAACCTTGGCATTTAAAACAACAAGAACATACAAGGCCTTTTAATTTACATCTGCCAAGAATCAGAAACAGAATGGCTATATAAAAAAGAAGCAGGAAAGATTGTCATGGTCTGAATTTGTCCCAAAAGTGCCCTCAAGTGCATTCTTTTACTTTCTCCCTTAGAGCTAACCATGTATTGTATGGATGTTTTCATTAAAATCAAAAAGGGGAGAGAATATAGACTGAGACCATGACAATGAGTAAAGGGAAGTTTACCCCCTCCCGCAACATCCAGTGTGTTCACAACAGACTTTACTTTCCAGAGCCACTATATGCAAGGGGAGAGAGAGGTCCCCATGTTGGATTCTACATTATTTTACCTAGGGAAGCTTGAACACCAACCAGCTGGGTTCACTCACAAACAAGGACCCAACATTTTGATTATGATGATGATTATGAAGATGGTGATTATGAAGAAGGAGAAGAAGAGGAGGAGGAGGAGATTGGATTAAATCCCGCCCTTCACTCAGGCTGTTTTCGCACTGACCTTAATCAGCAGCGACGCCCCTCTTCACCGCTCAGGATCGGCGCGGATTTCGCACTAATTGCCGCGGAGCACCCGGAAGAGCCGGAAAGTCCCGCGGCTTCTGCGGCGCAAACGGAAACCGCCAAAAACCAGTTTCCATTTGCGCCGCAAAAGCCGCGGGACTTTCCGGCTCTTCCGGGTGCTCCGCGGCAATTAGTGCGAAATCCGCGCCGATCCTGTGTGGTGAAGAGGGGCGTCGCTGCTGATTAAGGTCAGTGCAAAAACGCCCTCAGAGCAGTTTACAATCTCCTTTCCCTTCCCCTCCCCACAATACCCTGTGAGGGGTAGGTGGGGCTGAGAGAGCTCTCTTGAGCAGAACAGCTCTGAAAGAGTTATGACTGACACAAGGTCACTCTAGCAGTTGCATGTGAAGGAGTGGGGAACCAAACCTGGTTCACCAAACTGGCTCTCTAGTGTTTGTTCATTAACCCGTTCATAGCAGGTTGCTTCAGCTATTCATTTCTAACAGTGTGGTGAAACACAATTGGCTTGTCGCACATGTTCATTCTCACGCAGCATAGTAAAGTCTCTTCCCCCTAGTCTTACAGAACCACACCTGCTCCACTGGGCAAGCAATTACTTACATAGACAACATTAGTTACAAACTGTTACCATTCTATTCCTTGATCATCTGAGCAATCCTTAGCATTAACAGCTCCTCAGATCAGCAGTGCTTTCATTCATGCACAATTGTGCAAAAACCCAGGACAAACCTCTTTGGCTGGCATTGAAGTCATCTGGTGCTGAACAGACCAGGCTTGGCAATTTGCTTTGATTGCTGTGAAATTTACGATATCCCTAATTTTACGCCAGTTTCACAAGTCTTGTTCTAAATTGGCAGACCACGTACCTGTTTTTTTTAAATATTGAAGAAAGGGCCAGGTTATTTGATTCTGTCTGTATCATTGATCAGTTTGGCCCTCAGAAGACAATGGCAATCACTTCAGTGCTGTAATGTACTATGATAAGGATTCTCACCTCACCCCCTGAGTCTGAGCCCTTTTTATTCCTTTAGGTCAGGGGTGTCAAATTCATTTGTTATGACGGCTGGATCTGATATAAATGAGACCTTGTTGGGCTGGGCCATGTCAGATTGGGCTGAGCCATGTTGGGCCAGGCCATGTGTATACCTATTTAAGATTAGGTAGCAGAGATATAAACTTTAAAGGATGCAAACACAATTAAAAAAAAAATTAAAGCATGCTTAAAACGTTAGCACTCCTTGGTCTTAAAGGTGCTTTCTTTGTATTTCTCTTATGGGATCCAGGGAACAGGGAAGCGGTGGTTCTTTCCTTTCAGCCAATAGAAGGAAAAAAGACTTGGCTCAGTAGCTCTGTTGTGAGATTGAGAGAGCATGGAAAAACAAACTCTGCCTTCCTCCCTAAGGGAGGAGGCTCAGCCAATGGAGAAAATAGAGATTTTGCTCTGTAGCTCCTGTACAATTGAGCAAGCCTTGCAAAACAAGCTGTTATTCAGAAGGAAGCAAGAGAGGGGAGGAAGGAAGCGAATGACAGCCAGTTGCTTGGGGGCTTGATAGGAACATAAGAACATAAGAGAAGCCATGTTAGATCAGGCCAATGGCCCATCCAGTCCAACATTCTGTGTCACACAGCGGCCAAATATATATATATATATATATATATATATATATATATATATATATATATACACACACACACACACACACTGTGGCTAATAGCCACTGATGGACCTCTGCTCCATATTTTTATCTAACCCCTTCTTGAAGGTGGCTATGCTTGTGGACGCCACCACCTCCTGTGGCAGTGAATTCCAGGAGCTCTCTGAGGGCCTGATTCGGCCTCCTGGAAGCATGTTTGACACCCCTGCTTTAGGCACTAGCAAGATGGGGATGACGAGGTGATGGCTGGTTCTTCTTGCTTCCTTAAAAAAAATGCAAGTCACTCTTTCCCAGCTCAGAAAGTTCAAGTTTGTGACCCTTACCACCTGTTGTTCGCCTCTGCTATTGTGTGATTGGGCATTCAGGTTTCACTGACTGATGGTCCACATCAGCAAGGACATGCCACCTTCTTTTCAATGAAATGCATGCAATGAAGCACTGATAGAGCTCTGGAAAAGATGGTTGGGCTGTAATTCACAGATCACTAAATGGTAAAGGAGCCATGGATTTTAAGTACAACAAAACAATGGGGAAATTTTAGAGTTTGACTTTCTAGTGATAAACAGTTTCACCACAAAGTGCTTACATGAATTCCTGGAATTTGAGATGAATGAAGCAGGTCAAATTCACATTCTCATTTCCTTGTCAATATAATTAGTAGCAAAGGCAAGCCTGTAATATCCACATTAAGTGTGGTGGTGGAAAGTGCCATCAAGACACAGCTAACTTATGTGACCCCAAAAGGTTTTCAAGGCAAGAGGTGTGCTGCCATTGCCTGCCTCTGCATAGTGACCTGGACTTCCTTGATAGTTCCCCATCCAAATGCTAACAAGGGCCAACTCTGCTTAGCTTCTGAAGTCTGAGGAGATCAGGCTAGCTTGGGGCATCCAGGTCAGAGCTTACTGTACCACTTATAATAAGGGTTATCCTCTTCAGCCTCATAGGACCTTGACACATTATGTATTTCATGTTCATAGAGAAGCTCTGGAAAATTCTGCCTTGGGCTGCTTTGGGAGCCCTTGGGAGGACAGAAAGGTGGTAATCAAAAACAGAAATAAAACTCCAAGTGGACTTGCTGTGAGTATCGCCCAGTTTAACTGGGGAGGAGATACAGCACACCCATGCCATAGCTCATTGAATGAAGTGAGGGATGAAGTAGGGATGCATTTAATGAAGTACTGAGGAATATATTCAAAGGAAGAATTTAGCCTTCTTCAGATTGATCTCTCTGTCAAAGCTCTATTTCACGGGCTATTTCTGGAATATCAAAGCACAGATTTCTTTTAAAAATGGTTGCAGACTACACCTGTGAGAATACTTTAAAAAAAAATGCTCTGCAAATTCCTTAGTCAGCTAAAATACAGATTTGAAACAGAAGCAATTAACACAGGATAATTTAGCATCCATCTAGTAACACCCAGCTATGTTTAGAAATTCAAAACAATGTCAACTGAAGCTCTATAGGCTTGGTTTGTTTCCAGAAATAACTTTTGAAATGATGCCATCATTGTACCGACTTCATAGACAGATTGCACCAGACTCCAAAGAGTGAACTGTAGCCTGTTATGTGTGTAATAAATAAACTTTGTTTTTGTGACTCCTACTCTAGGGAATCACTTCTGACTCCACTTACTTAAAGGTTTGTGGATATTGACAGAAATGTAACAGTTACCCCCTTGCATAAGAAGTGCACAGGCTCTGACATTATTAGCTGTGATGGAAGAACATAGTGTCAGTAGTGTTGCTTTTACATAGATTTAACATTCGGGATAAAGTAGCTCTAAGCTAGAAGTTTTTAAATGGAATGAGAGCAAGATGTTTCCTTGTTGAATAGCATGGATAGTTCCAGAGCAACTTTTCATGCGAATAATGATTACAAAGGGTTAGCTCATTTCTGGATCCAGGAGATCTGCTTCTGAATTTCCTGCTGGCTAATGTGAATTTTTTTTTCCAGTTTAAATTTTTATTAATGTTTTCATTTATACAGAATAAAACAAAATAAACCATAGTTCTTATTCTTAGCTTTAGAGTAGTGCATTTCAAAGTTACATTTAAGTCTTGTATTTTTCAGAAATAAATCAAGTTTTCATATATAGGATTAGATGGTAAGTACTCATTTTGTAACAAAAAATAACCACTACAAACCAAGGTGTTATAACTTTCTTTTCATATTTTTCAGGAGAACAATTGGATGTTACAAAAGCCATATTTGTGTATATAAAGTAATCCCAAATCCTTACCCACATTTGCATTGTTGGTATCTTATTGTCTTTCCATTTTTTTGCTATTAATGATTTAGCAATACTAATCAGTATTAAACTAAAGTCCTTCTAAATCTCATTTTTTTGTCTACTGTTTCTCAATGGTCCAATAGAATAGCCTGTGGTGTAAAATGAATATTAATTTTTAGTATTTCCGTTATTTTCCCAAGTATGTTACGCCAATAAGTTTGTATTTCCGGACATAACCACCAACAGTGCATAAAATTTCCTGCTGGCTGATGTGAAATGGTTATAATAATCATCACTAATTGCTTGACCTAGGAGAGAGGCCTTTAGGAAAGAAGGTTGGAATTAGGGTTGCCAGCTCCAGGTTGGGAAATACCTGAAGGTTCAGGGTGTGGAGCCTGAGGAGGGAAGGGCTTGGGGAGAGGATGATCTTCAATGGGTTAGGCCAGGGGTGGCCAATGGTAGCTCTCCAGATTTTTTTTCCCTACAACTCCATCAGCCCCAGCCAGCATGGCCAATGGCTGGGACTGATGGGAATTGTAGGCAAAAAAAATCTGGAGAGCTACCGTTGGCCACCCCTGGGTTATGCCATAAAGTCAGCCTTCCAAAGTGGTCATTTTCTCTCAGTGAACTGATCTCTGTTGCCTGGAAACCAGATGTAATATCAAGAGATCTTCAGCCACCACCTGGAGATTGTCAAGCCTAAAAGGAATATAGTGTCCTTCTGGCTTGACGGCCTAGTGTGTAGTGTGTCAATCAATAATCCCTCAAAACTGTGGAGTCTTGTGAGCAAAAATTCTAATTCATGAGCTACTGGCATTAAAGTTGTGAGCTACTGGGAGGGTGGGAGCACTGAATTGGGCTCCCCTCCTCCTGGTGCCCAGGCAAGCACCTAGCTTGTCCACCTCCTCTGCCTGCATGCCTGCCCACTACCACTGCCTGCCTGTTCTTTCCCTTCCCTTCCTGTCCCTTTGCCTACCCCGCCCCCCGGCATGATCACAATGTGCTGCGCCTGGGCCCTAATGGCCGCAGTGGGCATCTTATCTTCTGAAGAACCACTGGAGAAGGCTTGGCTCCCTTGGTGTGGCACCCTCAGGGGGGGGGGGTTGCAGCATTGTGTGGGGGCGGCAGTGGGAGGCACCTGCCTGGGGCACCATGTGCCCTTGGGCTGGTACTGCAGATCTTGGATGCTAAGCAGGGTCAATCTTGACTAGTATTTGGCTGGGAGGCCACCAAGGAATACCACAGTTATGATGCTGAGCAAGACAATGACAAACTGTCTCTTTTGCCTTGAATATCATATCACCCTTGGAATCTATGGTTTTACCAGTTCTAGGAAAAAAACACAAAGGAAAAAAAGCTCAAAGAAAAAAACCCACAGACATAAATGCTCACAGGAAAAAAGCCCATGCTCACATGGAAAGAAGCCTACACGGAAAAAAGCCCATACTAAAAGAAACCCACATGGAAAAAAGCCCCATGGAAAAATATGTAAAGCACCATAGATGTTTATAATTGTGGAATAGGGTTGCCATGGAATAGGGAATAGGGTTGCCAAGTTCAATTCAAGGAATATCTGGGAACTTTGGGGGTGGAGCCAGAAGCAAGGTTGTGACAAGCACAACTGAATTCAAAGGGAGTTCTGGCTATCACATCTAAAGGGACCACGCTCCTTTTAAATGTCTTCTCTCCATAGGAAATTATGAAGGGTGGGGCACCTTCTTTTGGGGCTCATAGAAATGAACCCCCTGGTCCAATCCTTTTGAACCTTGGAAGGTGTTTTGGGGAGAGACACTCGATGCTATGCTGCAAATTTGGTGCATCTACCACAAAACACAGTCCCCCCTCAGAACCCGAGATACCAGTGGGTTAATTTTCCATTATACCATTTTTTTTATTTATTCCAACTATGTTTACTGATTTGCTCCTTCCAAATACATGCCAGAGTAAGTCCTGCTTAGCTTCTTAGATCTATGAGGTCTTAACTATTTCTGCTATTTAAGAAAGAGAAGCTATCCCAGAGCAGGAATGTGTGAATGTTTTGTATTTTACCTTGTGTGAAAGAACTATTATATCAAATAAATTACAATTGGTTTTATTAAATTAGAGTCCTTTATTGAGCATTGACTCTCTGATCGGTTGAGCCTGGTATACACAGATAATAAAAGATTCCTTTTTGGGGCTAACTGTCTCTCAATCTAATTCCCCAATCTCATTTTGAGAATCAGGGAGTTAAATCAGGTCCTGAGATTGGCTCTAAACGGCCCTCATGTAGAAATTGGTGGAGAAAGCGTTGGCATTATCCTGTTTGTGTGAACACACGCGTGTCTTCATACAGACAGACGTAAGGTTGCACCGTTCAGAAAGTCTTGCTAGCGAGGCTATTGCGTGAGTGATTGAGTGAATGAGTTCTGTGTGAAAGGCTCTAGCGAGCATCTCTGTACTTGTGGGTTGGGCTGCCCCCATTTCTATCATTCAACTGGACTTCTCAGCCGCCCCTAGGAGGCCAGACACCTCGAAAGAGGACTGAGCCCGATAGAACGCAAGGGGGAAGTCCCGTGAAGTCTGGCCGCCGTCCCGAGGCCTTCTAAACGCGTCTATCGTGGGAGGGAATGTCAGGACAGGCTAGGATTGTTTAAGACCTGGAAAGAGCGCCCTTCCCTTCTCCCTTTTCTTTAGAGCTTAGTGCACACACGCACACACACTACATACACACTCAGACACTTGCACACACACACCCAAGTCCTTACACGAGTCTAGGCCAAGGCTAGTCTAAGGCACCCGACAGTCAAGAAGGCAGGTGGGTCGTAGGACCGCTGCAATCTGACTGCCGGGCAACTTTTCTTTCTAAGGCCGAGACGCGATCGTTGGGTCGGCTCGTTGCCTAAAATTTCGCCCGAGACGCGATCGTTGGGTCGGCTCGTGGCTCCCTTTTCTGGCCGAGACGCAATCATAGGATTGGCTCGCTGCCCAAAACTGTGCCCGAGACGCGATCGTTGGGTCGGCTCGTGGCTCCCTTTTCTGGCCGAGACGCAATCATAGGATTGGCTCGCTGCCCAAAACTGTGCCCGAGACGCGATCGTTGGGTCGGCTCGTGGCTCCCTTTTCTGGCCGAGACGCAATCATAGGATTGGCTCGCTGCCCCCTAAACCCAAGCCGAAGCGCAATCAGAGATTGGCAGTAGGCAAAACAAAAAAAAAGGGAACATAAGTAAAGTTGCCAGCCCAGGTGTAAAATAGCACATAGGAGCCAGGAAGCATCTGGAAATATGCTGCTAGTTCTTTCACTTGGCTGTGCCTTTAAGAGAATTTAGTGGAAGGAGCAAGAAGCTCTCCTTTAGGGTTAAAATTTGTCCCGGGTCTGAGGAGATAGGAACTCTTCTCAGCCGAAAAATTTCCCTTTTGCTTAGGGCCAACTGAGGAAAAGCTCAGGCTCTGAGACTTTTAAAACTTTGTGGTAAACTCAGAACTGCCCCACTAAGGAAAGGTGCAGGGCCAGTGACTTTTGATTTGTTTGGAGGCAGAGGCTAGAGAAAAGTCCTCCTGAGGAGCTCAACAATGTGTGCAAGGCCATAAGCCCATGCCACAAACATTTGTTAGTGTTGCAGAGAACTAAGGAAGGTCCTGCAACTCCCTCCTTTACTTGTGAGGCACACAGAGGTGTCCTGCAAGTTCTTTGCTCCCCAATAAGCAGGAAAAGTCCCAGGGAAAGCTCCTGCATCAGTTAATTTTGGTGGCCTGTGGTTAGGCACCTAACAGTGCAGGAAAACCAGCCCTGCAAGTAAAGTTAGAACTTAAGAGAGAAATCCCCACACGCCACAATGGATATTCTTGCCCAAAAGGAAGAGATCCCCAAATTGGACAAGTGGCTGATAAAGAAAGGAGACAACCCCTGGAACAGGGGAATCTTTAACCAAGGCTCTGATCCCCTTCAGTCCTTTAGAGATATATTTGAGGAGAACTGCAGCAACAAAACAATAAGTTCGGGCAAAAGAGACCTTTTTGCGACATGGGGTTTGTTTGAAGCCCTGCGGGATAGCTCAACCTTGATTAAACAACTCAGGGAACAGCTTACCCAAAGGGACCAGCAAATAGAACGGCAAGAGGTGCAGACAGGAAAGAAGGAACAAGAATTAGAGGCAAGCCTTAAGAGACATGCAGAGGTGCTGGAGGATGAGTTCCGGAAGCATACCGCGGAAAAGGAACTCGTACTCCAGACCCATGCAGCAGAGATAGATACAATTCGGCAAAACCATGAGGTAGAAAAGGCAGAATTACATAGAAGACACGCCGCAGAGATAAATAGACTGGCGGAGGAAAACAATAGCTTGGGCCTCGACTGGCAACATGCAAGTCAAACCATAGAGCAGATTAGGGCAGAGAAACACACCTTAAATCTAGCCTACCAAAGCACCATGTCCGCTCTAAATAAGGCTCAATCGCAGGTAAAGGCGTTGAGCAAAGAGCTGGAGCAAACAAAAGACCGAAATAATAAATTGCAACATGCTGCTGAATACGCTGCGGAAAAAAACCGCAAAGCTAGAGAAGCAGCCAACCATGAGGCATGTAAAAAGAAGATTGCCGCCCTACAAAAGAAATTAGAATTAAAGAAAACCTTCATAGCGGCCGTCTCGACACCTGGCCTCTATGAGTTTTCATCCGATGAGGAGAGTGAGGATGAAGAGGTGGTAGAAGGAAATAAAAACAGCTCAGCCCCAGTCCGTCCTGTGGTCACTAAAAAGACCACAGCCAGAAAACAGAATGAAGCTGAATCTGTAAAAGTAGTGAAGGAAACCAGATCTTGGGGAGCAGAGGACATTAAAATGACTGCCAGCTTCCTTGGCCCCTATAACATAGACACCTCAGTGTTGTGGATGGCCAGCGCTAGAATTCACTACAAAGAAGCCTCCTTAACTGAATTAAACCATGTGCTGAGATTATGCGCCTCAGGCCCTGAACTAGACAAAGTAAGAAATGTAATGTATCGCCTGAACCTGTCTAATGCCACCATCTTAGAATGGATGGCTGAGGTACTATCTGCCACCTGGGATGGAGAGGATATAAAAGATTTCTACCATCAGACCTTACAAGGTCATGATGAGCATCCAGTGAGCTATCTAATAAGGAAGAAATTCCTAGCAGAAGCAGCTAAGGTAGTATTACCCAAAGACAATGGGGAACCAGATTATGAGAATCAAAATTTCATATCCGATGTGATCAGAGGTCTCAATATACCCACCTTGAGGTGCTATGGCATAACAGCCCTGGTAAACACCACCTGGAAAGATCTAGAGGCTAATCTTGACAGAGTTGGCAATTTTATGGAAAGAGAGAGTAGAATGAAAGCTGACTATGCAAAAAGGGAAATAGTTCATGAAGACTACACAGCTAGATTAAGTGTTCATGAGAAGGAGATAGCAAATTTAACCCACTCTCTCCATGAGGTCAAATGGAGACTGGAGAATGCTTTAAAGCATGCCCAAGTCTCTGAACAAAGAGTTGCTGTTTTAGAAACACAGCTCACTCAGGCACAATATAATCAAGAGCAGGGTGGGCATGGAAAAGAGAGCCAGAACTGGAAGTTCCAAAACAATGGCCTTGGTTCCAGCTCTTCTTGCCATCCCCAGCTTGCCCCAAAGGTTCCCCTTCACAAGCAGGCTTATGCTCCTAGGCAGACACAGTCAGCCTCTGGGCAACCCTGGCCTCAGCGGACCCCTCGAGACAAAGTCAGAATGGCAGCTTGGTCCCAGCTTAGAGCCACTGGAGCAGACATGAGGCAGTTTGATAAGCAGCCCACACATGTGCTACTTGCTGCACTTTCAGAAGCCATGAAGCCACCAGGGCACATGGCTCCCAATGCCACAGGGTTTGCAGAAAATGGAGATAGCTTCCCCAAGGCTACTGCTGTGGAAGACTTCCCTAATAAGGAAAGGGTAGGGAAACTTACAAATCCTACTCATGAAAAGGATTTAGAAATCCAAAAGCTTGCTGAGAAAAATCAGGAACTTCAGCAAAAGTTAGAAGCTAGTAAAGAAAAGGAAACTGCCAGTCTCCTGCAACATGTCCTGGAGTCTTGCAGGGCCACAGAGAGGAGACTGGAAATTCTGGAAGTGCAGGATAAAAGGAAATATGGCGGGGCAAACCCAGCTGTGCAGCCCCAGACTTCTTTCCCCCATGAACATGAGAAAACAGTCCCTATTTCAGTTCTCTTACCCCAGAATCATGAAGGAAATGTGGTCTCTGAGCCTATGCAGAGTTCCACAATCATGGCGCAAGGTATTCATTTTAGCAAGGACTTGCTCCAGACACTCCTACATGAGCAAGTCTCAGCCCTTCTGGCTAGAAATTTACTGTCTTTATCTCATCCCATTTGGGGAATTTGAAAGCCAGAATTCTGTAGAACTTCAGAGAATGGTAGTCCCACATGGGCAGGCAAGGTTCCTTTGTCTCTGAACCTTCCCCCACCCAAAGGAAAATCTAACTTCTAGACTTGAATGTCTCTTAAAACAGAGAGATCTAGCTTTATTAGGTTTAAAGGTAACAAGGGCGCCTTTTCCCTTGACTAAATAAGAAAACATACAAGCAATGACTTGGACTACAATTAGACCAGGCCATTTCTCCAGGTAAGGCCTGGAGATCTCCTGGAATCCCAGCAAGGGTTCCAGCCTGCAGAGTTAGTTTTCTCTGCAGGGTAATGGGAGCTTGATGTAATATCTTCAGTTTAACCCTTTAAGAATGCCAGCATCAAGTACCTGAGAAAGAGAGATTGAACTAGTTTTTGTTAATTCAAAGCATTCAGAGCAAAATGTAAGAAACTGACTGTTTTTAACTTTCAAATTGGCTGAATGAAAATCTGTGAAACTCCCAAGTTCATCTTCCTCTCTCTTGCTTATAAAGTCAAAAAAATATTTATTTCCTCAGTTCTATGAATTTTGAATGGTATAGCCTCTGAGCTTGTACAGAGTGCCTGCAGATTGGCCCAAATAGAACTGGCTAAAGTATTGCAAATGCTCAGCACTCCCGCCATCAGGAAGAAATGCTAATTGTTCTCCCTCTTGCTCAATGGAAATCTGTAGCAGTAAAGATCTGATAAGTAACTAAGGCAAAGGAATAGAATTTTAAATGCATTGCCCTGAGAAATTAAATTTTTGTTTATCTCAGGTCTCCTTAAGGTACAAGCAACCCAGTGTCTTTGAGAGAGAGAGAGCCTCATTGTCTTATAAGAGGTGTTGCCTCTCCTTCTCAAAGGTCACAGCAACAAGACAGCTAACCTCAAATGGGCAAGTTTGTCATTTAAATCTGAAAGTACAGAAAGTAGAACCTCCAGCTGCAGGAGCAGCAACAACTAATGTAGTACTGATTGGCAAATCTCCTGCAGACCCTCTTGAAATAAACTCAGCCAAATCCAGCTTGAGTTAAAGAAACTGGAAAGAGTTATAATTTTGAGCCCCACCCAGGCAGAAAGCTCATCATTTTCCTCTTCTTCACCTTTCTTTGTAAAAACTTATCAGGATTAGATAAGAGTACTGGCCAAATCCATTGTGTCTGTTTTAGCCTTTTGTTAAAGCTAAGCATTCACTTAATCCATGAGGGAAGAAATTTTGGTTTGTCTGTTAAAACCTTCCCCTCCTTTCACATCTAGGGGGGGAGGGTGGAAATAGGGTAGAAATACAGTTGAGGTATTTTTGTGCTATTTTGAGTTCCCATCTTCTGATTTTGGGTCCAAAAAGATATAATTTCAAAAGTTTTTCATTACCAAACTTTTTTTTAAATATTGCAGTCTCTCACAGAGACAGCCTCTTCCCAGCCAGAGAAATACCTGGGTGGAAGATGTGCATACTACTGTGTTTTTGTAAGGTCGCCAGTCTCCAGGTGGGACCTGGAGGTCTCTCCCAAAATCATAGCCTTTTCCCCAGTACATTGAGGCTAAGCCTCTGGAGGAAATAAGTGTCCAAGGAAATGGACTGCATGCCTTGTGATTTTCAAATTTGACCCAAATTTCTAGAAATCTCCAGCCTGGAGCTGGCATCCCACAGCTCTACTTACAGCCAATCCTTCTCTGCTAGAGAAAATCCTCTGCCTGTAAACTGCCCTAATACTAGGAGTTCTCCTAGATTAGAAGCTTTCTTTCTGTTATTTTTGCTGTACCTTTTAAGTCTTAAAAATATTTTTCTAGTGACTGGTACCAATCTCTCATATACTTAGATTTTGTAGCTTTGATTTTAAGGGAAACACTTTTAAGAAATTGCTCCTCAAAGTCTATTGGGCATTCCCAGTGCTTTGCTTTGCAATCTATAGGCCCTTTGCTAAACATTAGAGCTAAGAAAACTTTACCTCACAAAATTTTGGTTCCTACAAGAAGTATAGGACATCTGTACACTTCCTTGGGGTAAAATTACCCTCTCCCTGTGCTTTTTCTCTCTCAAGCCTCAAGAATTAATACTCTTGTTTTGACAGAATTCCTGAAAGTTCTTGGTCTCCATTAGAAATTTGGATTCCTCAAATGTACTTCAACTATTGATATCTTCATTTTCTCTCTGAATGCCATTTGCATCATCAATCTTCCCTTTTAGCTATTTGGTGAAGCTTGAGTTTTAACTCTAATTTAATCTTGTCTGCCTGTGAAAAGAAGTACCCACATGTTCTTAAAAGGCCCCACTTTGTGGGCTCAGTATCTTTGTTTGGTCTTAAGTAATATAATGACCAATGAATGGTTCTGCCTCCACCTATATCTTGTTAGAGCTAGACTTTCTCTGAGTGAAAACCCTTTTCTATTTTCCCATGTTCTCAAGGAAATGAGCAATAACCTGTTAGATTCTTAACGTAGATTCCTCAGAGTTTATTTCTAATCATGATTTTCTTCTTGCCACTAAATGTCCTTTGTGTTATTTTTGCATCTATAACCAGTTGGCTGAGCCTATCAAGGTTTTCCAAATTAAGTCTTGTTGTATTATGCTCAAATTTTAGTCTACTTGGTATTTCTGACCACATGTTGCCTTCCAGCAACACATTCTTTGCACTCTGTGTATGCACAGAGGAAAATCATTCTCTGGCACAAGCCTTAAACCTGGAGCATTGTGCCATCATCCTAGTTTTGCCTTTTACTCCATAAAAGGTTTCTCCTTCAAGGGATATGCTTTCGTGCTTCAAGTCTTTCTTTTGACTTGTCCTTGCAACAACTCAGCATTTTCTCTTGGTACTACAAAGGCCAAGCCACAACTTTTCTCTTTGTATGAATTGTTTAATGTGTTTGTCAAGGTGAACTAACCATGATTTGATTTCTAGGATGTTGTAACTGTTTTGATAAGTTTGCTCACCTTTTCTTTCAATATAGATGTGCAGGGAATCTGGACGTGCAAATCAAATCTAATGCATGCTCAGTAGTTTTAAGAGTTGTTGATAGTCCTGTTAAGAATTGTTTTATGTATGTGTAACCATTATGTTGCTTTTCAGAGTTCTGGTTTTGTTAAGTTTTTGTTGAAATCTATGCTCACATGTGAGACCCCCATACCAAGATCGTTTCAGCTGAACTAGCCCAGAGAAAAACTGGATGTAGTGGGACCTGATCAGCTCACTTATGTCCAGGTTTTAATTTCTCTGCTCTAGCTCACCTGCCATTTTGGGTATGATCCCTCTCATATAAAGCTAGCTAGCATTGTTCTATTGAGGCCTCAGTTTTTGTTTTTGAAGTTTTTATATTGTTTTGACAATTTATTATATTCTAAGGCTATAGCAAAAGTTTTCTTTTGTCTCTTCTTTGTGGAACTATTTTCATCATATGGGGGACGCCCCAACTATGGTCATCTTCCTGGAGCTCCAACCTTGTGCACAATGTTTTATTTTAAGTTTTATGTTGCAACAAAGAATATTTTGGGTTGTGTTTTCTGAATTGTGGATGTTACTTTCCTTCCTTGACAAGGAAAAAGCCTCCTAAAGTCTTGAATGCTTAGTGTAATAAGGCAAACCTGCCCAATGCAGGCCCCTAACATGACATATGTAAGCTTGTGACGTAAAAGCTCACGGGTCACCATACTCTGGACAGGAGGACACTTCACTAATAGCTTTTTAAAACTCCTTTCTTCATGGTTGAATGTATGCATTTTTGATCTGCTTTCACTGCTCCCTACAATGGTACAGAATCATCCCCCATGTTGTCATGTGTGAATGTTTTTGGTTCCTTTTTGGTTCTTTCCTCAAGCCCACCGTTGCTCTATGGACCATCGGTGATACAGGCAGAAAAGCACCATTGCCAAGTCCATGCTGGGTTACAGGAAGAATTCCCTTTTGGCAACAATAAAGACACATTTCGCTGGGTGCTAGGGGGGGTGGGAAGACTCTTTATTTCACCCTCCACTAGGACTTTCACATACCCAATAGGTACATGGAAGAAGATCCTCTTCAAACCCCAGTATAAGAAGCTTATCAAGGGGGGGAGAAGAAGAAAAGAAGACTCAAGATTAAGATATGGATTCACTTGTAACCATAAACTCTAACGTACCTGTGTGTTTTCCTAATCAATTATTGTCATGATTGTGTGTGATTTATAGATCAATTCTTGTTATTTATCTGGTTTAAATGGCAGTAATGATTTTATGAACTCAACTTTTATTTCAATGATTGTAACCCTATGTTTTAATACTGTATGCCCTACAATGTTGCCAATGCCTGTTATCCCTGCATCGTAGTATTCAAAGGAAGGAACCTTTGGCCTATTGGAATATTTTCCAAATTAATTTTTGAATAGTTTAGATAGTGGCTCCAACCTTTTTAGATAGACGGTACACCCCGATAGACACCTGAAGCTACGTGGACTCGCCGCCTGTCAACTACAGATATGGACATTGTGTTATTGCAAGACCTCGCCACCAGATGGTGACGTAGGTCTTGAGGGGGGGAACTGTGAGGAAAAGCCCCCTACTTTTCATACATGTGAACATCATGATCACCAGCATGGTTGCCAGGGTGCCTGGAGATTTGACTCTCACACCTCTGCTCTAAGAAGTGGACTTTGCTTGCAGTTTCTAAGGCTTATGTGGATACCATAAGCCTCAGCTTTGCATTCTACGTCTCTGAAGAGTGTTAGCCAGAACTACAGACATGCTCCAGCTGCTCCTTGTGTGCCCAGTCTTGGCCACTGCAGTGGAAGAAGCCAGGCCACCATGTTTCCAGCCTGGCTCCACGGACCTAGAGCTAACAACAGCAGAATCCATCTTGCTTTCCTGACCCAAGCATACCCCACCAGGCTGAACTCATTCCTTCTTAGTGGGAAAGTCACACGTACACACCCTGAGCCTGCAAGCAACTCATGAATGGATTAATAGCTCCACTGTTGATCCTAATTGCTCAGCAATACCAGAACAATAACTCTTGTCCAGCAGAAGATGAGAAAGAGGAAGGACATCTCCTGTCTTCATCAAGTCTTTTGTCTTACCCGGGTGGTACCTAGGCCATGCATTTGATTCCCTATTGTCACCTTCCCAGCTAATCCCATTTAATCTTAAGTATCCAGCCATTTCCATTCTCACCCTAGTCTAATACCTTGGAGCCGCCCCAGGCAGCATCGCAGCTTGGAAATTTCCAGCTTCACCAGACTAAGGTGAAGTTCATTGGTCAAAACTGGCATCCAATTAGGTGTCAGCAAGGGATGTCCAGCCTTCTTGGTCATCACAGAACCTCCCATCTCTCCTCCCTTGGACCTCCCAGCACCTAAGGGGTCTAAGAGAGTCTATTTAACCTCTGACCCAACTCCACTCATGTGTGCTTCTATTCAGCAACCCACCTTCCGCTGTCTAGATCCATCCCCAATTCTGGCCACAGTTTTGGGTCCATTTCCCCTGTCCTCTCATGTCGCCATTGGAACCTTCCTGGAAGAACTACGATGGTAAATATCGCCCTGTATGTCTACCCTGATATGTGTCCCTATCAATCTATCTATTTTTCCTAGACCTGTATGAATGTGTGAATGTTTTGTATTTTACCTTGTGTGAAAGAACTATTATATCAAATAAATTACAATTGGTTTTATTAAATTAGAGTCCTTTATTGAGCATTGACTCTCTGATCGGTTGAGCCTGGTATACACAGATAATAAAAGATTCCTTTTTGGGGCTAACTGTCTCTCAATCTAATTCCCCAATCTCATTTTGAGAGCAGTTTCCCTAACAATTTCGACATTCCTGAAAAGTATAGGCAACTGATACTTCATGATTCTGGTGTGGAAAAATCCAGACAGAATTCTGATTTTAGGTGATAGAGATCTTATGCTTGAATTAAACAAAGATACTGTGACGGAACCGGCCCGATTCTGCCTTCAGACCCGGTCCCATCAACTCCCTATTGAGTTGCCAACTCCTGGAGGGAGCTATTTCTCCTCCGGCCACTTGGGCTCGCTGCCACCACCTGCTCAGTCTAGGGGTTCAGATTGAGAGGAACAGGACTCCCAATCCCCCTCTCCACCTATGAGGCCAGGCCTCAAGGTCCTCTGTCACCCTGTACTTGGGTATCACAGAGACCACAGCACTTCTTTGGGGAACCCCTGGAGGATTGGCACCTTATCCAACTGCATGCCTTCCCCCTTCCCCGGGGCCCCCTTCATAAAACAGCATGGCCTAAGCAGTTGGTGATCTATGTGGTACAGAGTTTGACTGCCAGCATTCAAAACAGTAAAAATGTTTAATAAGAAGAGAAAGAAAAATAAAAACAAAAACAGTTACATGTAAAAGTTTAGCACAGCACCTGAACAGCAACAAGCAGGACAAATAAAAGGTGGATTTAAATGCATCCCCTTGTCCCTGGTGTAAACTTGCCCTACCTTGTGAATGACTGCCTGGGGTCCCACAGGCAGGAGCCCACAGGCTGGCAACCTCTCTTCCTGAGCACCAGCCAAGAACTGGCCTTTTCCCTCCTAATTCAAATAAAAAAAACCAAAAGAACTTCCTGTCCCTCTAGGAGGCTTTCCCCCTAGAGTTGCTGGTTTAACTCCAGAAGGGAGGAGGGAATGAGGGGAAGGCTAGGCCACACAGCCTGCCTAGTAGTTTCATGTTCCCCTCCAACCAAGCACCAACATTAACCAAGATGGTGTTTCTCCACAGATACCATCTATGGAGATGGCACCATTGATAAAATGCCAGATATGTTTTACCAACTGTACACATGGCATGCCAAGGTGGGTAATTCATATCCATCATGTATTTATATTTTACTTCAAAAAAAAGAACATGGACACCTATAATAGAATGTTTGAAATATTGAAGCTATTGATTCCAGATAAACTGTTGTGGGGACACAATGCTCTTAATTCCTTGTTCCATTTCTGTCATCCCAGTGTGTGGTCTCTATTCGATGGACTGGAAAGGGGCCTGGCTTGTCACAAACTAACATTGGCTAATGCACAGACAGGTTACCTAGAGGTAGAAAAGAGGAAATATGAGGCACTATATTACATGGTTGCCACTTCTGTGCAACAATAGGAGCAGGTGGAAGATAAACTTAGTTGCTTAAAGAGATTGGCTAATTTGCAATGAAGAATTATATCTGAGTTATTATTGTTGTTGTTAAATAATTGTTGCTTTTACTATTAGGGTTAGATAGTCTTTTGTCGTGGTCACTGAGTGTACCACAATGTATTAACATTAAAAAGTTTGAAAAATTGTAAATTAACAAAGTTAAAGTATTTAATTTTATTTAAATATATAGACTCCATATATTTATATAATTTCTATATATTTATATAAATGTATAAACTCTATATAGAGTTTAATTTCTATTATTATTGTTTTTCCTTCTTAATAAAGTTCATTAATAACAAAATGGTCACTTTTTGCTGCATGTAAATATGACTTATTTTAATCCTAAAATAACAACAAAATATTATTAATGGTTATCCACAATTATAAACATCTCTGGTGCTTTACATATTTTTCCATGGGGGCTTCTTTCAGTATGGGCTTTTTTCCTTGTATGCTTCTTTCCATGTGGGTTTATTTCCATGTGGGCATGTTTCCATGAGGGCTTTTTTCCTGTAAGCATTTATGTCTGTGGGATTTTTCTTTGGGCTTTTTTCCTTTGGGCTTTTTTCTTTTGTGCTTTTTTCTGGTTACCAGTTTTACCATAGAGTTTCTGGTAATTCCTAGAGTGGCATGATGTCAGTTCCTTTTCCCTGAAAGTAATGTCATACCATTGTGCTTAAGGCATCTCCCCATGTCCCTGCTACCCTAGTAAATGGCAGGCTGTGTGTTCTGACACTCTCACCTTGAAAGAGCAGTTTTGCATCTCAGGGATGTACCTGGATTCAATCAGACACTTGACTGCCCTAACATCACCAAATGAGTTTTATGACACAACAGGGATTTGAACTCAGTTCTTCTTTTTCCTAATTTGATGCTTTACCAGTATAGAATTCTGGTTACAGCTCAAAATGTTTTGTTTTGTAGTGGCTCTATCTTTGTGGAATGGGTTGCCCATCTTTTAATTCAGTTCAGATGGCAATGAAAGGCAGTGTTGCTTGCATGAACCTTCGGTCAGCCTAATTTGTATGACATTGCTTGCTTTGGCTACTGTTTGAATGTCAAGTTATGGTTATTTTTAAAGTCACCTGATTGTATTTATTTGAGCAACAGGGGGAAATAGTACAGTGGCATGCTATCTAAATAATTTACATGGGCCTGTGCTTGTTGTAAGAACTATCCCATATCAACCTCCCAGTTACTCTATAGAACAATGTTTGAGTCCAGTGGAACCTTTAAAACCAACAAAGTTTAATTTTGGATATAAGCTTTCGTGTGCATGCACACTTCTTCAGATACTTCCTATACCCAGAATTAAACTTTGTTGGTCTTAAAAGCACCACTGGACTCAAACTTTGTTCTGTTACTTCAGTCCAACATGGCTACCCACCTGAATTCCCTTACTCCATGTCACAGAATCCTGTTAGTGTGCCACAGCCATGAAAAGATAGATTTGATTCACCAAAGAACAGAACATTTTCAGTGGTGGCACCTTTCTTTTGGATTTTATTGTTTCCTTTGAGGCATCTGCTCCAAAAGCAATTTTAAAGCACTTTGATTGGAACTGTCAAGTCAGAGCCAACTTATGGTGACTCCACAAAGTTTTCAGGGGAAGAGACATTCCCAGGTGGTTTGCCATTCCCTGCCTTTGTGTAGTGATTTTGGGCTTCCTTGGTGGTCTCTCATCCAAATAATGACCAGGGCTGACCCTACTTCACTTCCATGCTCTGTCAAGATGGGGCTAGCCTCAGCTATCTGGGTCAGGGCTTGAACACATTAGAAACTGTTTAAAATATTGTAGTAGTCAACAGAATCTATGACTGTGATTCACATACTATTGACTCTGAAATACTACTGAATTATTCCATTAAACACAGACAACTACTGGGCTATAAGATGGAATGTCTTCTATTTTGTTTTTTATGTTGCAACGTAACAGATACCAATTTGTGTATGTGATAGGCAGTCAGTTTGAAGGATTATCAGTTTTTCCAGCTGTAGAATTGTCAATAGAGAGCTGCTTCCCTCCCTTTATCCAGTCTGCATTTTCAGTCGTGGTGTATTTATAGCTACAGACTCTCTTTTACCTTTAGCACAGTGTACCTAGGAAAGGGGAGAAATGTTGGGGAGGGGAGGGGGAATAAGCCCAAATACCCTTGAAAAAGGGCAAAGAAAACACAGGGACACTAAGCAGCACAATCACAAAGGGCTGGGACTGTAATTTCTTTTCACAAGGACTAGTTTAAGTATGTAATAAACTTCCAAGGTCATCAACAGGAGAAGTTAGCATAAACAGTTTTATAAAGAAGCTAGACAGGAATTTCAAAGTGGCAGCAAGGAGGGGGGGATGCTCCAGAGCTTTACTGCTAGCACAACAAAAGAGAGAAGATTAAGATATGTAGCTTGGTCTTCTCTCTCTCTCTGTGAAAGTATTTCATTTTTCTAATCTTTCTAGATGATGTAGGAAATGTAACAGAAAATGCAGGATCCTTTCTCAATATATTTATGTGGTACTTACAAATCTTTATGGCATCTACAAAACATAATACTATAATACAACTATTGCAATACTACTGTTGTACTAATAATGCAGTACTATTACTGCTACCACTTACTATTATTCACATGGTGCCCTGTGTGTATTATGCTTTGCTTTCATAAAATAAGTCTTCCATAAAAGGATGCAAAGGCTACAGTCCAGTGACCTTTGATTCATTTTTACACACCACCCTTCATTCAGAGCAGTGTTTTAGCTTTACAACAAAAAAGTGAAGCTAGATGGAAATAAACAAAAAAAAAGAGGATAGGGAAACCTCAGATTACGCAGGGTTCTCTCATCCTTCTCTTAATAGAATGATTAACTGATCAGTTAATTGGTTGATCATTGCAGATACCACTTCGATGAAATTTACAAAGACTTAATAGATAGAGAGGGATTAAAATGTGGAATTTGATGCCAGAGGATGTAGTGATAGCCACAGGAATAAACAGTTTTAAAAAGGGATTAGATAGATTCATGGAGGATAAGTCTATCAATGGATACTAGTCTTAGTGACTGAAAGAAATCTTCACACTCAGCGGCACTAAACCTCTGAATCCCAGAGCCAGGAGGCAACATCAGAGGAAGGCTTCAGCCTCTATGTCCTTTTGTTGCTCTTCCAGAGGAACTGGCTGGCTACTGTGTAAGGCAGGATGCTGGACTAGATGGACTGTTGGTTTGATTCAGTAAGGTTCTTCTTACATTCTTGTCAGGTGAAGGCCTCAGCCTCTATGCTCTGTTTTGGTCATCCAGAGTAATTGGATGGCTACTGTGTAAGACAGGATGCTGGACCAGATGGACCGTTGGTTTGATCCCACATAGGCCTTCTTATGTTTTTATATAAAATACTATTGCCAGAATGGAAAATTTTTGGCATTGTCCATGTACAATGAAGTATCACCACATATACATTAACCTGGGATAAGAAAGAAAAAAGAAAAAAGTCTGTAACTACTAAGAGTGAAAGCAAGTTAGTGAGTCAGAGCAAGGTGAATAGACAAATGGGTGGTTATTAGGGATGGGCATGAACCAGGAAAATGGTGGTTTGTGTTGGTTTGTGGTTTGTTTGATTGCATGAACCATGAACTTAAATGAACTTTTCCATTTCCTGAACTGGTTCATGGTTCATTTGGTTCAGGTTGTGGTAGAACAGCCCTCTCATGAGTTAGAGATGCCAAACTCACAGGGAGTCTTCAGCAAGCTTTCCTGCACTGACCTTTCAAGTTTGGCAAAGTCTGGATTTTGGATGTCCAAGTTATCACCCCCCCAAGGCAGTTTCCCCCAGGAAAGCTCAGCTCTAGCTGCAGGTTTGGTCTCTGAAACCAAAGCAAGGAACACCTTCCCAGGTGGAAGAAAGACAAATTTAAAAAATTGTCCCACTGTGTGTGGGGGAAAGGAGTCATTCAAATGCCATGCAGCAAACAATTATTCTTTTGCTCTCAAGAACTAACTCTGCAGCATGAAAAGAGAAGAGTTAGTTCTTTCACTTTTCAGCAAAGTGAGAGAAGCTGAGTCAGGGTGTGCTATTATACTGGTATATAATCTGCTTCCATACAGCAGAATGGGAACTCTGTGATTGGCTCCCAGAGCTGCTAATCAAGTTATGGACAACTGCTTTGGGTGTTTCTAGGGCCTTCCACAAGTCCACCCCTAGCATTGCCTAGGAATTGATTGAATTGGCACCAGGCTGTCTGGAAAATGAACAGCAAAAATGAACCACCCAAACCTCCATGAAAAAAAGCATTTCATTTTTGAGTTCACAAATAACATTACCAAACAAACAAGTTCAAAACTAACCATGAACTGGCCCAGTTCATGCTCAAACCATGATTTGTTTTTCGGTTTGTGATCATCCCTAGTGATTATATGCAGCCCCATAGCTAGGGGCCAAGGGGGGAGGGGTTCCTTTAAATTATGCATGAGGCTGGTGACTGGCTCCTGCTGTCCTTCCCACATGATTTTGACCCCACCGATCAGCTGATTTGTGGATCCTTTAAATAGCATGGGAGGGAGCAGCAGCTGCTCCTGGGTGCCCCTCCCATGCAATTTAAATTATGCAGGAGGGAGAGAGATGAAGGCCCCCCAAAACGGTCAGGGGGCCAGGCCCTGTGGGTCCCTGGTTAGCTACAGGCCTAGTAACATGCCTCTCTCTCTCTCGGCTTGGCTTCGCGAACGAAGATGCCTAACTTGGGAGCAAAAAGGTGATTGGTGTGGGAAAAGCAGATGGGCTGCATGCATGGATTTCAGATAACGATGTTTGAGGTATATCTCTCCAAAATGCTATTATCTGAAATTCATGTGTGTGTAATAAGCCCAATGTTTTGAAGGCCACCCACATCAAGGAGGTATAAATGTATTTTATTTCTCCAGATGTGGATATTGTGTATTTTTGAGCTCCTTCCCCAAACTGTCCTCCCCAGGCACTGCCCCCAAATCTCCAGGAATTCCCCAAGCCAGAGTTGGCAACCCTATAATATAGCTAGTATCAAAGCACAAGTTTACAAAATTCAAAATATGTCACATTTGCAAGTTCTATTCTGATGTCAAAAATCATTTAGATTTTGAGATCAAAATTTGTAGCCAAAGACTTGAGCTTTTTCTCTTTGGATTGATTGAACAGATGAACGAATATAATATACATTTACTCAATTCTGTAGAGAGTCGGCCATCAGAGATGATCAAATTTTGATTTGGGCACATCTGATACTGTCAAATATTCATATCTATTCCATGTCAGCTGCCTAAAGTGTACTGAATGCAATGTTTCAAATACTGTCAAATACTAAGTGGTACTGTATGTCAGTTTCCAGTTACTATCAAGCATTGGTCACTGCTGGGAAAAAAAAGTTGGTATAAAAATCAGATGGTGGTGGTGACTTATGGTCACCCCATAGGCTTTTCTAGGTAAGAGACAAACAGAAGTGGTTTACAATTGCCTGCCTCTGCTTAGCAACTCTGGATTTTATAGCAGTTCCCCATCCATGTACTAACAAGGGTCAACCTCGCTGAGCTTCCAATATCTGATGAGATCAAGCTATCCAAGACCATCATCAAATGCTGATAGTTAAGTAGCAAGTATTTGTTGAATGATAATGGAATAGTGATATTACCAGAAAATAATCACATAATAGTCATCATTACAATTTACTGAGGAAAATTCAGAATGGGACAAATTCATTGCAGTATGAATGCAAACAGTCCCCTGCTGTTTGATGGGGACACTGAAGTTTATCAGTTGTTGCAAATAACCCCTGCTTCAAAGAAAGAACCCCAGAATGCTAAAAGATGAAAAATGCTAGCTGGGACAAGGAAAACAGCCAGCAATTTACCCAAAGGTTGTATAAACTATTATGTATCACCCTGCCTATAGTGCTTCTATTTGTAATTTAAGGATCACAAAATTCATTTTATAGAAGTTCCTTTTTCTGACATGTTAGATGAGCGCAAGAACCCATGAAGCTCAAATCTGAGTTATACAGGCCAGCACAACTAAATGGTATATGGAGGATAAGTCTACAGCTTCAGCTGGAGAATCCCAACGTCTTTCCCTGTTGCCTGCCAGACTGCCACGGCCCACTTGAACCAAAAGGGAATGAGGCTGCTGACCCTTAATTTCAAAAAGATGGCCAAGCAGCTTTTAAGTTAACTTCTGAGGGAAGCTGATAAGAGCTAGAGAACCCCTTCAGAACAACTGATCCCAAAGGGATGGTGTGGTAAATTCTTGGGAAAATATTGAAGGGAGAGAGCTAGAAGCTGAGAATAAAAGTAGGAAAGTAAAAGAGAGCCATGTGAGAAAACAGAAGACTGATGGAGGCAGAGATCCATAGAAAGGGAAATAAGGTACAGGCATGTGTCTGCTAGTGCTTGAAGTCTCTGAGACAAAATCAGAGAGCTAGAGGTGGTTGGTGCTAAATAACAATGTAGATATAGTGGCTATCTCAGAAACTTGGTGGAATTGGGAAGATCAATAGGACACATCTCTGGATGTAAACTCTATAGATAGGAGAGGAAAGGATGTGTGTGTGGGGGGTGTTGCTATATATATATCAAAGGGAGCAATACAGTCAAGTAAGAGCTAGAAAACATTAGTGGAAGAAAATTCCCTATGAAATCACTATAGGAGGAGATACTGGGTCCTAATGGTTACTTAAAAGTGAAGGCGCGCTATCATCCTCCTGACCAAAATCATGAGACAAACCTTAACATGGAGAAAGAAGAGTGATGATTAAATGGGAGAATACTGTAATATGAAGTAACTTCAACTGCCCTTACATTGACTGGAGAAATATGTGTTCAAGTCATGCCATAGAGACCAGATTCTGAGATGTGCCCTGAGCAGCTGTCACAGAGCCAACTAGAGATTTATCTACTCTGGATTGGGTTCTGAGTGGGGCTCAGGATCTGGTTTGAGTTGTAAATGTTGTCACTGTGTGACACAGAGTGTTGGACTGGGTGGGCCATTGGCCTGATTCAACATGGCTTCTCTTATGTTCTTATATAAATTCATAACTTAATCTGCATGTTCAGCAGCTACAAGTATGAGCTGCAAATTGACATCTTCATGTGGATTTGCTTTGCTATATTGGGGGTACTTTTCTGTTAAGCACATTTTCTTCCTTTAGCTCAGTAAATCATGTCTCATCTCCTTTGTCAAAGAACAGCAAGTATGAATTTGACAATATAATTTTGCCCACATTAAACAGAAAGTTATTCTCCAAGCCATAATAAATGAGATAATTGAACACTTTCCCATAGGATAATAGAGAAGATCAAAATTGTACCATTCGTGGTGCTTTAAGCTTATACATTTGACTTTTAAAAACTGCTCTTACTCAATAAGAAGAGTTTTGTCACAGCATATCCATTTTGGCAAAGCAACTACAAAGAGCTAATCAGCAAACATTTTCAAGTATTGTTGCAATCAGATCTATAAGAATAATAATTGTCCAGCCCCATGCCATCCCTACCTTGGAGATTCCTAACAGTACAGGCAATGATATTAGATTACCGACATTGTTTAAATGGGAAGAAAGATAGGCAGCATTTTGTTCAGTAGCACCATATTTATCAAATTGTTAATGCACATCAAAAACTGTAAGCCAAATCTAAACAATGCAGTGACATATTCAGTGGCAGAGAGGAATTCTCATGCAGATGTTTAGTATAATATGACAAAACAAAAAAAAGACATTTTATTAAACAGAGAACACAACATACTCTTTCGCTTTGCCATACCTCCACTTTTCTGGTATTTTAAAAGCCGGACGATCTAAGAGTGCACACATTTACTTATCTTTCCAAGACATAATCATGCTGTCATCCATTTCTGGACCACAAAAGATGAATGGCATAACAGGGACTTAAAATGGGTTCATTAATTATCAGAAAAGATAAGTGTTTCATCAGGTATATACAGCTGATAATATTTATCTTTTCTCATAAAGAAAAGATTAAAGTAATCCTTATACCCATGTTGGAATAGCAAGAGGCTGCCCCACTGAATGTTTCAGAAAGTGACATTAGATAATGCCCCCCGCCTCTGTAGACAACCTTACACAAACAGAGCCACAGATGATTTCCATCACATTCAGTGCAATGTCAGAATGAAGCTCTTGTTTTGAAAGGCTTTGTGGATACTCTCAACATTCAGGCAGCCCAATCCTTTGCACATTTAATCAGAAGTTTAGTGGGACTTATTTTGGGCCTAGGATTGCAACTTTTGCATTGCCCACAAAGACACACACCCCCCCCTGCAAGATGATCCAATGATCAGAAAACAGGTGGTTGGGTGGTGAGATCGCTTGTAAATTCACAGTTTACACAAATGGGTACTACTTAGCATGCCCAAATGTATTTTCTGTCCATTGTTTGCCACATATTAAAGAATCCAAAAAGTGAAAGAAAAAGAAAACTCACCCTCTTCAACTTTCAGTAAACATTCCCTATGTAGTCATTCAGAGCAACTGTCACTCACCTTGGGCAAAGAGATTACTTGCTGGTTACAAGTCTGGTTTAAGCAAAACTATTTGGGGCTTGCTATTTTGCCTTTGGTTTTAGTTGCAGATGTTTTAAATATTGTAGTTAGCTGCCTTGAACCAAGAGGAAAGGCAGAATATAATTTTTTTTAATAATTATATAAATACATTTAAAGTTATAACATGATAATACGACACGTGCATAACACTGATTTAAAATAATTTTAGTTGACATGTCTATACTAAAATTAATCACATATTTATATTGTGTGCACAGTGGACAGAATGAGAAGGGGTTGTTTTTATTATGAGGGGGGCCTGCAAAGGCTCATGGGAAAGGAGAAATCTACATGCTCCAGTGGCTGTTGGCTCCAGCTCTGCTCTCTGACCACAGCCACTAGCCAGGGTTGCCAGTTCTAGATTGGGAAATACCTTGAAATTTTGTGTGTGGAGCCTGAGGAAGGCAGGATTTGAAGAAGGGAGGGACCCCAATGGGATACAATGCCACAGAGTCCATCTGCCAATGAGGCCATTTTCTCCAGGTGAACTGATCTATCTCACCTGGAGATCAGTTGTGATAGTGGGATATTTCCACCCACTACCTGGAGATTAGTAGTCAAAACAATGGACTGCAGTGTGGAGAACCCAAATAAAAAATGCACTGCTTTCAGGCACAACAACACAATAAGAGCAATTTAGTGGTAACCAGTCATACACAACAAAACGTATACATTCCAAATATATGGATACACAAATTCCAGAAATCCAAATATATTGACAAATATATGGACAACGGTGGGTCAATCCAAAGTACACCATTTCAAATCTTCATCAGGTCCAAAGATGAATGGATAAATTTATTTTATTTTATTTGTATTCCACCCTCCCCACCGAAGCAGGCTATAAATATATAGTCTTGGTATCACTTTGAAACGAGACCTTAACCTGGACTCCACAGAGCTAACAATCTTAATAATTGTTATCACTTTTGGAATGGGGCAAAAGCAGGTTCCAAAAAGCTTGTAAACTTATAAACAAGAACTTGTGTTTGTATGGGAATCACCGCAAACATTCACACATAGCCGAAGACTACACTAATTACACAGGGAAAGATTCTCAGGAGTTGGCAGCATCTGCATATTCCACAGCTGGGTCCATTAAACAAATCTGTCTGTCCACATGACTGCCATCTCTTGGCTATTAGGTACAGGGATATTTTTGCCCCCCCCCCAGTCGGAATAAAGAGGCTGACACAGAATATTGGGAAATGGGCCACTTTATTTAATTAACACAACTAACACGGCAAGGGCACCTGTAGTAGGACAAGCCCTGGGGTCTTCATCAGACCCCGCCAAGTTCCACAAAGGGCGAGTCACCCTGCCCCCAGCACGAGCCATAAGATTATGGCTAATGCCGGGCCGGCCAGGCCAAAACCCTCCCCTAAACTTCCACCCCGATACCCAGAAGGAGGCGAATTTAGGAGGAGTCATGACTACGATCCGCATTATACAGCATTGAGCCGTAAAGCCCATCTGCCGCTCCTGCGCATCGACTGCACTAACAGGTGCAGATGCCTGGGTGCTCACCTGCAAGGTATAAACCCCTTGCACCTTCTGCCAAGTGACCGAACCAAACCCCCCTACCTAACTTCCAGACCACTGTCAGCAGTACAAGGTAGGCGAAAAACACCCCACCTCTGGCCAATCAGGTGAGATGAAAAAATTCCTACCTAGCCTCTAATAAGACGACCGGTCAAACCTGTACTACACAGGGTGGGTGGGTGGGCCGAGAGCAGAGAACAAACTGCGCTGAGAGAGCGGGGTCGAGGCCACAAATAGCCCCGACGCTCCGCCCGAGACACCCGGATGGGCGGGAAGCTCTCTCCCCAGCCTCCCATCCTTCCGGGGAGGCAAAGAGCGGCTCTGCAGTGCGCAGCCACTTTGCGGCGCGGCCTGAGCGGGGCTGAATTATGAACATTATAATCTGGGGTTAAAGGTAAAGGTAGCCCCCTGTGCAAGAACCAGTTGTTTCTGACTCTGGGGTGACATCACATTATGACATTTTCATGGCAGACTTTTTATGGGTGGTTTGCCATTGCCTTCCCCAGACATTTACACTTTACCCGCAGCATACTCCCTCTAAACTGTAGAGTTTTGTGAGCAAAAAATCTACTTTGTGAGCTACTGGCATTAAAGTTGCGAGCAAGCAATTTGACTGCTGCATAAATTAGTTTGCTCTGGGGCCATTTTTCCTAAGCTAAGACAAAAATGTGTGAGCCGAAGGCTAAAAAACTATGAGCTTGCTCACACTAATTCCGCTTAGAGGGAACATTGGCCATGTTCCTCTTGGCAACTAGAGGGGAATGGAGGGAACATACCTGAAAAAACAGAAAGGCCCAAGCCTTGTCACTGCATGGCATAGGAAGTGACCTAATCACACCAGTGATATCCAGAAGTGAAAACCAGGTTCTATCTTAGAGTTTTTGCCCAGATACCAAAGCATTGCCTGGATGTTGCTGGTGTGATTATGTCACTTCCTATGTGATGCCATCCAGGAAGTCCCCTTGCTTTCTTTTTTGGCAGGTTAGTCCCCTCACTGGCCAGATGACAAGCAGCTGATCAGGAAGGGCCTGGCAGTGGGGGACACCTGACTCCACCAGGGGACTGGCAACTGGTTGGATAATAGGAAAAAAAATTACAGAAAGATTTCTTCAACAGTGGAATCAACAACCGAGGGAGACACTGAGCTCCTCTTCACTGGCAGTTTTTAAGCAGCAGCTGGACAAACACTTGTCAGGGATGCTCTAGGCTGATCCTGCATTGAGCAGGAGGTTGGATTAGATGGACTGTATGGCCCCTTCCAACTCTGTGATTCTATGATTCTATCTTAATCCCAGTATAGATTTAGTCAATGTAATTGTTCTACTAAAAATAACAAGAAAACAGTGAAAAGCAGGGTGGGGGGAATGAAAGTACTGGGAAAAAACTATGTGGATCAATGTTATGAATATGACAATCCCAAAAGTAAAATAAACACCATTTTTCTAATGAATTTCATTTTTCACCTTCCTTCTCTAAAACAACTGGATCATAGTTGTAGTATCCTAGAATCTGAAACCCTGAGACATTTTCTAACAAGCTGAGTTTGAAAAGAAGTAACATGTTATACAATACTTAGATCCTTAATGGAAAAAAAATATGATTCTAAGTTAGAAAATGAATGTTGAAGAGGGAGAATAGTGGGTTATATATTGAATATATATATGTTGTAATTCGGGGGCTTGCTCTATGAGCCACTTAGTTCCCAAAATCACATTCCTTTCCTGCAATCTACCCAGAATGAAAAGACTGCAGAGCAGGTTGCTAATCCTTAATTAAGCACCAGACTGGTTTAGCTAATATAATTGCATATATTATGCTTCTCTTAACTAATACTAATTGAAATTGTTTTGTTGCTAATCCAAAAAGAGTTCCCAAATAAGTAAAACAAAAAGTAGCTGACATTTTTTTTTTAAAAAAAGTTTCATGTTTCAAATGCCTAAGAAGCAGGAACTATTTGTATATTAGGCCACACACCCCTGATGTAGCCAGTTCTCCAAGAGCTTACAGGGCTCTTCTTACAGGGCCTACTGTAAACTCCAGGAGGATTGGCTACATCAGGGGGTGAAGCCTAACATGCAAAGGAGTTCTTGCTACAAAAAAAGCCCTGCTAATCAGCATAACTCTGGAATCCTTAACACTTAAAAAATGAAATGTACTCAGCAGTGGAGGGAGTTCGTAATAAACAAACATATTCTGTATGTAATTGTGGAAGAAACACACAGGGTTTGCTTCTACAACTCCCTTCATGACTCTGGTATTCCTTGAAAGTATTCCTTCCAAATCCTGAGCCAGTTTGGTGTAGTGTTTAAGTGTGCGGACTTTTATCTGGGAGAACCGGGTTTGATTCCCCACTCCTCCACTTGCACCTGCTGGAATGGCCTTGGGTCAGCCATAGCTCTGGCAGAGGTTGTCCTTGAAAGGGCAGCTGCTGTGAGAGCCCTCTCCAGCCCCACCCACCTCACAGGGTGTCTGTTGTGGGGGAGGAAGGTAAAGGAGATTGTGAGCCGCTCTGAGACTCTTCGGAGTGGGGGGCGGGATATAAATCCAATATCTTATTCTTCTTCTGACCAGGGCTGACTGTAGGCTTTCCAACCCTCCCACCCTGGCGGGGGACCCCAGGATTCCCAGCCTCTTCCTCCGCTCCCCAAAAAAACGGAAGCGAGGGGAGGGGGAGGTATGGGAGGCCGTACCATTTCGTGAGGATGAGTAGGCTATCAGAATCTTTCAGAAAAAAAGAGACGCTCTTTGCTTTCCTTGCTGACGTCGCATGACTTCCTCCCAGAGCTCCATCTGCCCTGGGCTTCTGGGAAATCACTTCCCCTTCCTCTCAGAGTGGTAGCGTCTCCTCCTTGACCGGCGTATGGCGCGTGCACGAAGGGGATCATGGCTGAGCTGCTTAGGGCGGTTGGGATGTGGCATTGGCGCCGTCGTGCCCTCCTCGGTGCCACTCCACTCAGCTCGGGCCGCAGTCTCCCACGGCAGCAGCAGGTGAGTGTCCCTGGCTGGCCTGGCGGTAGTCACACCGGTGGTGGGTGAAAGGGCAGGAGAGGCCTGGCTGGTCCCCTCAAGAACGAAGGTCACGTCCTTCTTTTTTCACAGCGAGCAATGTAGGCTGCATGTTTTATTGTTGTTTATATTGTAAGCCACTATTCACAAGGCTGCAAGGCTCTGAACAGCGTAAGTATTACACCAGCAGTTGGGGTGGCTCGCCACACTCCTCCCCCCTAGCTCCACCCCCAAAGTCTCCTGGCTCCACCCCCAAAGTCCCCATGTGCGGTCCCTTTAAATGTGACGGCCAGAACTCCCTTTGGAGTTCAATTATGCTTGTCACAGCCTTGATCTTGGCTCCACCCCTAATGTCCCCTGGCTCCACCCCCAAAGTCTCCTGGCTCCACCCCCAAAGTCCCCAGATATTTCTTGAATTGGACTTGGCAACCCTAGCTGACAGCACCCTTTTTCTTGAGGGAGGAAGTATTGCTCCTGAGACAGCAATCACAGGACTTTTCCCTCCAGAACAGGACTTAGTGGAGGAGAGTGATAGGATTCAATCCAAAGACTGTGTAGAGTTATAGTGCAATTAGGCTTGGTATAAAAAATACACAGGAGTTACATTTTCAGAATCAGCAAAATTGGCACAGAAAGGCTGTGGTATCATGACTTCATTCGAGCCCTGACCTGGATAGTACAAACTAGCCCAATCTCATTGGATCTCAGAATCTAAGAATGGTCAGCCCTGGTCAGGATTTGGAAGGGATACTTTCAAGGAATACCAGAGTCATGAAGGCAAATGGCAAACCACTTCTGAGTATCTCTTGCCTAAACCCCATAGTGTTGCCATAAATCAGGTGAGACTTAATGGCAACAACAACAAAAAAGCTGGGTTTCAGATCAGACATACCCAAAGTGAAGCAATACACCCCTGAAGTTTCAGGTTCAATGAAAATTTATTGCCCAGAATTTCAGGAGTGTTTCAGGGTTTTGAAGAGACACTGGAATGGTTGGGGAAGAGAGGAAGCCAGGTGGGAAACGACTGTTAGTTGGCATGTCTTTTCCTTTTGGGTCAGAGACACTGGCTAATAACTGATGGGCCTTCACTCAGGCCTTCGCCCATGGCTGAGCAGGTTGCTGGTTCCTGGACTCCCAGAAGGCTTGAATATCATAGCAACTATTTCCTCTCTGTCATGAGTTTGTTTTTTTTTAAATAGCAACTGGATACTGGTCTGTCTACCAAATTCTCTGAATTCCCAGCTTTCTCTCTTTTTTTTAAAAAAAAATGTAAATCTCTAGCTCATCTTGTTAAGGAGATACACTTTCCCCTCTTAATATTTATGCAATAGAAGAAGCATAATTTCATAAAAATGAAAGCCAGGACTTCAGAGAGCCTAATACATAAATTGCCATAGTGCCGTATGGATGCAATTCTAGTCAATTGCCAATTTAAAAAAATCCTCCTCTGGGAGAATGTGTCCACTGCAACAGCCACACTGTTGCTGGTTGTAGGGTGGGTTCTTCAGGGTCCCATACCAGCATCAGGAAGAAGCTTCCAGCACAGACTACACTAGCAAGGTATGTCAGTATTGGCTTTCTCTCTTTCCCTTTCTGCTCTTGCTTACTTGGGGGGCTGGAGGTGGGGTGCAGAATGACAAAAGTAATGATCCCAAATGTTCCACACCACCCTCAAAAATGCCCAACCAAAAATCCCAAACTGGTAACCTTACCCAAAAAAAAATCAGGGTAACCAAAACAGTGTCCTACCAGAAATCTGAATCTGTAAGTATTATGGAAATTTTTGAAGTGCACATCCACACTAGTCATAGGCAAACCAATTGATGTCAGCCTCTGTTTTCTATTTACAATCTGTAGATAATAACAAAAACATTCTAAAGCATCCTAGTAGTAGTAACAGTATGAGTTGTAGTGTTAGTGCTATTACTACTAGTAGAAATAAATAGCCACTCATTTACTGCCACTGCTTTGGAAAATACATTGTGCTTCTGCACACAAGAAGACTGTATGTAAAGAAATGGATTTGGATGTGGTTTCATTCCTGAGCCAGCACCATTTGGGTCAAACTCAACACTGTTCTGCCTTATCTCTTCATTTCAGCTCATCATAAACATTCATTAGCTGAAAACATCATAGCAATGACAAGAGCCTCCCTAAGACCAGGATCAGGAGCACAGGTCATTTGTTTCTGGAGACGGAGCTTACTTTAAAATGTTGCACTGACAGTACTTTTGCTAGCTTCCAAAGATCATTTTGAATGGCATGGGAAATCTTTGGTGGTAAGATTAAGGAAATATCATTTGCTTGGTGCCCACAGCCCTGGGAGTGCATTTTTTATCCTGTTTCAGTTCAAAACAGAGAGCCAGTCCTGTCTTTGCAAAGAAAGAACAATGGAGATCACTGCAAAGGAACACATCTTGAATTAGCTCTGAATGCTCATATTTTCCCCATTAAAGGATCAACCAATTAAACAGTTAAGGGATGGCAAATGCAGCAGTGTTTAATTTCTGTTCAGCTAAAAAGGAATAGACAGTGTTTAACTGGAGCACTGTATACATTCTTTCAAGTGTGTGAAGTACTGAGAAGAGAGAGTTTGAAATGTAAATGTCCAAGGATTCATAAACACTGGCCATGAGAAGTAATTAACACATTAATCGGACCATAAAAGCTTAAGCATGGACATTCCAATTTCCAAAATTTGAAAAGGATTTTGATGATGTAATACTTGTTGAACCAAAAATCAGTGCATGTTTCCTAGCAGTCTTTGACCATAGCACAATTCAATATATTTAAATACACGCACACACACACATTCATGCCCTCTCAGCAAACAGAGTTCTTTCCCTGATCCTAAACATATTAACAACCATGTTAGACCTTTTTTATTTTGACAGTATTAACTTTTAACCAAAGCTTATCCTCCCTTCTGTTACGTTATACTAATATTTTCCTTTTTCAGTGTCAAAGTCCTGGAAAATGTTGTGGAAAATGATGCTTTGCATTCTCAGGCATTAACACATCCTGTGTTTGCTCCTGTTTCTTTCCCATCCCAGACATGAATACAATGGTGTCAATAATACACTGCAGAAATTCAAAGATTGCCAAGCATGAACAACAGACTGTTTTCTGATTTCTACAGCCTTCTGCATTGCTCAAGATTACAGCTGGTACCTACCCATATGCTAATGAACCTCTCATTACAGACCTCCCCCCACACACTTGGCAATAAACTGCTCTCATCAGTTAGATTACCTGACAAGCCCTTTCACTCCAGTTCTGGCCCACCAAGGATCTTCACCCCTTTTTTCTCACTTGTCTTCTTTTTCTGCAAAGAATCCTGATCCCGTATAATCCCTGGAATAATGTAGTTTCTCTCCGAGAGTAGCTGGATCGCTCTTCCCTTTCTACATCAGCTTAATGGAGCCAGTAGGTATTCTATTGATCTTTTCTCTATGTAAGTTCCTCAAGGATATGACAGATTTCCTTACAGGTTAAACATCCAAGCTATGCTGGCTTTGTATTTTGTTGTTTTTGTTGGGGGTTTTTTCTTCTAATTTTAAACTCCCCTCCCCAACCATGAAATCCTTGCTCATCCATAATGTTTAATAGCTCAGTTGATACCCTGTGGAGTAAAGGCTTATTTCTTTGCCGAACTAATCTAGACACTGTCTACTGTTGAGTACAGTTGTCTGATTCAAATCTTCTGTTACAAAGCAGATGACATCTTGCTAGATGTCACGGGAAGACACTAACAATGACAATTCACTTATCCCATAGAAAGAATCAATTCTCCCACAATGCATTTGTCAGAGGACTCTCACTCAGTAAAGCAATTTTTCTAGCTGTCTGACACTGTAATTGCTCTTAAATTTTCAATGAACGTTTTACAAGAACTCCCCTGAACCATGATGAAAAACTTAAACTTTTTTTTCCTCAAAAAATGAGAAGCTGACAGGATGAAAGAGACCTTTCTCTTTTAAAGGCTTGCTGCTCGAGTAGGAATTCTTTCATATCATCAACAAGCTGTTGAATAGAGGATAGATTACTTTCCATTTATTTCATCAATCAGATTAAAGACTCTCCTTCACAATGCCCTTTAAACAAGAGCTGTTTATGATGCCCTCCCAGGTTTGACTTTAATGTAGTATTAAATCACTTTGGACCATGAGGTGGGCAGGATACATAAATATGAGGACTATATGACAATATTTACATGTTGTGGGCAATAATAATAGTAATAATAATAGTAACCACCACCACTTTTGGCCCATAAGAGGAAAAAAAGGTGTATGTTCCTGATCAACTTCATCTATGTACATTTTGAAACCTCAATTTAAAGAAGAAGAAATACTTCCAAAGATACATTTATTTATTTAGAACATTTCTATGCTACCTCTTCAGGTGTTTCTCACAGAGCTGCCCCCTATAACATAGGGAGAAGAACTGGCTCTCTTGAATGCCCTCTCTTAATTAAAGTCAAGAAGATGAATTTATTTGGAAATGTGAACAAGTTTTATTTTTAAGTCCTACTGATATGATAAGTGAAGCAGGAACAATTTTGCCTTCTTTCCTTTTGCACACAACAGACTGATTTTTATTAGACTGAGAAATATGGACAAGCTACACTTGATTGCTCAGAAAAAATCAATATGACTTTTGGCTTTGTTATTGATTACTCCATTAAAGGCACTACCCTTTAGTATATAGACAATAATGCCTCAATTCAATAATATTAAGCATGCTAAAAACCTATCATTTCAGCCCAGTAACTGTGAAATTACGCTACACAATAATGCATTTTTTAAATTGTTTAAGATCACACAGAAGTTTAATAACACATATAGACTTCCTAAATGCCAGTTATCTCCAACAGAAAAGAGAATCTAATGTGGTCATCAAACAAATAAGTACCTCATTGATAATACATTTCCAAATGCAAAAAGCATCTCTGGCAAAAATCATTTTTTTTTTAAAAAAATGTATTCTTTAAAAATAAATACAACACACTTAGCGGGTGGATATTATTGACTATAATTAACCAGAGTGATATGGTTAGTGGACACTTTCACAGTTCATTTCTAGACTACTGGCAGAAATGAAACCCAAATTGTCAAGAGTTTTCTCCTTTCAAAATAGGTATTTATTTATAGAATGTATGTGTTGCCTTTATGCCCAATGAGGGACACCAATAAGGAATGAGAAACTTTTGTATTCCTGGGGACTACACCAGTTCAGATTCTGTGTGTATTTTTCCATACTCTCAAACTTCCTCATGAATGTTCAGACTCAACAATGAAGTTGACACCATCTTGCAGTAAGTGTTCCACAATTATCCAGCCTACACAGCCCAAATCCAAGAAAGATAGTCAGTATCAAAGCACAGAATGTCACTGTTTCTTAGAACCTGGAAATAGTTTTCTTAATCAGAGGCATCATGGCAAACACTTTAGCACAGCTTGATCAAAATTCAGATGGAAGGAAGGAAGGGAGGGAGGAAGGAAGGAGGAGGAGGAAAAGAAGAAGAATTGGTTTTCATAGCCTGCTTTTCTCTACATTAAAAGAGCCCCGTGGCACAGAGTGTTAAAACTGCAGTACTGTAGTACTAAGCTCTGCTCACAACCTGAGTTCGATACCAGCTGAAGTTGGGTTTTCAGGTAGCCGGCTCGAGGTTGACTCAGCCTTTCATCCTTCTGAGGTCGGTAAAATGACTACCCAGCTTGCTGGGGGGAAAGTGTAAATGACTGGGGAAGGCAATGGCAAACCACCCTGTAAAAAGTCTGCCGTGAAAATGTTGTGAAAGCAACGTCACCCCAGAGTCGGAAACGACTGGTGCTTGCACAGGGAATCTTTCCTTTCCTTTCTCTACATTAAGGGCTCTCAAAGAGGCTCACAGTTGCCTTCCTTTCCTCTCACTACAACAGTCATCTTGTGAGGTAGCTGGGGCTGAGAGACTTCTGAGAGAACTTTGGCTGGCCCAAGGTCACCCAGCAGGCTTCATGTGAAGTGGGGAATCAAGCCTCACAAATTCAGTTCCACAGTTCCTGTAAAATGGAGTTTTGGCTGAGGCAGTAGACATCTGGCACCTCCTCCCACAATTTGCTGTAAATTATTTAGTCACTGGACTATAATACTTGTTCTGGTCTAACTGAGAGCAATGAGCAGTGCCACGGGAGAATTTTTAAAGGCTCTGGCCTCTCTTCTCTTTTTTGTTATTCGGCCCTGCTACGGCCGCGCCGCAACGTGGCTGCATGCCGCGGGGCTGTTCTTTGCCTCCCCAGAAAGATGGGAGGCTGGCTGAGGCTTCCCACCCATCCGGGGACTGTGGGAGGGTGGAGCGTCGGGGCTATTTATAGCCCCGGCCCTGCCCAGCCATCACAGTTGCTTTGCATTTCTTGGTTTGGACAGAGGCTTTCATAGCGTCCACAGCTGAGAACGTTTGCTGGGAGCGGTTTTTAAAGGCAGGTCGGGCTGGCACGAGGCGGTGGCGGTGGACCCGCAGTGCGGCACGGAGCTCAAGTGCAGGCTGGTTGTTGCTGCATGGACTCATGGGTGGGAAAAGAGGGAGTGGAGTGGCAGGTAGCGGGTAGGGGCCCTTGGGGGCTGATAAGGAGCCTTTTGGGGGTGTCCCCCTCACTTGTTCTTTTGGTGTTTGCTGGTTTGGGTGGTTTCTTCCTGCCTGCCCCCCCTTTATCTCCCCACCCCCATACACAGGCACGTGGCTGTATTGGGCCTGATTCAGCATAAGGCAGCTACACATAGCTTGGGAGTGAGGATAGGAGTGAGTGACACTTCACCCCCCCCCCCTGCTCTTTCTTGGGTACGTTATTGGTGAGCAGGAGCAGCACAGTATGGGACCTAAAAAAGGGCAAGGCACTTCCAAGGGGAAGCAGCCAGCCAAAGGCCCCAATAAGCCATCTCAGCCGGGTACACCGGCTGAAGAGCAAATGGATGGGTCAGAGATGAGGCAGGCCATAATGGAGACGCTGGGTGCCTTAGAGAGGGAAAGGGGCGTGGCCAGTGCACCTACAACCTGGTCAGGGTGCAATAGGGCTTCGGGGCGGTCAGGTACCTTTACATTTGAACAGGAGGTACTGGTAAGACTATCTGCATTGCAGGAGGGCATGGGTCCCAGACCAGCACCTGACCACAGTCAGGAGGCCCGGACGAGCAGGGACGCCTTGGAGAGGGACAAAAGTGAGGACCCGGAGTTGGTGGAGAAAAGGCATCAACCGGAGCAGACGGCAGTAGTAGCAGTGACGCTATCAGGCGGAGAAGGTACGGTTGCACCATCACAACATTCACAGGTTTGGCCATGGGGTCCTTGGGGCTATCCTTTGATGGCGGGGCCCCCTAGTGGGTGGCAGGTTCCTACACATGTAGATCAGAGTGGGCAATGGGTTTTCCCTGCCCAGCCAGGCCCGGAGTGGGCGATGGGTAGCCATTTGGCGAGCCATGCCCAGGGCACTACAGTCGGGTGGTGCCAGCCGCCGGTCGCCTCTACAGGGGCAGCGACGGCTCAGGGCATGGTCGTGCCATCCGTTTCGTCGGTGGTTCTTCCATGGGGCGGGCGTATGCCCATGGCTCAACCTATGGGATGGCCGAGTGGATAATGGAATGCTTGGAGCTATCCTCCGAATCCTTACGGGTCAGTGCTTTTTTTGGCTCTCCCCTTCGGGGATACCGCACTCCCCTTGGGGGATCATTTGACCCCTGCAACACGGGAGAAGATTTTAAGGGGGGGATATGTCAATATATTCAGCCTTCTTTACAGGGAATTGGAAAAGAAAAGTAAGGAGGAAATGGATGAGAAGGAAAAGGAGAAGCTATGGCGTAGGAAGGTTGACCGTACCTGGGCCAATTGGTTGCCGGGATTTTTGATAAACACAGGAGTTATTGCTAGGTCACAGCCTTGTAGGGCTGCCCCACTATTTCAATACTGCGATATCATATATAGAGCTTACTCGGATATTGCTGGGGCTGCCTGGTTACAGTATGATGAAACGTTTAGGATGAGGGCAGCAATTAATCCGACCTTACCTTGGACCAAATTAACCAGCAACTGTGGCTACAGCTGATGGCTCCTCCAAAACCCAATTTGGGGGATATGGCTGACAGTGGTCACCTGGCGCACAGACAATCAGGAGTCGCAGCTGTCCGCTCACCAGCGGGCCAGCTGGTTCAACCCCGATCGTTGTGTTGGGAGTTCACTTCTCAGGGAGTGTGTTCCCATAAAGCTTGCAAATTTAGACATGAGTGCCCGTTACGCGGTGGTCCTCACACATTTTCTGCATGTAGCAAAACAAAGCAGAAAGGGGGGCTAAGCGCCCTGGGGGCGGGGACAGCACTCAGATGCCTGGAAAGGGGTCCCAGTACCATTCGGCTGAAAGTGCTTAAGCATTTCCTGGAGGGTTACCCCAGGGAAGCAGACAGGGCATACTTATGGGAAGAGTTCTCAGTGGGGTTCAGGATACCATTTCAGGGGCCTAGGGCGCCTTGTTGGGCCTCTAACCTCCGTTCTATTGTAGGGCTAGAGCAGGTCGTTCGGGAAAAAATAGCAAAGGAATGTGCCGAGGGGAGAGTCATCGGTCCTTTTGACGACCCCTCAGTTCCATGTTTACGGGTTTTGCCTCTTGGTGTTGTGCCTAAGAAGGCACCCGGAGAATATAGGCTTATTCATCATCTTTATTATCCTAGTGGTGGATCGGTGAATGATGGAATTCCCGACCACCTATGTTCAGTTAGGTACACTTCCTTCGACCAAGTGGTCAAAGTGGTGCGGGGGTGCAGAGTGGGTGCAGAAATGGCCAAATGCGACATTAAGTTGGTGTTTCATCTGTTCCCAGTTCACCCCATAGATTTTGAGTTGTTAGGGTTTTAGTTTGAGGCAAAATATTACATGGATAGAGCCCTGCCCATGGGATGCTCTGTATCCTGCGCGTCCTTTGAGAGATTTAGTTCATTTTTGGAATGGTTGTTAATGACTAGATCGAGGCATAAAGAAGTCATTCATTATTTGGATGATTTTTTGTTCGTGGGCAGCGCCGGGTTCGGGCATTGCGCCCAGCTGCTGTAATTGTTTATGGAGCTGGCAAATGAGCTCGGCGTTCCTTTGGCACATGAAAAAACTGAGGGGCCTGCTACTTGCTTGACGTTTTTGGGCATCGAGCTGGACACTGTTTAGCAAGCGTCGAGGTTGCCGGAAGAAAAAGTTCAGCAACTTAGGGAGCGGCTCGCCGCCATTAAACCTAAACGCAAGGTGTTGCTTAGGGAGTTACAGCAACTTGTTGGGCATCTCTACTTTGCCTGTAGGGTGGTTGCGCCAGGGAGAGCATGTCTTCGGCATCTTTGCGAGGCCATGGGGTCCCTCTGGTCTCCCCATCACAGGGCGCGTATAACGGCCAGTATTCTCAGTGATTTGGAGGTCTGGGAAACCTTCTTGGAATCCTTTAATGGGGTTTCCTTTTGGTGCGGGGACATGAAGGTTGCGGCGGACCTCCAGATATCCTCAGATGCAGCCGGCTCTTCTGGTTTCGGGGTCCTTTTCTGGGGGCACTGGTGTGCTGGGCAGTGGCCTCGGGACTGGCATGACAGTGGGCTTTGCCGAAATTTAATATAAGGGCTTAACGGTTAAGTCTATTTGGGGGTAGTTGGCCGCCTTAGCTTTTATCAGCAAAGTGCAGGGTATTCTGGTATCGATTGGGGACTTTAGGGTTAAAAAGATGTTGAAAGGCTGGTCGCGTGAGCAGGGGGTGCGGCTGGACACTCGGCAACCCATCTCGCCGTCCATACTTCGAGGGTTGGGTCAAGTTTGGTCTAAGGTGTGCAGCTCTAACTATGAGATTGCACTGTTCCATGCAGCAGCACTGACGGCATTTTTCGGTGCATTACGGGTATGCGAACTGGTCAAGCTGTCTCGGAATGATCAGTCTGAGGGGACGCTGCAGCATAATGACATCAAATTTGTGGGGGGAGACGTGGTGCTGCATATACGGCGTTCCAAAACGGATCAATGGTGCAAGGGCACCAAGATTATTGTAGGGCCCTGTGAAGAGGCTGGTTTGTGCCCCGTGCAAGCATTACAGCGCTATGTGGCAATAAGGGGGAGTGCCCAGGGGCCCCTGTTTTGCCATGAGGGTGGGGCTCCACTCACAAAGTATCAGTTTTGGGTGGTTACAGCTTTGGACAAGTTGGGTTTGGCAGGGTTCAAGTTTGGTACTCATTCCTTTCAGATCAGGGCTGCGTCCACTGCCACAGCTATGGGCTATTCGGGGCCAGACATCCAAAAAGTGGGCCGCTGGCGTTCTGCAGCTTTTTGCTCCTACGTACGCCTGTTGGTGCTTCCATGAGGGTGAGGGGGCAGCTGTTGTGTGTTATGCGTTTAAAGTTCAGTTGTGTGTGACTGTTTTCTCATTCCAGGTGCAGTGTCTCGCCAGGAGAGGCTGCGGATACTTATCTGCGGACACAGTTTTATTTTCTGGGCGGCCTACTATGCAAGGAGATCATCAGTCGGCACCCAGTTGGGGCTGAGTGAGTGGGCTGTAGTTGAATGGCAGGGGCAGCATGGGTTAAGGTGGTCAGGGCTCCTGCCATTGTTGTTTTCTGGCAGGGTCGGTCTCCCGCCTCACATTCTAGTCATTCACCTTGGTGGGAATGACTTGGAGCTGATGAAAAGGAAGGCCCTTTCATTACAGGTGGTGGCGGACCTGCGGGTCATCATGCGGAGGTGGCCCGGGGTCCACCTGATTTGGTCTGCCATCCTACCAAGAAGAGTCTGATGGGCTGCCTGGGACCCGGCTGGGGTCGAGTGGGCCAGACGAAAGGCAAATCAGGCCCTGCGGAAGGCCTTGGAGGAAGGTCTGGGTACCTTCCTCCCTCACCCGGGGATTAGGGTGGAGTTGGGGGAGCTTTTCCATCCAGATGGGATTCATCTGTCGGATGCGGGTAATCGGGCCTTTTTGAGCGACATTCGGCAAGGGCTTCGGGTGGCTTTAGGCCACCCGGTGGGGCACTAATGCCTAAGCAGAGGCTTGGCATTGGCGGTCGCAGAAAGGCAAGGGGTTTATACCTTGCAGGTGAGCACCCAGGCATCTGCACCTGTTAGTGCAGTCGATGCGCATGAGTGGCAGATGGGCTTTATGGCTCAATGCTGTATGATTTATTTATTTATTTGTGATTTATATCCAGCCCTTCCCACTAGGTGGGATGCGGATCATTGGCGTGCCTCCCCCTAGATTCGCCTCCTTCTGGGTATCAGGGTGGAAGTTTAGGGGAGGGTAGTTTTTGCCTGGCCGGCCCAACATTAGCCGTAGTCTTACAGCTCGTGCTGGGGGCATGGTGGCTTGCCCCTTTGTTGGACTTGGCGGGGTCTGAGGTAGACCCCAGGGCTTGTCCAGCTGCAGGTTGCTCTTGCCGTGTTAGTTGTATTAATAAAGTGGCCCGTTTCCCAATATTCTGTGTCAGCCTCTTTATTTCGACTGGGGGGCTGGGACACTCTGAAATGATTTGCTTGTCATCTTGTTTTAAGGGTTAGACTTTTTAACAGTAGCTAAGTTAGGTTTTATTGCTGTGAATTTTATGTTGTAACCCACCCAGAACCTGCTTGCAGGAAGGGTGGGATAGCAATATAATAATAGTGATGGTTGTGGTGGGGTGGTGGTGATAATAGGAAAGATTGTAAGATGTTCAAATTGGAAGCATTTCCATTTCTACCCAAGCCTTTCCCCCCCCCCCTCATTTGGGACCCCAAGTGGCTTACATCATTCTCTTCTCCTCTGTTAGAGTCTTATAACAACCCTGTAAGGTAGGCTGGGGGAAGAGAAAATAACTGACCTAAGATTGCCCAGAGAGCTTGCAACTGCTTCCCATAGAGGACAAAGTTAAGTTCCAAAAGGTAAAGTTAAAAATACTGATAATAATAACATTCTTTTTTGATAAGGCAAAAACATTATGTCAAAAAATCTTGCCATGCTTGAAAATTCTACCACTATGGATTGTTAAAACTCAGTCATACATACCTTTTTCCAATATGACAGATTATAATATATAATTATATGAAGTTATAATTATATAATTATAATCATATTATTATAATTGTGTCTCTTTTAGAGATGGGCACAAACCGTATATTTGCGGTTCATTTTATGGTTCATAGGTGAAACACAAACGAAACCATGAACTGATACTCTGGTTCATAACCTGGACCAGCTTGTATCATTTATGAAACATTTAAAATTTAAAACCTTGCTTTCTGTTCCCCATGGCTTTTTGCAGGGAGCAGAAAGCAGGGGTTTCCAAACAGCTAAACAACAGGGGCCACCACTCAGCTCTTGGGTTTAAATGGCTCTGAGCCTTTTAAACTTTGCTTTCTGCTCCCTGCAAAAAACCATAAGGAGCAGAAAGCAGGGTTTTTGAAACAGCTGAGGGGTGGAGACTGCTGCTCAGCTGTTTGGTTTAACTGGCTCAGAGCCATTTAAACCCTGCTTTCTGCTCCCCATGGCTTTTCAAAGGGAGAAGAAAACTGCTGCTTTTTTGTGAAGAGCAGAAAACAAGAGTAAGCTCTTGCTTTCTGCTGTTTATGAACCACCATGGACTGAAATGAATTGCATTGAAATTCATGGAAATTTGTGACAGTTCTTCAGTTTGCAAACTTTGCATACAACAAACTGGTCAAAATTTGTGATAATTTTATTTCATTAGCTAGTTCATGCCCATCCTTAACCTTCTTAACTCATTTTAGTGTAACCACCCTTTCCTTCATTTATAAGCTCCCCCCCACGCCTATTCCTTTAATCTCTGATCCCTTCTTTGCAGGAAAAGGAAATGGATAAAGAACTTTTTTAAACTGTATTTTTCTAGAGAGACAAGCAATAACTCTCTCCTGTGCCCCATTATTTTTAACACCTCAGCAATTTGCAATTTTTTACAAAATAAATCAGCTCTTGTTTACAGGGAAATTTTCCATTTATAGAAGAACTCATCCTGTGAATGAAGGCACACCTTTAGATCCAATGCTATATATTGGGAGGAATGACTATGATTTCATTGGCCAGTTCCATTTTTTTAATGGACTCATGATTCACATAATAGCATACAATGGTTGCCTCATTCTGTTTCAGCAGTAGCCTATCCTCAGTGTTGTCTGAATGGCCATGTGTGTCTAGGGTCTCAGAACAAGATCTTCCACACCATCTGCTACTTGATCCATTTGATCGGAGATGCCGGGATTGTTGTTGTTGTTAATTGCCCATCCCAGCTTATGCCAGACTGAAGCATTTTACAGCATAAACAGTCACACAATAAAATACAGCATAACACAACATAAAATTTAGTTAAAACCATAAAGCTTAGATGGTTCCCTATAGGTTTTCTTCTATCTCTATCCCAGACTACCAGGGCATCCTGCTGGGGCGGGGGGAAGAAAAGTGTTTGGGGGCAGGAAAGGAGGTGCCAGACAGATAATAACCCTAGGACCTTCTGCATGCAAAGTAAATGCTCTACCACTGATCTACATACACAGGTATGAATCAAATCATCATCAAATTTGAGTTGTAGAATGTGAGCCTACGTGCATTAATTTCTAAAGATAGGCTTCTATGCAAGGATAATGTGCAGTTTGTGCTTACTGGACATGTTGATATAACAACATTGACCAGCACAAACAACAGCAACTTGATGTATCAAAATAGCGGTCTTCTGTAAAGAGGATAAGGAAGCTTCTTACTTTATATATATATATATGTATATATATATTAAATTGTCCTTCTCTGCTTAATTTCAAGGCTGCACCAACTTATATTGAACCAGTTTTGATGTTTATGACCAGAGTGGACCTGGGGGGAAAATGTATTCATTTCCATCCCAATTCCATGGAAAATCTGTCTGCCTTCTTGAATATAGATTCAGCTGGGTAGCCATGTTGGTCTGAAGTAAAAAGAACAAAGTTTGAGTCCAGAGGTACCTTTGAGACCAACAAAGTTTAATTCTGGTGTAAGACCCTTGACAGACTCTCCATGTAAACAAGGATGGCACAACAGTGCCCAATGGCATTCTCATTTGCAGTACTTTTCAGGGCACCCTCCTAGGACACCTCTATAGCTCTGCAGAAAAATCCAAATATGGATGCAGGCAGAGGCAACTCACAATGTGGGCCCTGGACACTGTGACAAAGGCAGCATTTGCATTGGCCAAAGGTGAGCTGACAGTCCTCCCCCACTCCCAGGTAAGTAGTCCATTCCACGGTTATCCTATGTACTGCTGTTCTTTATCAGAAAACTCCTCTAACAAAAGGTCTCCTATTGTCCACACCTTTCTCTATTCTCTCTCTCAAGCTCCTTCCTGGACATAAGCCTTTTATGCATAAGGGGATGGTCTCTTCCCTTGAGCAATAGATGTATTTGTCTTTCATAACTATTTTACTTAACTATTACCCCGGTAATCAAGAGATTACCCCAGTAATCAAGTAAGTTTGTTACTTACTTATGAATGCAGGTGTGTGTGTGCTCTTATTTATATTCAACTACAACTTTTCCTACCATGATTGTTTTTTCCAATGACTCTTATCTTCTCATAATGTGACTAAGTACGATAGCCTCAGTTTAGTCATTTTAGCTTCTGGGGAGAGTTCAGGCTTGAAGATACTTACTATTGCATAATAAAAATGAAACTATTTGGTCCAGGATGAATATGTAGTGCATTTTGGAACCATCTCTAGAGTGTTCAGAGAGCATTTGTTACTTCTGGAATAATAATGTTTGATATAATTTCCTTTTAAACATGTGAATTCTAGTGGCAAATCTAATCTTTCATATCCTTTGAAATACTGTTCCTGCCTCTTTTTAGTGCAAGAAGAAGGATTTTTTTTTAAAAAAGCATGCTTTTATGAGAAAGCTCAATATGGTGGCCAGCAGACCTATTTAAGACTATATGCTTTCAAAGTAGCAATTTGTTTAAACTGCAAACTGGACAACTCCTATGTTGCATGCCACATAATCAACATTCATATTTAGCAGGTATTTTTAGCTTCACTTGTAGGAAGGAAACAGAGCTTACCTCTCTTTCTCAAAATGCTGTAAGAAAAAGCTACAATAGAGATTAAACTAAAGGAGGAAGTTATTAATGGGTAAAAAAGTTTGACCTTTATATTGCTTCCTTCAGACAAATTCCACAGTTTCCATGGATTCCGTCTCCAACCCACCTTACCAATCCAGAAGGACATCAGGTTAGGCAATTAGGATGTTTCCGACCTTAAACTATGAAGCCATATTTCTACCACAGCCAACTGATTTTACATCTGGCATGTTAACTGGATTTATGAAACCTGAATGTTGTCTTTGTCTCGCCTTTAATGCTTTACAGCTCTTGAAAGGAGGAGGTGAGAGGAATGATTCCTTTACATCATCTGCTAAGTCCACAGAGGCAAAAAGTAAAGAACAAATGGAATTTATGAACAAGTAATGGCGTTAGAAGGTATAGAAGAAATAGGTACTGTGAAGCTAAGTGGAGAAGAGGCAACTTATAAAGCATTGCAGCTTGGCACAAAGAGTTGTGCCAAACTTGAGGCAAGTTCAGGAAATGTAGGAAGTGGTATCCTTTCTAGATGTTTTATTCCTGTACAACCAAATGGCTCTAAATTGTCTTAAACCCAATTATTTCCTCTTACCTGGACTAGGCTACTAAATCACCTTGAACCACAATTTTTAAAGCAATAAAGAAGTAGTATAATTCATTCAAGAAAATTATAAAGTTTGGATTCACAGGAAGAGAAACATTCTTAGCTGTTTCCTTTACAGTTCTGGTTGAATACTTTCATTGGGTTACTCCTTTTATGGAATTGTTATTTCCTGCTTCCACCTACCAATCACTGTGTTCCCTGAAAAGCAGTTCCTGGGAGTTACTGGATCCTCGGGAATAGAAGATATAGGGATCTGCAGTGGCAGTTGGAAACCGTTTCACCCCCTTCCTTGGAGCAATACTCACAATCCAGCCTCTTATTTTTCCCAATGTAGAAATTGGTATCTTCAGAAAGTAGCATCTTAAAGACTAACAAAATTTGTGGTGGGTAGGAGCTTTTGTGAATCACTGCTCACTTCTTCAGATACAGCTAGAAGGTGAGTCCATCTGTCTTAATAACTGGAGAGCAGAGTGATTTCAGATGCTGAATTATAGCAGATGAATGATAACAGCAGATGTGATTGGATTAGGTGTGATATGCAGAGGAGTAGTAGGCATAGAGAAATCAGCATTGGTAATGAGACAGAAAATCTAGGTCTTGATTCAATCCAGGAAGAAATATTGTCTTGAGCTTCATTATCAGTTGCAATTCAGCAGTCTGTCTTTCTAATCTCTCTTTGAAATTCCTTTGAAACTGCTGCACATAGTTCAGCAGCTGAATGTCCTGGAAGGTTAAAATGTCCCCCCACTGTTTTTTGAATGTTGTGGTTTCTAATGTGAGACTTATGCCAGTTTATTCTTTGTCATAGGGACTGGTCTGTTTGTCCAATATAGAGCATGGAAGGGCATTTTGGGAAATAGTCATATATGCATGAAGTATGAACCAAAAGGTATTTAACTGGCTTTTGCTAGACCATCCAGTTTGTACTTTGGGAGCCATACAATAAAATAAGGTGCTAAATAATCATGGCTATATGAAGAGATGTTTTATCTATTTGACATTTGTATGGATTCAATGTGTGAAGGACACATTTTCATAGTGTCAGCAGAAGTGACTGTAGAGCTAAAGCAAGGGCATCTAGAGGTGGAGGCGACTGAAGTAACTAATTGAAGGGATGCAGAGAAGCTGGAATACAAGCTAGCTGTTTTTACGTCACCCAAAGGTGGAGCTTTCCAGATGCTATGCAAGCACAAGTATAAAGCAAGTGATCTGATCAATACATTTAGTTTCTCTCCTTAACTGTTTAATTTCCATGGGAAAATTTATATAGATATCTATATAAATTGGGAAATGGGTCACATTGAGTGTTGCAGTATTTTGCACAGAAGCAGGTATAAGTATTTTAAACTTACTCTAGGAAAACCTAGAAAGCTGGATTCAATTTTTTGCCTGCTCATGAAGCTTATAATTGGGATAGATTCTATGTAGTACCAACATAGGCTGGCCAGCCTCCATCTTCTCCAGGCTTTGCCCCCAACTCTCTAGGAATTTCTCAATCCAGAGCTGGCAACCCTATCCCAGCATAAAAGATTGGGATTAGAGGATTGTTCCCATCTTTTCCCCATATGTACCTGCAGGGCTTTTTTTTAGTAGCAGGAACGCCTTTGCATATTAGGCTGCACCCCCCCCCCCTAATGTAGGCAATCCTCAAAGAGCTTACAGGGCTCTTCTTACAGGGCCTACTGTGACACTCATCAATAAGGCTCACCTGTGATGACTAAGAACATAAGAGAAGTCATGTTGGATCAGCCCAATGGCCCATCCAGTCCAACACTCTGTGTCACACAGTGGCCAAATATATATATATGTATATATATTTCAATGGCTTTTTTTTTAGAGCAGTGATCACAGTGGCTCAGCACATGTGGCTCTTCTGAGCATGGTTTTCCAAGGTGACTCCTGCCTCACATTTCAGGAAAGTGAGCAAGGCCACTGCCAACTAAGGCTGATGGTTAGCAGGTGGTTCTCAGCCACCCTAGTAAAGCATTTTCTTCTTGGCTAAAGAACTCTGGCTGTCCCAGCCTGGCACAGTACAGTGAGACCTGGAGATCTCCTAGAATTACAGCTCAACTCCAGAAAAAAAAATTAGTTCCCCTGGAGAAAATGGATGCTTTGGAGGATGAACACTATGATGTTGTACCCTATTGAGGTACCTGTCATCCCCAGGCTCCACCTCCAAGTCTTCAAGAATTTCCCAACCTGGAGCTGGCAACTCTATGCCCCCATCCATGACTTCAGAGAAACTTGTGAGTTTGGGGGAGTACCCTGAAAGTGACATCACAGCAAGGGGTGGGTTTTTGGTGCAATCTTCTGGAAGTGACATCATTGGAAGGGGTAGAGTTTGAGAAGTGACATCAGTTGACCTTTGACCTGGAAGTGACATTACAGGATTTGACATCACAAAAATTATGTAACATCCTTGCTCCTGACTCTACCCCCAAAGTCCCCAGATATTTTCTGAGTCAGACTTGGCAACCCTACAAGTGACAGTTTGAACCCTGTTCTCCTGTTTGGTGTAGTGGTTAAGTATGTGGACTCTTATCTGAGAGAACCGGGTTTGATTCCCCACTTCCAGCTGCTGGAATGGCCTTGGGTTAGCCATAGCTACTTCAGGAGTTGTCCTTAAAAGGGCAGCTGCTGTGAGAGCCCTCTCAGCCTGACCCACCTCACAGGGTGTCTGTTGTAGGGGAAGAAGATATAGGAGATTGTAAACTGCTCTAAGTCTCTGATTCAGAGAAATGGGAGGGGTATAAATCTGCAGTCTTCTTCTTCTGGGTCTTGTCCAGCAGTCTAACCACTACATCATATTGTTCCAACCAGAAGAATCCTCATATAAGTTTTGCTTTACCCTTGTGCAATTTGAATCAAGAATTCTTTATTTTTCACAGCATTTTCTCTTTCCTGGCACCAAACTCTTCCTATGAAGGGGGAGGGGTTGTGGCTCAGCAGTAGAGCATCTGCTTGGCATTCTAGAAGGTCTTAGGTTCCATCTCCAGAGTCTCCACTTAAAAGTGATCAAGTAGTTGATCTGAAAAAACCTTCTGCCTGAGAACCTGGAGAACTGCTGACCATCTGAGTAGATTACTTACTTTGATGGACCAAGGGTCTGATTCACTATAAGACATCCTCTTGTGTGCATAGATAATATCATCTACAAAAATGCTGAGTAAAATGTAAGTAAATATTAAAAAGGAATTAAAAATATAATATGTTTACATCTTTTCCTAGCCTTTAATTTGTGAAACAGTTATGGGGCTAAGGGGAAAAAAAACATAGAAGTTGAAAAGTTGTCCAGATTTTGGGTAAAGTTGTCCATATTTTGGGTAAAAAATATTTCCTTTATGAGACACTTTCTATATCTAGACAAGCTCTGGTATTTGTTGTCTTGGACACTATAGCTAATAGAAATACATCAAGTAGGTGTTATCAGTAGCTTTTGTCCTTATTATTTCAGTGACACCTGTATCTAGATGCAGATCTGAAGTTTATGTATCCAAATAATATTTTTAAATTACCAAATTAATGGCCATAATTATTCTGATGTTGCATGACAGCTTACTCAAAATTGTTCAAAGTACCTGTGCAGATCAGATGAAGGCATTGCTGTAATACAACACAAACCAAATCAACAACACACCAACAGTTTTGAAATGCGATCATTACATCTTTGTCTCAGATTGTAGGCAGTTCTGAAAGGCAAAGGATGGCACTCTTGGATTAGCAGTTCTACTGTCTACTTTAGGGTAGATTCATAGATTTCAGTTTAATGTAGTTCAATTAGCAGGCTCATTTATTACCGACCAAGATGTGAAATTGCTGGATGAGGTTAAAGTATCACCAAGGGTATCTTCATCACTTTGGTATCATTGCCTTAAAAAGCACTGACCAGAAGAAGTAGATGACCTCATTTCAAAATTATTACAGTGCAGAGAACTCAGCTGCAACATTATAATTCATTTTCTTACAGAATATTTCAAATTTATTATCAGCTTCCTGACAAATAATGGCTAATCGTTAAGGACAGCCACTTTAACATAATATGAATACGCATTTCTCTATAGGTAGTACAATGGTTCTTACATTAGCATTATTGACTAAGGTGCATTTAACTTCTTCCTTAATACTTAATGGAAGGTTAATGTATAAGTCAGAGATTAAATGGCTTTTACTTAAAACAAGTATATTGATTAAAATAACTTAGGGAGGTTTTTAAAAGCTGATACTATAAAAGTAGTCACACTTTTAAATATTTTTATTTCATATTGCGTGCAAAATTGTAGGTGATGGCTCACCAAAATTACGGGAAGTTATCATGCTAATTGCACCTTGAGCTAATTATTGCCCACAGGTATCAAATGGGTACTTTATAGGGAAAGAGGGCAGATCATCCTTGGAAAATTTAAAGCTTCCTAAGTCAACTTTGTTCCATCAGTTTGCAAATTACCCTTGTTTCAGCAATAATGATATCCTTCCCATGCAATCTTCAAGAACATAAGCACTTTCAGGCTACTGGTCCAAAGGACTATCTAGAGTAGCACTTTCCTTCCAACAGTGGCCTGTGAGATGTCCTTGGCAAGGTCAGAAGGATGGGATGATAGTGATCCTGTGTTGCCTGTGCCCTTGATCTGATAACTAGAGATAAGCTGCCTCTGAATACCAAAGTCCCATTTTTAGCTCTCAAGATAAATGCCCAGAGATAGACTTGCCCTTCATGAATTTGTCCTCTTTAAGAAACCCTCTTTCAAAGTGGTCAACAGCAGTAGCAATGAAAACCAGGAGATAATTATTATTTCTAGTATTATTTTTTTTATTTTGTAAGCCAAATCAGTCAGGTTCCTGGAAAGGCAGGATAATGGAGGGTCCCTCCCCCCAAAATGAAAATAGATAAATAATGGACCCTACCATTCCCATTTTATACTTTATTCAGGGTTGCCATGGAATATGTGCATTCATAAGAAAGCTGCAGCCATTGTACATATGTTTCAAATAGATACAAATTTGTCACATTTCAGTTAACATAGCTTGTATCCATCACTGTTTTGCACAATCAGAACAGTTATGCCACTATAAAGTACAGGCTTTTCCTGTCAATTTCCCCTTTTCACTGTAGATGTTCACTTTGTAGCCAGCACTCTTCTTTGGTGTTTTCTATACTCCATGATAGACAGTATTTTCACATAATGAGGACACTACAGTGTCAAGGGGAGGCAAAAAAAGTTCAGTTCTGTAACCAAGCTTCTCAATGGATGCAAGCTTGTATTGCTAAGATTACATTTAAAATCTGATTCATGTAATGGCCCTGAACATCAAGCACACAAAATTCTAATTTTTGAGGGGAAATTGATAATATGTGGTCATAAACACAGGGTGCTCCACTAACTATGGTTACTTAGGGTATGCCAAATTGGGATTCATGGTGTGAAATTAGTTTATTCAACACAACTATTGTTTCATGGGAGTGAAATGCAGACATCCTAGCTCTGCCCTTACTTGTTTCCTGGCACCACCCATGCAGCAATTTATGCCATGATTCTGCAGGACAGGGGAAGGAAACAGCCAAGGATTACAGCCAACATCTATGACAGCAAACTCAGTTTTTGATAATTGTCTGGCTGATAACAGACGGTCAGTTTGGAGTGGATGGGAGATGTTCCAAATTGGGCTGGCTCAGAAAGAACCATTCCAAACCCTCCACACACAAGCCATCCCCCATCCCGTCCACGAAGCAACTTGGTGCAGTCAAACAGCTGTAGCACACCACCAAGGCACCTCGCTTGCCAGTTTAGTGTAGTGGTTAAGTGTGCAGACTCTTATTTGGGAGAACCGGGTTTGATTCCCCACTCCTCCACTTTCACCTGCTGAAATGGCCTTGGGTCAGCCATAGCTCTGGCAGAGGTTGTCCTTGAAAGGGCAGTTGCTGTGAGAGTCCTCTCAGTCCCACCCACCTCACAGGGTGTCTGTTGTGGGGCTGAGAGTACAGGCTGTCTGTTGTGGGGCTGTGTCTTCTTCTTCTTCTTCCAGATGCTGTAGAGGCTACTGCCGATTGGCTCAAAAATTTGCTACCACTTTGAACGTGGTAGCTTTTTGAGCAGCTCTGAGGACACCGGAGGAAGGGGTGAGTATGGGATGGCGACAGGAGGCAGGTGTTAGCGTTTGGAAGGATTTTTCATGTCAGTTTCTGAGCTGTCTCTGAGTTGGCCAAAACTGCCCATCTGTTATCAGCCTCTGTGAACCAAAAGATTGATTCACAAGCTAAACTTAGTTAAAGAAACCATTGTGCTGTATTATGCCTGAACTGAGCCACTAGCACAGTGTGTCATGTCCCTTTAATAAAGCTGTTGCCCCGCTTAACTCCAGTTTGAGTGTCTGCTTCTTTATTCCTTCCTACTGCAAGAGGACAATTCCTCTCTGCTTCCTTTCTCCACACCTTTTGCAGTTTCATGAGCCCCTTATTGTTTTTTGTATACTGGGCACCATTAACGGATAAAGTAACCTGCCAAATACAGCACAACTATCCAGTGCCTGTGAAATGTACTTCTAGTTTCCTTTCACATCCATTGTTATTATTATTATTGAAATGTGCATGTTAAACTTAATACTCCTGCATATACAATGGTTTGACTAAGTTGCAATGCTATTGGTAGGCAAATTGCACTGTTGCTATTCCTTTCTCTTCCTTTATTTAAACTCCGTAATCCCCCCCAGCATACAATACATAGGAATTGACCTTGTATTCATGTGAAATAAGACACGGGGGGGGGGGGGGGGTAATTCACCTTCTCTGCTTCAGTTTCAGTCCTGTAAAAGGCTCGTTCTGAGAATTTCAGCTTTAAGGCTACACCAGGTTGCACCGAGGACCCTTGCTCTATTCTCCTCTGAGGCTTTTTCAGTGGCACAGAATTGTTCTTATCCAGGGAGGGAAAATGAGCAGTTAGTATGTGCAGGTTGGGGAAATAATGCAACAATTATAGGGAACACAGGTAGGCAACATCCTTGGGTATTAATGGCAGTAGATTAAATTTCCTGAGGCAGTTAGTTGAATGTTGTGCATTGGTAATGTGTATGCCCTGAGTTAACCATCAAGATCAGAAGAAGGGAAAGAGAGAATTCAACTCAAAGTAATTCTAGGAGAGCCATTTTTTTTTTCAAATAAGAAGGGAAGGTAAAGGCCAGGACTATGAAACTAGGGCTGAAGAACAAATGTGTTAAATTAAGGCGGGTGGGTAGGTGGGGGCGGGGAGGTTGAATCAGCCAGAGAAGATCCTTGTTCTTCAGGCTATAAGATCTTTGTTGACAATGAATTCTTGGAAGTTGTATCTATGAAACTCCCAACATTTCATTGGTTTAGCACTGAGAATTCACACAGTGCTGCTCTCATCCTGATCAGCATATCAGTTTTCAGGCCTTTCCCATCTTTACTAGCTTTTCTACGTAACCATTTTTTCATTGCCAGAGTTATGTTGTTATTTGGAGATGCACATGTGCTAGGCAAGTAAGGGAATAATTTTGTTAGTAGACAGGCAGATAGGGAAGGATAAAGACTCCTACTTGATTGATAGGTAGAGGGATATGTTTGTTTATAGTAGCTGGAAAGCGGGCAGAGCTGCATAGATGGGGAGAAAGTAGAGAGAGGTTACCAGGGTTTGGTCTGTGGTGGGCAGCAGAACCACACACCTAGAGATGATTGGTAAGGATGCTTTATTTCTTTTATTAATGTTAAATACTCTCAGTGTAGGAGATCTCCCAGAATTAAAACTGATCTCCAGATTATAGAAATCAGCTCCCCTGGAAAAAATGGCTGCTTTGGAGGGTGGACTTTACGGTGCAATACCCCAAAGGAGTAGCAGACTAATATGGACTCTGGTAGATTAGAAATAACACAATTAACATCAATAGATATCATATACATTTGGGCCCAAGTGTGAGAAGCATCTGAGAATGGCATCTAATTAATACAGAAGTGAAGATATTGTTCAAAGGTTGGTTGGAGTCCAATAGATAGCTACATATATTAGAAACTTCTAATCTCTGTTTTTTGTATTCTTTGTTATAATAGAAGTATAGATAATTTTGTGTGCTGTGTAAAGTTATTGGAAGATTATCCAAGCATGTGGGGCATGTTAGGTGAGTCAGATAGCCGGCAGAAGTGAAACTGACTAAGCAGCGTCTTGACTTTTAAGAGCATTGTTTTCAGAATAACTCTAAAGTGTGTGGTCTGACGAAGGTCGCTTGAAACATGCAAGAAGTAATCTCAAGAGGCGTGTTACTACACAATTTACACCACAAAATTTAACTTTGGTGTTATCAGCATGAGTCTACAAATCACTTAGAGGCTGTCATCTAGCACTGCCCAGAAGAAAGCACAGCAGAGGTCATCTGGCTGAAGTTGTTTGGACTCTTTCTCCATATGTTTCATGAAGTGCTTTGTTTTTATATGTGTGGATGGAAGTGATTTATTGCTATAGCCATTATATGTAATTGTATTAGTAGGTCTGTGACCAACAGTATTTGTTCTGTAATTTATTCAGTAATAATATTACAAAGTAGTACACATTGTTTCATACAACACAGAATTGTCTTTAATTCTCTACTACTGGGGCTGTGTTAATCCTCTTGTGTTGCCATACCTGCTCCTCTTGGAAGCAGTCACTTCTCATCAAAATTGTGCTTTATAGGGTCTATTTCAGTAAAGCCCGAACATGTTGTATTCAGTTTTGATCCCAAGCTTTAAGGCTGCCTTGTGAATCAGCCAAATCTGAGTACTCTAGCTGGAATTGACTGTGGGTTAAATCAGGGGTCCCCAACCCCTGGGCCAGGGATCAGTACCGATCCGTGGCCTGTTAGCAACCGGTCCGTGAGCTGTATAATTATTTCATTATATATTATAATCAGTATTCCCTCTAAATTGAGTTAGTTGAGCTAGTTCACAGTTTTTAAGTCTCTGCCTCCCACATTTTTGCCTTAGCTCAGGAAAACTGACCCTAGAGCAAACTAATTTATGCAGTAGCTCACAGCTTTAATGCCAGTAGCTCACAAAGTAGAATGTTTTGCTCACAAGACTCCACATTGATTACAATGTAATAATAGTTGTGTTCTCTCTCTCTCTCTCTCCCTGATTACAATGTAATAATAGAAATGAAGAGCACAATTATATTATCCCAAAACCATTGCCTTCTCCCACCCACCCCAGTCTGTGGAAAAATTGTATTCTACAAAACCGGTCCCTGGTACCAAAAAGGTTGGGGACCACTGGGTTAAATTGTATATCAGTTAGCTCCACAATTCAGCCAGCATAGCATACAGGTGACAACTTCTAACATGGAGAACCTGGTTTGATTCCCCACTCCTCCACATGAAGCCTGCTGAGTGACCTTGGGTCAGTCTCTCAGAACTCTCACAGTCCCTCACAAGGTGACTGCTCTAAGGAAAGGAAAAGAAAGGAAAGGAAAGGAAAGGAAAGGAAAGGAAAGGAAAGGAAAGGAAAGGAAAGGAAAGGAAAGGAAAGGAATTGTAACCCACTTTAAGACAGAGAAAAGTGGGGAAAAGGAGGAGGAGAAGGAGGAGGAGATTGAATTTATACCCTGCCCTTCACTCAGAGTAGTTTAAAATCCCCTTTCCCTTCCTCTCCCCACAACAGACACCCTATGAGGTAGATCGGGCTGAGAGAGCTCTGAGAGAACTGCCTTTTGAGAGAACAGCTCTTTCAAGAACTGTTACTGACCCCAAACCAAATATTATTATTTCTTAGACTCTTGTTGCAGTAAGCCACAGGGTTTTATCTGAAAAATGTAATTTGAAGTGCCATGAAGTGTGTTAAATGAAGGGTTGTGTGAGATGATAGATAGATAGATAGATAGATAGATAGATAGATAGATAGATAGATAGATAGATAGATAGATAGATAGATAGATAGATAGATAGATAGAGACACACACAGAGAGAACAACATATTGGAGACACTGGCAATAAAGAAAAAATGAGCAAGACAAACAGGATACCATGACCAAAATATGAAAACAAGAAGAAATGGGAAAGCTCCTATTCATAGATAAGGAGACATAACAGTAGTTTTTTCTGGATCAGATCAGCGGCTCATCTAGCAAAATTGGAAATCTGAAGGAGTACTAAAACCTCCAGTGAAATATTTTCTTTTGGACTGGTTTTGTTCACTTGAAATGCACAGTATGAAGATTTTTATAGAAGACAATCTTCAGCATAAGAGAAGCTTGAATCCCCACTCACCTATAGGTTCCATTTGAGGTCCTGTTTGGACTGGGAAAGCTGTTGGGAGTGATGGTGACTACATCCCACAAGAAAGAATAGGCTGTGTGGGCAGCTGGGGGGTGGGTGGCTGCAAGGGTGTGAAAATCTGGCTTCCCCCCTTCCAGGACAGCCTATGATGGGGCCTGATGTGGGCCATGGGAAATGGGAGGGGTCACCAAGGGGGAAGCACACCATGCCACCCAGAAGGTTGTGGCCATTTTATTCCAAAAGGATGAGAGTGATTGTGTTATTGGGAGGCTGGCACAAGTGGGATCCTTCACCTTCACTGCCCTCTCCCATCCCCTAGGTGCTGGGACTGAAATTATACTTCCTGTTTATACCCTTGACATGTAAAACATATTTGCAAGCAATGTTCCCTCTAAGCTGCAGAGTCTTGTGAACCAAAATTCTACTTTGTGAGCTACTAACATTAAAGTTGTGAGCTACTGGCATTAAAGTTTTGAGCTACTGCATAAATTATTGTGCTCTGGAGTCAGCCTTCCTGAGCTAAGACAAAAATCTGTGCACTAGCTCACGCTAACTCAGCTTAGAGGGAACACTGTTTGCAAGCAAGCCTGTATTGATTGTTTAAATGAGGGACGGCAGCATGATATAGCCCAGTGTTATCAGATTTTGGAAGCTAAGCTGGGTCAGTACTTGGAAGGGAGACTGTCAAGGAAGACACTGTAGAGGCAGGGAACAGAAAACCACTTCTGCTTCTCACTTGGCTTGAGAGCCCCTTGCTGGGGTTGCCATAATTCAGCTGTGACTAGGGTTGCCAGGTCTGACTCAGGAAATATCTGGGGACTTTGGGGGTGGATCCAGGAACAAGGTTGTGACAAGCACAACTGAATTCCAAAGGGAGGTCTGGCCATCACAATTAAAGAGACCACACTCCTTTAAATGTGTTCCCTTCATTGGAAATAATGGAGGATGGGGCACCTTCTTTTGGGGCTCATAGAATTGGACCACCTGCTCCAATCTTTTTGAAACCTGGGGGAGTCTTTTGAGAAGAGGCACCATATGCTATGCTGAAAATTTGGTGCCTCTACCTCAAAAAACAGCCCCTTCAGAGCCCCAGATACCCACAGATTGATACTCCATTTTCCCCAATGGGGAAGAAGAAGACATTGGATTTATATTCCACCCTCCACTCAAGAGTCTCAGAGTGGCTCACAATCTCCTTTATCTTCCTCCTCCACAGCAAATACCCTGTGAGTAGGGCGGAGCTGAGAGGGCTCTCATAGCAGCTGTCGTTTCAAGGACAAGCTCTGCCAGAGTTATAGTTGACCCAAGGCAATTCCAGCAGTAAAATAAATAGCATACTTTCAAAGTATCCTATAAAACTAATAATAAAAGCATAAGATACCCAGTTTAATGCTTGTGGTTTATTACTATGTTGGCTTATTCAGGAAATACAATCACATGTGTAGAAAATCAATTTAAAATGTGTAATCTTTAAATAAATAATTTGAAACATACCTTTTACCACTCAAGGAAAAGCGCTGCAGCTTTTTAAATGCTCTTGAAACTCATGCTATGCATGAATAATTGCTATTTAACAAAATTATAGGTGAGAAGATAAATAGAAACCAATACTCACATGCTATAACCCAGAAGAGATTGAACGGAGAGCACAAAAGGATACTATGTGAGAATACCATACATGAAGCTTCTACTTAATCTGTAAAAGTTCAAAAGACATTAAATCCCAACAGAATGACATAAAAAGAATTGTAGAAATATCTTGTCAAGTTGCATTGTTGTGCTGTCTAGCTTTTTAATCATAGCATAACATTAACACTATTAGAGTTTATACAAATGCACACAGAGGTCAAGGAGGGAAGGAAATTTTAAAAAGAGGAAGAGATAAATTATACCTGCTAATTATTTTTTTTTTTCATGGAGCATATCACGGAGCTGCAAATTTTCCAGTAGCCTTTCTTTTTAGCTTGTGGCCTGATTAGAGGATTATAAAAAAATAATGTAAAGGTGAAATCACATTCATTTCTACTGGCCTGACATGAGTCTCTTTTACTAGTCTACTTGTATCAGATATATACTGGGCACATATGACACTAATACCTGTTTTGTTCATAGATACAGTCATTTTATCATTGTCCAGGATTCATGGCGGTTACTATGAAGTGCATAAATCTCAGTGGTAGCATAGAGTCAACATCTTGATCCTTTCATTCCATTTCTAGAAGCATTATTTTACTTACCTTTATAGCTTGCCCTTTTCACTGAGACTCAAGGCAGAGCACAGAAGAAATAAAAATTAAAAAATGCAATCCCATGGCCTAACACACCCTTTGAACAATGCAAAAGGACAAGGAATGCAAAATTCAGTGACAAATGAGAGCAACAATATAAACAGGGGAGGGATTGTGGCTCGGTGGTAGAGGATCTACTTTGGTAGAAAGTCTCAGGTTTAATCCCTGGCATCTCCAGTTAAAGGATCTGGAAATGGGTGATGTGAAAGACCCCTGCCTGAGACCTGGGTGAACCACTGCCCATCAGAATAGAGAGTATTGACCTTGATGGATCAATAGTCTGATTCAGTAGAAGACAGCTTCATATTTCCATATGATCAGCAAACTGGCTAACACAAGGTGTAGTGTGAACAATGTAGAAAATAGTATTACAGAGGTATAAGATAATGCAATTAAGACAAGATGATTCCTACAATAATAGATACGTGTGTTATTGCAGCAGACTAGCGTTATTACCATGTGAAAGTGCCATTCTGGACTAGTCCATCTTCCTATAGTTTGAATTCCATTAGTAAAGGCCCAAGAGACTATCACATGAGACCTGCACAGCTTAAATTGACAACACCATTCTTATGACTATTTTTGGACAACCATTCCTGGATGAAGTGGGGGTTTTTTTGGATCCTTTCCATTCTGATTTCAGGTCTGGTTATGGGACTGAATCAAACCTTGGTGGGTGTACTGTGCTGGGAAAAGTAGAATGGGAGTGCAACTGTTGATGGTCCTAAACCTCTCAGTAGCTTTTGATAACCATCACTCATGTACAGTGGCAACTTCCAGGAGATGGCTGGAAATCTCTTAGGATTACAACTGATCTCCAGGTGATAGAGATGGCAGTTTGGGAAGGTGGACTGTATGATATTATACCCCAAGTTCCTGCCTTTCCCAAGCCCTGTCCTCATCAGGCTCCACTCCCAAAATCTCCAAGTATTTCTAAGCCTGGAGCTGGCAACTAGGGATGGGCATGAACTGGGAAATGGTGGTTTGTGATGGTTTTTCTTTTGTGGTGTGCCTGATCTGTGAACCACAAACAATCACAAACTTTTAGGGGCTAAACAAATGTGGCAAAAGGCCCTCCAGAATGCTGGAGACACCAGACTCACAAGGAATCTCTGGCTGATTCTCCTCTACCTGCCCTCCATGTTTGGTAAGGATTGGATTTACAGAGTCTGCTACACCCCCCCCCCACAAAGGAGGTGCCCCGCCCTCCATCTCTTCCAATGGAGGAGGAAACAGCAAAAAAACCCAAAACAAAGGCAATAGAAGTCCAGCAAAACATAATCAAAGTCACAGAGAATCTCTGCAGTAGAAACTGAAGTTGGTGGAAGTGCATTTTTGCAAGCCCATCAGATCCTGTGCAATATGCCCAGCAGAGCCTGTGCCAGTGTGGCACTGTGAACCCAACAGGACTAAGGTCAAGCCACAGAATCACAGTAGAAACTAAAGTGGGGGGGATTTTTGCAAGCCCAGGATACATGCCCTGAAAATATTTAAATTAGGTTACCACAATGCACTCTATGTAGAGCTGCCCTTGAAAAGTCTTTGGAAAGTTCAGTGGGCATTGAATTTTGCAGCCAGGGACAATATCACTCCAATCATGGCTCATCTACATTGGTTCCCACTCTTTTTGCAAAGACAATTGAAGGTGCTGGTGCTGAACTTTAAAGTCCTATATGACATGGAACCAGCATACCTGAAAGACTTCCTTCTCCCTTAAGAACCTTCCTGACTCCGGTGGTCATCTTCCACAGCCCTTCATTGAATGATACTGATGAATTCTGAGTTGAGGGCCTTGTAAATGGCATTCCTTAGACTTGAAAAACCCATTGTTGGGCCAGGCCTAGACTCCTTAGAATCTGGGCCTAATTTTTAAAAATACCACAGAGTTTGCATCTGCATTAAATTTTAAATTTGTTGTCTTTAATTGTATATGTTTTATTTATTCTTATTGTAATGTTTTAATGTTGTAAGCTGCCCTGAGCCCGCCTTGTGGGATAGAGCGGGGTATAAATTGCAAATTGAATTAAATTACAAATCAAACATAATTCTTCTGAGAAGCAATTCTGCAACTTAAAATGTAAATGTATAGTATATCGTGAGACAGGAAGACTATAAATACAGTAAATAAATACTGAGTTATTTTGTATGGTCTCTTTTGTTTTTTCCCCCACTTTTGTTTTTTCCCCCCAAGTCATCTTAGCTTCTTTTGAAACCAAAAGCTTACCTCCCTCTGCGCTGTGATTAATGTCCAAGACTTGGACAAAGAAAGATGTAATTTTATGGCAATGATAAGGTTCACTCAATGTTGCAAGACAATTTGTAAATCTAAAAAGTTGCTCTTGTTTTTACAAGCATTTCCACTGAGGCTTGTAATTCCTGACCCAGTTCTGAATCTAGAGCAGGGAAGGTTGCTCATCACTAGATTAAAGAAATATGCTCTTAAAATGGATGGAATGCTGTATACTGGAGAAGACATAGCTAGAATTGGATTTTAGTTCTGAGGATACATATATACTTTATTAAGGGCAGCAGCAACCTAGGCATACATGGTAGAAGCCAGGCCTGGAGCTGGTGAGTGTATACCCTCAAACACTGGACAAGGTCTCAGTGCCCCAAGACAACCCACCCCTGCCCAGTAGCTCCTGCCTATGAGTACGAGTGCAAACTAATTGAATCATAGCAGTTCTTACCAAGCAACTGCTATTATTATCACAATCAACCTTCCTTCCGAGTTCTGGAGCTACCTTAAACCAAGTCAGACCACTGGTCTATCAAGATTGGTATTGTCTATTTTGACTGGCAATGACTCTCTAGTGTTTCTCTAGTGTTTTACGTATCACCGATTACCTGATCATTTCAGCTAATCCTGGGGATTAAACCTGCAACCTTTCACATGCAAAGCAAATGTGCTATCACTAAGCCATGGCCCCTCCCTAGACTTCAATTGCAGTCTGGGTCCAGTAGGTGGATCCAACTATCACTCTCTCCTTTACTTTCTTTCCTCTGGTTCAGAATGGGAGTGCGGGGGGCGGGGGGGAGAGAGCAAAGTGCTATCCAAAATCAAAGTCAGGGTATTTTGTTACCCCATTGCCTCTCTTCTTCCTCAGGTCCAGTAAATGATACCAACAAGGACCACTGCAGTGTTTTAGTGGGTGTCTCTTTGTGCTTCCTCAGATAATCAATAGCGTGGCTTCAGTGGAGAAACAGCCCTGGTGCTGGCAATAGCAATAGGAACATGTAAATCAGGGGTGTCAAACATGTGGCCCGTGGACCAGATCAGCCCCCTGGAAGGATCCTATCAGGCCTGCAAACATCTCACTGTTGTCTGCTTCCTTCTCCCTTTCTTGTTTCCTTCTGCATCACAGCTTGCTTTGCCAGGCTTGCTCAATTAAGCTACAGAGCAAAGCCTCTATTTTCTTCATTGGCTGACCAGCACATGAAGCTATTTACGTACAAAAGCTTGCAGTGCCTAGCCATTTCATGTTTTCCTCTGGGTCTTAGGCTCAAAGTATCAACCATGAGATTTCTGTAATGAATGTCAATAAATCAAAAGTAAGTTTGCATTATATAGGCTGTGATCACACACCCTAAATAATGCATTTTCAATCCACTTTCAATGCACTTTCCAACTGGACTGGACTGTGTGAATTAGCAAAATTCAGTTGGAAAATGGATTGAAAGTGCATTATTTAGGGTGTGTGATCACAGCCACAGATGCACACCTGAACAACACCTGAACAGCTTACCTGATTGTTAAAGCACAGATATTGCTTCCAGATGTTGATGCAATAATTCAAAGCAAGAGGTGTCAATTGTCAGAGATTGTTAAACAAACAAAATATAGCAAGAGTGCTGATCTTTTAAGCATCTTTTAAGTTTTTCTCTTTAAAAAAAAACACCTTTAAATTGTGTTTGTCTGTGTCCTTTATAAAGTTTATATCTCTATTACTTGGCATTTCATTTTATGACATACATGGCCCGGCCTGACAAGATCTCATTCATGTCAGATCCAGCCTTCATAACAAATGAGTTTGAAACTCCTGATGTAAACAGATGCAAGGGAGGAAGGCCTACATGTTGATGGCAGCACATGCAGGTACATGAATTCATGTCACTATTAACACCTTTCTCCTCACTTTTCTCTAGCTGCTACTGGAGGTGAGTGTTTATAAGGGTGACCATGGGTAAGTAGGCAGCTGCTAGTGATTTCTGTTCAGGGCCATTGCAGCTGGGAGCAGACATGTCATAGCTTGCTCAATCACTTGCTCATTTAGACATTGGTTTTTTGGCAACTTGGTTGGGGCAGAATGGCCATAGGTGGTATTTTGCTGAAAGCCCCCCAAATTCTGGAGCTGTATCTGCTAAGGCCATATGCTGATCTAAGAAAAATGTGGCTCATGAAATTGTCTAAACTTCAGGCACATCTCTTCATTCCTAGAAATGACTTCAAAGGAAGTAATAGGCTCAGCCTGAAAGCAATTATAGGCCAAACATTGTCAAATTCTGCTTATCCAAAATTCTGCTTATCTGCTTATCTAGCTGCCCAGGTTCACTGTGTGCCAATGTAACCTCATTAAGCCCAATCCTTTTTTGGACTGTCTATCTGAATTTTTTTGATAATACAGTTGCTTCATGATTCTCCAGTAGGGATGGGCATGAACCTAAAAAAATGGGTTTGGTTTGGGGTGGCCTCCAAATTGAACCCTGAACCCTGAAAAGGCTCCAACCAGCTGCAGTGAGAAAGGGAGGGGCTCACCAGGGATTAAAAGTTGGGGGAGTGAAACTGGCACATGTGTAGAAAATCAATTTAAAATGTGTAATCTTTAAATAAATAATTTGAAACATACCTTTTACCACTCAAGGTTTAAATGGCTGGTACCTATTTTACCTGCCAGTTTTGCTTCCCCCTGCTTCAAATCAGCTGTTAGCTTTAAATGGCTTTGAACAGCTGAACCAGACAAAAGTCTGGTAAGTGTTTTGGGAAGACATATCAGTCCAGGGGTTTCAAACTGGCCAAAGTTCATGCCAAATTTCTGGCTTGTGAGCCAGTTTGTGCCTATCCCTACTCCCCACTTCAAGAGTGATGGTGGTGAAGACATTCCAAAGGCATGTGCTATAGGATCAGTTTCCTTGAAAGGAAAACAACAACAACAACAACTTGAAGCTGTGCAATATTTATTTACAGCTTGAGCATTTGAGCAACAGATACACCAAAAACATGGAGACGGCAGATCTTTAAAGAAACATCAACTTCCTTTGCAGGAAACAGCTAATTATTGGAGCAGCCAGACAACAGCAGAACATATCTTATTTATTTATTTGGTTCACTTATATTCCGTCCTTTCCCTGAAGGGCTCAGGGTGGATCACATACAGATAAAAACCAGTCACATATGATGAAATCAATACAAACCAATGAATACAATTTAAAACAACAGCATTACATCAACATTAAGTAGCAGAGGCGGGCAACACATAGTATAACTTTAGGTGTACGTCGGTCCCAGGCCACGTAAGGCTTTGAATGTGAAGCCGACCAAAGCAGTCTCTGTCCCATGGCCAGAGCAGAAGCCAGACTGGAAGGGATCGAGGGTGGAAGTATCCTCCAGGAAACCTTGAAACTACTCTGCCACCGCTTTCTCAATTACCTTACCCAGGAACAGTAAGTTCGCAATTGGGCAATAATTGGCCAGGACCATCAGGTCCAAAAATGGCTTTTTCAAAAGTGGACGCTCCACTGCCTCTTTAAGCTTAGCTGGAAAAGTCCCTGTTTCCAAGGGGAGATTAATAATATCAGCTAAAGAGTCTTGGATGCCCCCGCCACCTGCCTTAATAAACCAGGATGGACATGGGTCCAATGGGCAAGTGGTTGGCTTCACTGCAGCCAAGATCCTGTCCACATCTTCCCAAGTAAGACAGCTGAAGTGGTCCATTATGGGACCCATAGATGGGCAACGGGCTTCCAGCTCCCGTACGGTATCAACTGTGGCAGGAAGACTCTGGCGGAGAGTCGAGATCTTATCTGTGAAATAGGTTGCAAAAGCCTCACAGCCTAGATCCAATTCTCTAACTTTTGGATTGCCTGTTGACAGCATAGTCAATGTTCAAATCATTCTAAATAATTGGGCCAGGAGCAACTTCGCTGACACAATGGAGGCCGCATAGAATTCCTTCTTAGAGGACTTCGCTGCCTTCTCATAGGCCTTCATAAATGCTCTGTAAGAAGTTCTAGACTTCTCATCATAAGATCTCCGTCACACTCGCTCTAGCCATCTAAGTTGCTGTTTCATCCTTTTCAGCTCCAGGGTATACCATGAGGCTGATTTGGTACAGCAACATAGAAGGCACCGGGGGGGGCGATGTCGTCGATGGCAGCAGAGAATCGGGAATACCAGTCCTCAACTAGCATCTAATGACCCACCAGGGGGCATCGGATCCCGCAGAGCTTCTTGAAGCCGCTCCGGGTCCAATTGGCTCCGTGGGCGAGCATAAAACTGCCCATCGCCTAAACAAGAGGAAGGCTGTAAGTCAACTCGGACTTTCAGGGCATAATGATCTGACCATGGAAATGAAGTGGCAGCTATCAGATCAGGTGTTATCCCAGCCCCCAAAACCAAATCCAATGTGTGACCAGCCTGGTGAGTGGGGGTTGATATAATCTGGCTGAGTCCCAGTGTCTCCATGGAGGACACTAGGTCCTGCGCCTGCACGGATGCCGCATCATCAATGTGGACATTGAAATCCCCCATGACCAATAACCTGGCGAAGTCCAGTGCCCAGGCCGATACCGCATCCAGCAGGGCAGACAGGCTCTCTGGGGGTGCTTTAGGCGACCAGTACATCACCCAGATTGCCAAACTCTCCTCAGCCTCCCACACCAGACCAACACATTCAATACCGGTTATGTTTGGGGTAGGGAGTGCCCTGAAAGAAAACGAGTCACAAGTGAGCAATACAACCCCCCCCCCCCCCGCCCAGTTGTCCGGGATTGGTGGAGGACTGAGAACCTGGGTGGGGCAAGTTGGTTCAAAGTTACAGTTTCCCTGTCATGTACCCAGGTCTCAGTCACACATGCCAGATCTATCTGTTGCTCTACAAAATAATGCCGTAGAGTGTAGGTCTTGTTGTTGATAGATCCAGCATTAATCAACACCAATGTCAGAGCCAGGTAATTTGTCCTTGCCCCACAACCGACATGCTTTGGGATGGGACACAGGTGGGAAGGGGTCCGAGCATTCCTGCATCTCTGGCCCCTTCCAAAATGCAAAGACCTGGGCCCACGACCATATCTCCTCCACCCCCATACGACTGGAATCCCTGACCCAGCCATAATCCTCCCCCCACAGTGTTATCGGGCCAAGTTAGTCCACTTAACACACACACACACAGCACTAACCTAATCTAATTTGATACTACTCAGTCTATAAATCCTCAATGGTTGATTTCCATCTACTAATTTAGCTAAACTAAATTCCAATAAATAAATTGATCCCAACTACCTATATTTTACCTTAGCCAATTAATCGCAAATCTAATTAATCTAATTAATTCAATCAATTAATCCATTTAATGACACCACCCTCCAAACTGCTCACCCCAATTAATTAGCAAAAACCAAATTCAAAAAATAGTAGCAATTAAATGGTTCAATTTAACTAAACCCAATATTACTAATTAATCATAGCCTTCCCCCAATTCCAAATAAATAATCAATCACATATAATTAATTAGCGCAAACCAATTTAAAATCAACTGCATAAATAGTAACTTTCCTGTAAAGTTCCAAGTGCTAAATGGTTAAAGTGCAGTCATATTACAGTCATAATGTAAATGGAGTTGACGATCTGTAAATGGCATCAAAAGCTGGAATTGGGCTCATAGGGGTTCATTCAATGGAATTGCCCTTGGGTATGGATGTCCCATACTGTTGCCACACCCCCATACTCTCTGCTGTACCACCGCTGCACCCCGAACTCCTTGCACTCTACCTCCACCTTTGGCCCTCGCCAGCTCCCAGCAGTGTCTGTTGAATCCAACAGAGGCCAGCTTTGGCGTTCTTCTGTAGGGGATCGGGTACGTTTTCCATGGGGTGTCAAGGTCGTATTGTTCCTTCACAGTGCGGCCAGGCCTTTTCAGGTCATATTGCTCTTCCATAGCATGGCCAGGCCGACCCAGCCTCCGGCGTTGGGCTCAACCAGGATGTAGCACCTCATGCTGCCATGACGTCCCCAACCACTACCCCCCATGCCTCTGGATCCCCCTCAGTGTCTAGCAAAGGTCAGCAACATCCAGCAGAACCAGAGGCCAGCATCGATGTTTTGCGGATGGATGTTGGGTGAGTTTCAGCCCAGGGTCATGGCTGCTATGATTCTCTGCTGCACAGCCAGGCCGCAGTAGTAGCGCTTTTGGTCAGTTTTGTAGGTCCCGGCGCACTTGTAAATGGAACCTCCGTATACTTTTTATAGTTCTTAAAATTCGTAGAAGACTGCACTGGCACTTCAGATTGCAGGAGGTTAAATTTAGTTGGTGTAGAGTGTGTGGAATGGTAGTAATCATGGAGCTTCACCACCACAGCTCCTCCTGTGCCGCCATCTTGCCATTCTTAAGTTCTCACTGGCTTCTGTTGCAGTTCTAGATGTTTGTTTTCTAGACCAGGATTGCCATTCAGTGGCTGGCACCCAGTGAGAGATGAGAAAGCAGGGACATGGGAGGTGCTTTCATCAATGTCAGTTTCAGGGGGAACCAGAAGTGATGTCACGTTGCTCTAGGAGCTTCCACCAATTCCTAGAGCAGTGGGCTATCACTTAGTCACTTTCTGGGGAACAACAGTGATTTTTAAAAAAAATCTCCCAATGCACAAAGGAGCACAGGCTGCCAGGGAGAGCTTTTTTGCCATAGCAGGAGACCCAGGAACCCTATTTTTGACACACACACATTGGTGAAACACTTGTCTCATTTTCTAACATCTAGGCAAGCACAACCCAGATTCTTACTCTAGAAACATCATATGTTTTGCACAGAAACTATAAAATAGTAGCCATCTAAGGCAGTTCCCTCTGGACTGATAGCACTTCTTTCCATACTATCATAGTTGTATTAATAATATGTTCTCAAGTTGTTATTCCAGAAGAAATCTTGCTTCTTCAGTCAATTTTCCTGGACTCTGAAATTCAATATTCACTTGAACTCTGCTTTTAAAGCTGTCATTGAGGCAGGATTTTGCAATCTGTTTTGTCCCAGTTCGAAATGAAAGTGAAACTAACAGACATTAGGGCTTATAATGATTTCTTTACGTCTATAGACGTTCCAGCACATGTGATGCTTGTCCTTGAATACTGACCTTGGCTTGTATTTAACACATCATTTCCATATTTCATTTTGGAAGTGGAAGAGGTTAGGGGAACCATCATCATTCCGTCTTTGTTGACCAAAATGTTGATACTCTGTGATTTCCTTGCTTACTCAGGAAAACAAAAGCAGCCAAGCAACAGCAGTTTTACGAGCTATAAATATTTGCTATTTGGAAGCCTTCAGTGAGAGCTCAGCTATTTAAAACAGAGGAAGAAAATGACAAATAATGATTGGTTTCAGGCTAATGAAATGTTTTTTATGTAAATACGTGAACCCTTAAATATGACCTGGAAACAAAAGATTGCTCAACAGTCACTATTAAGCAATACATTAGAAGATCAATTAAAAAGAACTTCTTAATGAGGAAGCCGTGGGAGAGTCTCCATGGAAACCTGAAATGAGAGGGATTCAGAATGCAAATGGCAGAAAAGAAACAAATAATATTTGTAAACATGTACCTTGGAATTGGCATAATCAGCTAACCAATGAAAAGCAGATTCAGTGCCTCTTGTGCTCTGTATACAAGGAAGAAAGAGACTTTTTGTCACAGAAGGTGCCATTTTAGTCAATATTTGGCTGGCACAAAACGGTGCCAGGATTATACTTATGGAGCCCCTGACAATTCTGTAGATGTGATAATCATGTTTGTAATTTACAGTTTTAGTAGAAATTAAGACCTTGGCTTAAATCCAGAACTCCATGGGTGGCTCCAAAGCTCAAAAAGACCTTCCAGATGTGAAGAATGGCTTAAATCAGGGAGCCTCTGGATTGGAGTGTTTTCCTTCGAGGATTTTGGTGAAAGACCGCTGTGAATGCAGTGTGTGCAAAGGATTGATTATCTCCATGATACAGACCACTCCACATCATCTAAACCAGATTATGTACATTTATGGAAGGGGGGGGGGGTAGAATCAATCCCAGCTGTTTTTTCAATTCATTATGACAAGTTGGCATGGTCCAAAGTTGCTTTGGGAAACATAAACTCAAGTTCCTCTTACTGTGTGTTATTTCAGCATCAGATTTCCACCCATAAAACAGGAACTGTAGGATACTTTGGAACTGATTATCAGATCAAATTTATTATTGCCAAGATGGTTATTCATGATAAATTGGATGCAATTGGTAATGCCAATTCAGTACAATAACTCATGACCCTTTGGACCTTAAAAATAGTGTGTTAAAAATTCTTGCCCTGCACAGAATGCTCATTTTAATTGGTCTCTTGTTCAAGGTACACATGTATTTGTAACATGTTAAAATGAGTCACATTTTGAGAACACTGGCACCTGTGCCTTTGGCAGCATTCATCTTGTAGACCACCAGTTGGTGTACAACCAGTTTGGTGTAGTGGTTAGGAACATAGACTGGGTTTGATTCCCCATTCCTCCACATGGACCTGCTCAGTGACCTTGGGTCAGTCACAGTTCCTGAAAGAGCTTTCTCAAGAGAAGTTTTCAAAAGAGCTCTCAGTCCCACCTACCTCACAGGGTGTCTGTTTGGAGAGGGGAAGGGGAAGGAAATTGTAAGCTGCTCTGAGACTGCAAATGAAGGATGGGGTATAAATCCAATCTTTCTTCTTCTTCTAGCAGCAGAACTCACTGGATTGCTGATAGGACTACAGTTCTCCCCCCCCAGCCTTTCAGTTCAGATTACTAAGCATGGGAAGGGGTCTTTGCACTAGTATAGGCAGTTGTGTGTACTAAATACAGATTGTCACCACTGTTGAGTGACATCGCACAAAGAAGCAGAGGGGATATTCCTTCATTCTCTGTGCATATAGAGTAGACCAGATCCTTCCAAGAAGCAGCAAAAAATCAAGATGATTCTATATGAGCTTATGACCCAGCAGTTTGGGGCTCTACAACCCCACATGAAGGTTCTAACCTATGTGTTGAAGACCACTGGTATAGTCAGTACTGACTATACTGCTTTGAACTGGATTCACTTTATAATGTGTATTTGAATATACATTCCCAATGTCACACAGTTAGTGGCTATTGTGTTTTTACAATGTGGTTATTGTGATTGTCAGCCGTCCTGAACCCACTTGTGGGGCAGGGTGGGATATGTTAAATAAAATATAGATTTTTAAAAAGTTTCACATTAATAGTTTGTATGCAACGCCTTGCACTCTGCAGCTTAAGTTCTCTATAGTTTAATACTATGCACAATATGCACTATGACATATGTCTACGTCTCCAATGTGATGCCTATAGATGCCATAATACTCCCCATGTGCTTATGGGAAATGAGCAAGGCCAGGTGGGGCTTTTCTCAGCAAAAGTGATTAGCCACTGGAGATTTGATTGGCTTTTCAATTTTTTAAAAAGTGCCACCTCAACACTGTGAATCAAGGTAAGTGGTGGAAGCCATTTTGTGGGTTGCTCTGCCCCCGCTGCAGCAATTTTGTGGCTGTGCCCACCATGCTGTGTCAGAATTCTAGTGGTGCCTGTAAGCTCAAAAAGATTGGGGATCCTTGGTCTAGATCACAGCCCTTCAAGTTCCGAACCATATCAGAAGTTTTTGAATAGAGACTTGATGGGGCACAATCTGGATATGCCAGAGCATTCACAAGCGAAGGAAGGTTTGTACAAACTTTTCATTGGAATCAGTTCAAAGATTTGATGAGCCACCCATGTGCCCTTCTCCCCTTCACGCATGAGATTCCACCAATGCCACCTGTCCTCCCAGCTGCCCAGAACCACCAGGGAATGGAGCGCAGGTGGCACACAGCAGCCCTCCTGGGACCCATAGAAACATCACTCCCAGCTGCTTGCACTGCCCCACCTGTCAGAAAATGTAGGAAATGCAGGTGACATTGAGCAGAGAGGATGGGAGGACATGAGGAGGAGGAGAAGATTGGATTTATACCCTGCCCTTCACTCAGAGCATCTTACAGTCTCTTTCCTTTTCTCTCCACACAACAGACACTCTTTGAGGTAGGTAGAGCAGAGAGAGTTCTTTCAAGGACTGCTCTTGAGAGAACAGCTCTGAGAGAACTGTGATTGACTCAAGGTCACCCAGCAGGTGCATGTGGAAGAAGGGGGAATCAAACCTGGTTCCTCCAGATTAGAGTCCACTGCTCTTAACCACTACACCAAACTGGCAAACAAACAGGGCAGCACAGGGCAGCACAAATGGATGAGTGGGAAATGAGGGAAGCACAAGCACAGTAGTTGGTCAAAAAGGGGATGGGATTCCTGAGTGCTCTCTACCTTGGCCCCCTCAAAACCTGGAACCAGCCCTATGAATACATACATACATACAGGAATATTTACAATTTGTCATTCTAATTTTGAGGATACTTTCTTACCTAACATCCATTTTTCCCCTTACCACTTATAATCAAAATCTTGTCAAAATTAATATGGAATAAAATGTATATTTTTAGTAAGAATAACTTTATTATTGGGGAAATGAGAGGCTTCTTTAGAATAACTGTCTCTCTTTCTTGAAAACCAGCTTCTCTCACTCCCTAAATGAACACAATGCAAATGGGATTGCATGAAAGGGCTCCTGCGCCTCTCATTTCCCCAACATCAATAATTTCACATATGAAATGTGAAATACACAATATTTTTTTTCCTTCAATATTATGGAGTATATGAGAACAAAGTAGCCTTTTCAGGTTTTGGAAACAAATGAGACGCAGTTTAGCAATTATTAGCTTGGTGTGCTGTTTTCTGATCACCTTCACCACCAGCTGATCTTCAAGAAGGAAGTAGAAACACAAAAAGGAAAAAAGAGAGAGAGAAAATTCAACCAATTCATGACAACCCTTGCAGATGGAGAAGAAAAGAGTATTCTTTTAAAAAAAGAAATTCATTTAGTCTTCCACCTGGTAGGGAAGGCCATTCTGAGTAGCTCCAATGAGATAATCAAGAAATACAATTAGCTCGACAGAGAATTTACAAAGCTATTTTCACTGAAGGACACATAGCAGTAAAGCACAGCTAAATAAAATACCATTATCTGTCCCCTATTGAGGAGATAACAACAACTGCACACTGTTAATATGAGCAGATTTAACAGAGTTTAGCAAGAAAGGACACAATTAAAGCATAAAGCCATTCTGTTTAAATCAGAGATACTTCCTGGGGGGAGTAGGGGGCAGACACAGAGATTGTCACAGTGTGTGCACATTGCGCTTATTCTTGAGCATAGCGTTTAATCAGCATCTTGATTTACTGACTACTTTTTAATAACTAAATGTGCTAATTACCCATCATTTTCCAGGTTCATAACCCTATGACCTCCCCACATTAAAGCATAACAAAATTGATTTTGTGGCAGCCAGTGTGCATTCAACACTTCCCTGAACTACTGAAATAAAGGTTTTCTTTATAGCCCTTAAACCACTATGGGATAAACTTCTCAAATGTGGCAGGAGCCAAAGGACTCATCCCTACTACAAACAGTTTAAAGGGTTTACAGCCTTCAAAAAGCAGGGAGGGGGGGAATGCAAAATGTCTTTTTGGAGTGCAACTGACTAAAATGCAAGGTACTTACGGTCTGGTCTAGTCACATGTCCTCTGGGAAGTGATTATGACCATAAATGTTTGCAGTGATCCAATTTGGGAGCACTCGCACAATAAACCCTTTGGGGGAGAAATAACACAAGCCTGATTACACAAAAGTGAAACATTTTTTAAGCCCAATTAATTTTAATGAGAGAGATTAAAAAACATGGTTAAGTTTTTCTCACTGACGTGAAAGGGACTAAAAAAGCCCTTAACTTGGCTTGATTGTGCTTCGGAACAATAGAATGGAAAGCAGTTCTTAGGGGAAAAAATCAGATCAGTGAAAAAAGACTTCATCAGCTTTGACAGCAATATTGTAGTCTCTTTATAAATTTGTATGTTGCTCTTTCTTCCAGGAGTTCCAATCAGCATACATGGTTCTTCTCTCTTCTCCATTTCATCCTCACAACAATGATTTGAGTTAGATTAGGTTGAGGGATAAGATGCAATCTCTTCTTTTTGGCAGCAATTTAAGCAACTACATTCTGTCTGTCTCTTCTCAGTTTTCACAACATGAGCTTTGGATCTGACCAGTTCTGACTTCTGTGGCTATCCTTATCAATCTGTTGCTTTCTCTGATCTGCACTGATATCCCAGTTACAGACCAGAATCTGTTGAGAATACAGATAGAAAAGTGCAATATTCTATATAATGCTGCACTGGAATGCTAGAATAACTAAGGTATGTGACTGCCCATGTTCCATTAGCTTTTGACTAAATGAATAATTTGACAACCACTTAAAGCAATCAGGGTTGGGTATCAGCTGATATTCATATTTAAAACAGAGTTTATTGCTCCTGTTTAGCTGTTGAAACATTCCATGAAATAAATAAATTGTATAAATCTGTATAATATAGGGGACTTTGAAGTAACTTTAAGATGGAGCCAATATTGGAGCAACCCTTCTCCCTTTGAAATTTCTAATAACTTACTTCTAGCGTCGATCTTATTGTAAAAAACAAAAACAAAACAAATACATTTTCTTTGGCTCATCCTAACCATAGCAAAATAAGCATCTTTGTAAAGAAAAGTCACAGGAAAAAATTCATGTTTTCCACAAAGAGACAAACCGTCAATTATTCCTAATGCAACTTTGCATAACAAATTTCTTCTTCCTATGACAGTTGTCAACAGGAAAGAAGTCCTTATCATTTCTCCACCTGCAGTTTGGGACTCTTTGTTTACACCTTGTTTAAATCTTACTTGCAATTAAGTGATAGGTTCATTTTACTGAATTTTATTGAATACTTTGGCTACTAGGAATTCATATGGAAGTCCATAAAGTTTTGAGGAGAAACATCTGAGGAGAAAACAGAGCAACCCCCTTCCATCCCTCCAAGCACCAAACCTAGTCACAACAGCGCTCCCTAATCAGTCCATAGAGCCTTGGAGAAAACCACCAGATCCTTGCAGAAGTCTGACAAAATAAGGCTAGGCCAGAGCTAGTCATTTTCCTGATTTCTTCTGACCTCGCTGAAGCTTTCTCATAGAGATGACTGCACTTTAGGAATGTACTGTTCTGGGGTGGGGTGGAGAGAAGAAGCGGTCCCATGTCATAGGCACGTTGATGCTCCTGTACTTAGTGAGGGTGGTCTTTAGTGACGCAAAGAATGAAGGCTTGCACACAGCAGTGATAAAACCACTATATACAATTTATTTACACTTCCATTCTCCAAACCGACAGAATGCTCCGCTGCAACTCCACCATACATATCCCACACACAGTAAAGTGTCTTTGCACATTTATACAAACCATCCACCCAGGTAACCAATCAGCTTGCTGCTGAGTCATGCTGACATTGCCCAGGCTGATGCAACCTGGCAACCAGCCACCTTCTGTCACTTAGATGATCTACCTGGCAGTTCTGTTACTTTCACTTTTCCCAGCATGTGCATAGAAACTGCTTGGCTTTGATCATAATGACAAGGCAATGCTGTAGGATTTCCTTAAAAATCCTAAAATGTTGCCCTGACATCATGACATCACTTTTGGCTTTTTGTTGGAAGCGAGATCACACACCAGCCCACCACTCCCAAATCCTCTTGGCATCTCTGCTGTGCTGCTGTGCTGAAGCAACAAGGAGCCTCATCAGGACTGCAGAAAAGAGCAAGAGTCCAGTAGCACCTAAAGACAAACAGGTTTGTGGACGGGTGTGAGCTTCCATGAGTCACTGATCACTTCTTCTGTGACTAACAAATCCTCATACCTTGCCACAAATTTTCTTAGTCTTTAAGGTGGTACTTGCACATTTCTACCTCTACAAACAGACTAACATAGCTACCTGTTTTGATCTATCTTCAGGACTGGCTTGTTTTTCCTGGATTTGATGTGGTATTACTATTTAATCACTTTACTTTGTTAGCAAGGCTTTTTTTATGGGGGGGGGGTCGGAGTTGTGGGGAGATGTATAAAATCCTCGTTGTGTATTTAATATTTTATTTTCTATGATGGAGGTAGTGGAAATCTCATTTTAGGGTGCATTTACTTTTTATTTTACTTTCCCCCTGATGTAGCTTTATTTAGGTTTTATTTATTTAGGGTTTTTTTTTGCTATCTGGGTTACTTTTTTGGTTTGATATTTTGTGTGTGTTTGTGTGTGTGTAAAGGTTTCCTGCTTTTGGAGGTTGCTTTGTTCTGTGTGTTTGTGTGTGTCTGTGTGTTTGGTGGGGATTTCTCTGTTTCTGTTGTTTGTGCCAGTTTGTCATTTGTTGGTGGGATTTTGGATACTCTTGTGGAAGGAACTGCATGAAGGTTTTAAGCTTGGTGTTTAAGAAGAACATAAGAACATAAGAGAAGCCATGTTGGATCAGGCCAATGGCCCATCCAGTCCAACACTCTGTGTCACACAGTGGCAAAATTTTTTATATATACACACACACTGTGGCTAATAGCCACTGATGGACCTCTGCTCCATATTTTTATCTAAACCCCTCTTGAAGGTGGCTATACTAGTGGCCGCCACCACCTCCTGTGGCAGTGAATTCCACATGCTAATCACCCTTTGGGTGAAGAAGTACTTCCTTTTATCTGTTTTCACCTGTCTGCTCAACAATTTCATCGAATGCCCACGAGTTCTTGTATTGTGAGAAAGGGAGAAAAATACCTCTTTCTCTACTTTCTCCATCCCATGCATTATCTTGTAAACCTCTATCATGTCACCCCGCAGTCGACGTTTCTCCAAGCTAAAGAGTCCCAAGCGTTTCAACCTTTCTTCATAGGGAAAGTGCTCCAGCCCTTTAATCATTCTAGCTGCCCTTCTCTGGACTTTCTCCAATGCTATAATATCCTTTTTGAGGTGCGGCGACCAGAACTGTGCACAGTACTCCAAATGAGACTGCACCATCAATTTATACAGGGGCATTATGATACTGGCTGATTTGTTTTCAATTCCCTTCCTAATAATTCCCAGCATGGCGTTGGCCTTTTTTATTGCAAACGCACACTGTCTTGACATTTTCAGTGAGTTATCTACCACACCCCAAGATCTCTCTCTTGGTCAGTCTCTGCCAGTTCACACCCCATCAACTTGTATTTGTAGCTGGGATTCTTGGCCCCAATGTGCATTACTTTGCACTTGGCCACATTGAACCGCATCTGCCACGTTGACGCCCACTCACCCAGCCTCAACAGATCCCTTTGGAGTTCCTCACAATCCTCTCTGGTTCTCACCACCCTGAACAATTTAGTGTCATCCGCAAACTTGACCACTTCACTGCTCACTCCCAACTCTAAATCATTTATGAACAAGTTAAAGAGCATGGGACCCAGTACCGAGCCCTGCGGCACCCCACTGCTTACCGTCCTCCACTGTGAAGACTGCCCATTTATACTCACTCTCTGCTTCCTATTACTCAGCCAGTTTTTGATCCACAAGAGGACCTGTCCTTTTACTCCATGACTCTCAAGCTTTCTAAGGAGCCTTTGATGAGGAACTTTATCAAAAGCTTTCTGGAAGTTAAGGTAAACAACATCTATCGGGTCTCCTTTGTCCACATGTTTAAGAAAGGTAACAGGTTAGTGAGGCAAGATCTTCCCTTGCAGAACCCATGCTGAGTCTTCCTCAATAACCCGTGTTCATCAATGTGCCTACTCATTCTGTCCTTGATAATGGTTTCTACCAACTTTCCCGGTATTGAAGTCAGACTGACTGGCCTGTAATTTCCCGGATCTCCTCTGGAACCCTTTTTAAAGATGGGGGTGACATTTGCTACCTTCCAGTCCTCAGGAACGGAGGCAGATTTCAATGAAAGATTACAGATTTTTGTTAGAAGATCCACAAGTTCAACTTTGAGTTCTTTCAGAACTCTCGAATGTATGCCATCCGGACCCGGTGACTTATTAGTTTTTAATTTGTCTATCAGTTGTAGGACCTCCTCTTTTGTCACCTCAATTTGACTCAGGTCTTTCAACACCCCTTCCAAAATTAGTGGTTCTGGGGCGGGCAGAAAGTTCTCGTCTTCCACAGTGAAGACGGGGGCAAAAAATTCATTTAGCTTCTCAGCCATTTCCCTATCCTCCTTCAGTAATCCTTTTACCCCATGGTCATCCAAGGGCCCCACTGCCTCCCTGGCTGGTTTCCTAGTTCTAATATACTTGAAGAAATTTTTATTGTTGGTCTTTATGTTTTTTGCAATATGCTCCTCATAGTCCCTTTTTGCCTGCCTGATCACAGTCTTTCATTTGATTTGCCACAGCCTGTGTTCCCTTTTACTAATCTCACTTGGACTGGTTTTCCACCGCTTAAAGGAGTCCTTCTTACCTTTTACAGCTTCCATTACTTTGTTTGTTAACCATGCAGGCCTTTTCTTATGCCTGTTTGTGCCTTTCCTAACTTGTGGTATGTATTTTATCTGAGCTTCTAGGATTATAATTTTAAATAGTGTCCAAGCTTCCCCAAGGGTTTTGACCGTATGTACCTTTCCTTTCAGTTTCCTCCTCACATGCCTCCTCATCTCAGTGTATTTACCCCTTTTAAAGTTAAACGTGGTTGTGGCGGTCTTTTTGGATAACTCCCTATTTATACAAACGGTGAAATCAATAACATTATGGTCACTGCTCCCAAGCGGCGCAATCACTTTTACATCTCTCACCAAGTCTTGGGCATTACTTAGGACCAAATCCAGGATCGCCCCACCCCTGGTAGGTTCTGAGACCATCTGCTCCATAGCACAGTCATTGAGAGCATCAAGAAACTCAATCTCTTTCCCCCTATAAGAAACAATGGAGACCAGGATGACTGGGGACACCTTGTTCAGGTATCCATAAAATCTGATCCTTTTTTAAAAAATGAGAAGCTTGTAGGACAAATTAATACTTTATACTTGGTGATATTCGCTGCACAGATACCTGCTACAGAATTATGGAAAGATTCCATAGAAAAAAATGGAGACCAGAATGGCTGTGGACAGTATGTTTGATGGGCTGTAAAGTTAGACTCCTTTGCAGAGTTTTTTTTAGAAAAAGCCCAGCAGGAACTTATTTGCATATTAGGCCACACCCCCTGATGTCATCAGAAGTGATGTCACCCGTTCAGTTGATTACTTTCCATATATTGACACAAACCACTACAGTGGCATCAGCTGCATTTAATGAATTGTGATCTCACATAGCCCAATGAGAGACCTTGTTTTGCCACCCAAAAAACATGGCCAGAGAGAGAGAGTCATGTGTGGAGCAAGCAGTGGAGCAGGCAGTGGCAGGCCCAGCTTCTCTGGGGAGGGGGTGCTTATGGGTGGCTCCACGTTGCTCACTCTCCTTACAAGCCCATTGGAGACTGGAGGCAGCAGAGAATATAGAGTGTGTAGTCTGGGTGTGCATGGCTGCCTAGTGCCTTCCCTCTGCTGGAGACCTTTTCTAGAACTGGAGGCCTGCCAAGCCAGCCAGAACTGCGTTCCTATGTGTTCCTGCTCAAAAAATGCTCTGCTCCTTTGTCCATCCCCCTTTGAATTTGGATAGTATTTTAGAGAGAGGGTTGGTTGTTTTTCTCCAAGTATGGTGCCATTTGCTCGAAAAACAGCTGCTTCAGTCTGCTATTCCACCTTATTTCCCCTCCTCCAATAAAACTGGAAAGTTTCATAATTCTGTTTTTCATTCTGTGAAGAAACACATTTTGGGGGTAGAAGTAGAAGTCTCACCTGAGTAAAACCTTTACTAGGAGGTTTTAAAACAATTTCTCTCTGGGCAGGGAACAGGCAAAGAAGGGGAAGTCAGTTCAGAGACTTTCCAGCCTCACCTCAGCTGCCTCTCAAGAAATGCTAATAGGCCCAGCCACAGACAATAGTTCAGTTTCTCTCCACCTCCATCCTGGCAGAAAACAGAGTTTTAGAGGTATTAAGTACTAGAAGGACTTCAGGAAGAAGGTTTTGGAAATTTCAGGGAAAGTTTCTTTGATTCAGCCTGACCTGGTCAGTGAGTGGGGATGAGAGAGATGATAAAACTCATGGGAGCAAGGAGGATGGTATTTTTGTGTTAAGTCCATCAGATCAGACAGAACTCTTACTTGAGGTCTGGTGGAGGTGGCCATTGCCATGTGCTGGCCTGTACAGCTGAAAGAAGCTCCAAGATATTGGTGACTCTGTAGAGATCTATAATATTATAAACTAAGGAGTCTGTCTTATATTTAACAATAGATAGGGCATGTATAGAGGGAAGGGCAGAGGAATTGCATTTTACCCTTTCCTTTTGAATTCTTTGCTTGATCTGGTGCTGTGCTAAAAGTATGCTTGTGAACATTTTCTTTAAAATAAATACTTAATAACTTTTGATCCTGGTAGTGGTTCTCTGTACCACATAGACCTCCATCATTTTGGACATGCTATTGTAAAAGGAGCACTAGGGGGAAGGCCATCAGTCGCAAGTAGCTATTCCTCCAGGAGTTCATAAGGCAGTAAACAGTTCCCATGGTGACCAGGTGCTGGACTGAAGGAGATACAGAGGCAAGGCCTCAGAATGTGGAAGAGAAGCTGGGAGTATTGATCCTCCCAGTGGGCAATTTCTACAAAGGTCAGGTGATTATGCTAGTTGAGCTGAGAGTGAGAATAACCCCTCCAGGTATTAGGAAAACCAGGATGGCAGGGTGCAACAAGACTTGCAGGCCAAAGCAGGACTGTTCCGCCACACATTCCATAAGTAGGATGATCTGAAAAGGCATTTTTAGAGTACAATTTGGGCTCGGGAAATTTGATATGCACATCCCTATGCCTTATTCATTTAAACTGGAGGAATAGAATAAACATGAAAAAGTATACTCTTTGACAGGCTGCCTAATGAATGAAACGTGCTCTGAGTTCACATCAGTAGTTCAAGGCCACAGAGATATACATCAGCTAATGGTAACTTTTCTAAATTACAAATATTGTGCAATGAATGAGATTTAAAAATCAGTTCTGAAGCTACACTCTGTCCTTGACCCATGGCCCTTCTCATTCTGCTGATCATGCAATAGGCCAAGAAGCTATGAAGACCCCTGAAGACCTACACTCCTATTACTGAGAATCCTACTGACTGACTCCCATAGCTTGGTAAATTTAGGTGTTATTTTTGCTTTTCACTGAATCTAAATACTGCTGCCTCAGCTTCCATTTTGAATAGAGTGGGAAATTGTAGACAACAAGCATTTAATGTGCTATGAGAGCAAATTGACTACTTTTCATATTGAACTGATTCATTTGATACAACTTTACACACGGAACTGTCCAATCATGCTAAATTTTAAGCACTAATGCCAAGGTTATTTTCTTACTGCTTATTTTGTTTCCTTACAGTAAGCCATCAAGGACAGCAGCAATCTTCCAGTCCATCTCTAGTCTCAGTAACAAGAAAGTGCGCATGTTTTTCCTCTCTTGGAGCATATTAGTTTTGTATCTAGTTCCTTGTCATACAAACAATATCTTTAAACTACAGACTCATTCACAGAATTCTGATTGTCTCCATGTGAGATGGCAGGAAGTTGCAAATTGTGAAATTATATGTACCCAATGCACATGAAATACAAAAACTGAGTTGGAATCCTAGTAGCCTCTCTGTGACCAGCACCCCAAAATACTTATTAAAAATAACTTTTTCCCAAATTCAAAATTGGACTGGAAATGGTCTGCATATGCACCTCCTCACCCTGCTTTCCCAGTCCTTGTCATCTTTGTTATTTATTGAAAAGAAAGAAAGAAAGAAAGAAAGAAAGAAAGAAAGAAAGAAAGAAAGAAAGAAAGAAAGAAAGAAAGAAAGAAAGAAAGAAAGAAAGAAAGAAAGAAAGAAAGAAAAGGGGTGTGAGAACTGGGTGAAAGCTGCATGGCTTGTCTCTCTCTGGTCTTTGCCTCAGCTCCTTTTTAATTCATGGAAACATTTTGTTCTGATCAAATACCTGGTATGTGTGCATTGTTGCACTGCTTTTGCCACAGCTGTCTTTCTCCTTTGTCTACTCACCCAACACTACCAACAGAAGGGGGTGGGGGACATGAATGAGGTACTTTCTTGGTTGTTGGAGCCTGTTAGTGCAGATAGATGCAGGAAGCTGGATGGCTTGTCTTTCAACATTCAATCATTGTCCATTTTGCTCTCCTATCTGAGTCCCAAAGCTGAATATTTTTGGCTCATGTATATGTGTTTTTTACACTAAGCATTTAAATAGTGCCCATTTATTTAGAAGCCTGTAATGTGAAGGATCTATCTATCTATCTATCTATCTATCTATCTATCTATCTATCTATCTATCTATCTATCTATCTATCTATCTATCTATCTATCTATCTATCTATCTATCTATCTATCTATCTATCTATCTATCTATCTATCTATCTATCTATCTATCTACCTACCTACCTACCTACCTACCTACCTACCTACCTACCTACCTACCTACCTACCTATCTATCTATCTATCTATCTATCTATCTATCTATCTATCTATCTATCTATCTACCTACCTACCTACCTACCTACCTACCTACCTACCTACCTATCTATCTATCTATCTATCTATCTATCTATCTATCTATCTATCTATCTATCTATCTATCTATCTATCATTTTCTGAGAGTTTCGTCTGAATGTTTGTATTGCTGTTTTACTGTTCACATTGATTATTTTTGTTTGGAATTGATATTTAATTTATTTGGGTACTCACCCAATGTTACAGTTGTTGGCAGAAAGGCACATTTGTCAATATTTAAAAATAATAAATGCATAAATTAACTATACATCAGTACAGATTTTTCATTAATTTCCTTCATCTATAGCCTGCCTTTCTCCTTGAGACTCAAGGTGGGTTACAAAATATGAAATTTCAGGAGACAGCATAAGACATCCAATCAACAATGCCCGAGAACTAAGATTAGAAAATTATCAAACAATGCAAAAAAAGCTGTCTAACCCATGTCATACAATAATGCAGAAAGATAGTTCCAAAGGTAGAAGACAATGTGGTAAAAGCAAATAATATAAGTATTGCAATAGACTACAATCCTTGTTAAAGATTTAAGGTTGCCAGACTTTCCAGTGAAGGTGTGGGTTCCCTGTTTTCAGCCCCCCCCCCCCCCAACTCTGATCAGCTGGGCAGCGGAGAGACTTACCAGGAGAGGGGAGGAAGCCCAGACTTGTTGCCAGCAATATGGCAACATCACTTCTGGCATGAACCAGAACTGATGTCATCACATGCATGATTTTGGAGTGACATTCTTTTTTTTGGCAAAAACTCTATGGTAGAAGCCATTTTCACCATAGAGTCTTTGCCCAAAAGCATGACATGAAGATGTCACTTCCAGTACATGCCAGAAGTTACACTGCTATGTCACTAGTGACATCACCTGGATCTCCCTTCCACTCCTGGTAAATCCCTGTATCCCCTGCCAGCTGCCAGGAGGGACTTGGCAACTCTAGCAGGATTTTTTAAATGTGCACGGTTTTCAAACCAAATCAAAGTTTTGTTATTGAGCACCTTACACATAAGTTTTGATTTCCATTAGAATTCAACATATATGATTCAATACAGTGAAATATAAAATGACCACTGTATTTCAATATTTTCATTCTCCATTAAAACTGAGATACCATCAAGAATTGTTCCACTCAGAAGGGATTAATTGAGCAAGAAAGAGGAAGGGGTTGGCACCAGCCATTCAGTAAGTTAGCTTTGTCACCCTGTGGTTCAATGTTTCTTCTTGGCCTATGCTTCTTAAAAGATACTGATGTTATCATGAAATGTATGGTGTTTACAGTTCTATGATCCAATATTAATGGCAGCAGAATGAGATGGTGAATAACCCACTCACCAAAAATTCTAGAAGCATCCTGGCCAATCAAAAGACTGGCCCAATTATTTATTTCTTTTTACATTTTCACCCCCATCTATCTTTCATTACATTCGAGTTAGAAAATATAGGATTTCTGAAGATGTCTTCACCAGGCCCATGTCTGCTTAGTAAAAACAAATTCTGTTGGATCATGTATCACAATGCCACAAATGGCTTTTAAACAGAAGGGATCAGTTAATGAATAGGGTAAGAGCTTTATAGCTCTCATTCTTTCTATTCCAGTGGAGTGGCTCAGACTTTTACTTTTGGAATCAGGGACTTAGGCTCTGATCCAGTGGGGACTATTGCTCAATACCTAATTTTTTTTTTGGCATTGAAAAGTGTAACTATATTACACTATTGCTAGCTCTTAATTATTGCTGCCATATTAACTAAGTCATGACAAGACAACTGAAAACAAGCTTCAGAAAAACAGCATTTATGGTGGAAACATTAATACAATTGTGAAAACATGCTTTGCTATGAGATTAAAAATGGGGGGAAATTGTATCCCAAGTCATAATGATTTACTGCTATATTACAGAAATAGTTGAAATGCTCCAATTGAGTGGATGTTTCTCTAGATCTTAAGGGCTGCAAATGCATCAGAGTGGTTGACAAATACATTTAAATATCGTTAATGCTGCTAAACCTGGAAAGGCAATTAGGGGCAATAAAATTTGTATTGAATTTGGATAAATTTTAGGCAATTAGCCTTCTTCTAAATGTAATTTCTGGCCAAGTAATCCATAGGGACACATGACTTATCTACATTTATTACTCATTACAGCAGAGTAATGCCTGTCACGGCTGAACAGCAAGGGATTTATCATCATAAATTCAGATCTGCTAATGGACTGAGTAGCCTTTTCCTCTGAAGCACAAATCCCTAGGCAGCAGATATGAAATATAAATTGACCATGGTGAAAGGACAGCTATAGAGTTAGTATATTTATGTACATATGTTTTCCCCCCTACGTATTTCCAAAGATCACAAAACAAGTTCAAGTCCAAATTGGGACCAATTGTAGAGTGCTGAGCTACCTTTCAAATGTAACAGCTCTTCATTTTGAAGATAGGCAAGACTTTTAAAAGGCAGGAGAATGAAGAAATAAGCTGGAGAATATGATGGAGCCACAGTCTGAAAGATCTTGAGTTCTTCACAGATGGTTAGGTAAGATGGTAATAAATGCAAGACAGCTTGAACCAAAATATATCGTAGGGACGTACCATTGAAACTGTTCTAATCAAGGCCTGACCTGAACCATACTCGGTCATAAATAAAAAAAACCCGATCCTGTTCTGAACAGAATGATTTCTGGCATACAGAGGTTGGAAACCTGATTGGTACTGTGCTTTTAGTTTAATTTTGAGGGTTTCTTTAATTCTAATTTTTTAACTTTAATTTTCCTGGACATCAGGGATAGGAGTAGTGAGGGAAGAGAGAGACTGAAAGTTATTGTTTCAATCAAAGTAAGCTAATAGGAGAAGGGGAAAGAGTGACTGAAATATGAGTCTAATCAGAACAGTTAGTCAATCATCCCAACTGACCTTTCTGCAGGCAGCATTTCTAGTTTTCACCAATCATTACAACTCTCTAGTTTTATGATTTTATCATATCGTACTATGATTCTGCTTTATACTCTCAGAATACACCTGATAGGCAGTGGCAAAGGTTTGTATGAACTGGCAGGCAGGCAAGGCTTCTGTCCAGTGTTCCCTCTAAGCTGTAGAGTTTTGTGAGCAAAAATTCTACTTTGTGAGCTACTGGCATTAAAGTTGTGAGCTACTGCATAAATTAATATGCTTTGGGGTCATCCTTCCTGAGCTAACACAAAAATGTGCGAGCTGGAGGCTAAAAATCTATGGGCTAGCTCACGTTAACTCAGCTTAGAGGGAACACTGTCCACATTTTCTAAGATTTCATGGGTGGCAATTTAGGAGAGGGCCTTCTCAGCTGTGGCACCAAAACACTGAAACTCTGTCCCCAGAGAATTGCTTGATCTTTTCGGTTGCCTTTTCCCACCACTAGATGACAACTTAAAAACTTACAAAATTTGAGGCAGAGTATGAGCTTTCATGAGTCACTGCTCACTTCTTCAGAGCAAGACTGATGAAAGCTCAAACCCTGCCACAAATTTTGTTAGTCTTTCCAGTGCTACTGGAGTTTTGCTCTTTTCTACTGCTATAGAGAGACTAACATGGCAACCCAGGGATTTTTTTCTGGAAAAAGAGGTGCCACACTCTCAAGGAGAAACACATGGGTGCCCCTCATGAACTTTTAAACACTTTTTAAATATAATTTTGTTGCCACAAAAAGATTCCAGAACTCTGTTCCACCACATTCCACCAGAAAAAAAAAAGCCATGTGGCTACCCAACTCTATCTGAATGAAAACTATGGGTGATTTCCCACACAGCTTACCGAGGAGTGAAGTCCCTCCTCACCGCCCAGCGTCTGCTCGGATTTCCCACCAACTGCTCCGCGGATTCAGGAAGTGCCGCACCTTTTGTGTTGCTAACGTAAACCAGGGTTTTAACGATTTCCATTTGAGATGCAAAAGGTGCGGCACTTCCTGAATCCACGGAGCAGTTGGTGGGAAATCCGAGCAGACGCTGTGCGGTGAGGAGGGACTTCACTCCTCGGTAAGCTGTGTGGGAAATCGCCCTATGATTGTTTCATCAAGTGATCCCTCTTTTTTGCCCTGCTTTTGTTGTTTTTAAGTTTGTGTATTGTTATGTCTTGCTATGCAATCCGGAAGTATTGCACAGTGAATGCTACAGAGGTGACCAGAGGAAGTCTCTGGTCACCGGATGTAGCGTGTGAAACTACTCCGCCAATGAAGTTCTGTGGTGGGAAGTTTAACTGGCCAGGATTGGACCTGGCCAGTCTGAGGGTTGTTCTGGGCTTTGTATATAAAGCGGGACCCGGCCCGCGTTTCGCCCTCTTGTGATGTATCAGCTAATAAAATATGCCTTCAATACGTCTCATCACTGAGTACATTACACTGGTGACGAAGGTGGGATCTAGCTAGCTAACTCCCCAAGCGGGAAGTCGATGACCTGGCTGGAGACGAGGAAGGCACGGAGCCGCAAGAGACAGAAGCGCCCACCGCCGTCACGGCGAACCCGAGTGTAACAACGGGCCACCTTGCTGAGTTCGACCCAGCCAACCACGAGAGGTGGGAGACCTACATGGAGCGGGTCGAATGCTACCTATGTGCAAACCTGATTACAGACGACAGCCACATGAGAGACGTACTCCTGAGCATCTGCGGGGAGGCCACCTTCAAGTTCACCAAATGTCTCTCGGCCCCCGCGAAACTCACCGAGAGAACATATGGGAAGATCGTCAGACTCCTCACCGGGCATTTCTTGCCCCAGCCTTCCATCATCACCCACCGATTTCTCTTCCACAAGAGAGATCAAGGGCCAGGAGAAATGGCTGCTGTATACCTGGCTGCTCTCTGCCAGATTGCAGGGAACTGTGGTTTCGACAAGCGGGAGGAAGCCTTGAGAGACTGATTCGTCTGGGGCCTCCAAGATGAAAGGCTGCAGCAAAAGCTCTTCGCAAAGGAGGAGCTCACTCTTCAACAAGCTTTCAACGGAATAACCGCGTTCGAGAGAACCAAAGAGGAGAAGCAGTCCACCAGGAAGAGATGGTGCCTGGTGACCCAGAGGGCGAAGAGGCATTCCAGCTCTGCCGGCAACAAGGAATGGGCCTGAGAGCCCCCGTGCGGCAACGAGCAACAGAGAGACCAACCCACAGCAAGTGTGCCAGCTGTGGCGACCCCCACGAGAGACGGGACTGCCCCTATCGCAACATGGACTGCAGGAACTGTGGGAAGGTGGGCCACATAGTGCGGGCTTGCCAGGCTAAGGCCAATCGCAGACACCAGACCGCTCACCATGATTCGACCGATGCTCACACGACAGCATCAACCAGCCTACAGGTAATGAACTTGCCCCTCACTGCCCCCGACAAGGTCAGACTGTCAGTCATAATTGAGGGTGCTCCATGCCAAATGGAGGTGGACTTGGGCTCCTCCATCTCCATAATTTCGGAGGAGACCCTAAGAAAACTGTGCCCCTGTCGCCGGCTCAAATTGAGACCGGCTGATTTTATACTGCGGGACTTTCAGAAAAACCCCATACACATCCTGGGTTGGGCCATGGTACAGGTAGAGAGACAGAGCTTCAGGGGGCCACTGGACATTCTAGTGGTAAAGCGCCAGCTCACCACATTACTGGGACTGGCCCGGTTTCGATCGCTAGGTATTCAATTAGTGGGGGTGCAGCAGATACAAATGACCAACTTCGAGAACGTGTGCCGGGAATTCCCCGAAGTTTTTTATGGGTCCCTGGGGAGTTACAAGGGGCTGCCCATCACCTTACCCCTCGATCCCCTTGTTAGACCAATCAGACTGAAGGCCAGGCGAGTTCCGTTCACTCTAAAACCTAAAATAGAAGCGGAGCTGGACCGACTCACGGCCCAGGGAGTTCTAGAACCAGTGTCCTATGCGGCCTGGGAAACACCCATGGTCACGCCAGTGAAGCTGAATGGGGATGTGCAAATATGCGCTGACTACAAGTGCACTATAAATAAGGCGCTCCAGGACAATCCCTACCGCGTTCGGGTGGTCAGCCACGTCCTGGCGGCCTTAGCAGGCTCTAAGATTTTTGGGAAACTGGACCTGGCCCAAGCGTACCAGCAACTTCTGGTAGATGCCAAGACAGCAGAAGCTCAGACCATTGTGACCCACAGGGGAGCTTTTAGGGTATGGCGGCTGCAATTTGGGGCTAGTGTAGCTTGGGGATCTTTCAGAGCATAATGGACTCTCTCCTCAAAGGGATCCCCAGAGTGCAACCATTTTTCGATGATGTTCTGATCGCAGCCCCGGACACGGAGGAGTTCAGCAGCCGCCTGAGAGAGGTACTCCGCCGCTTCTAGGCGGCGGGTCTAAAAGTAAAGAAGGAAAAATGTTCACTAGGGGTGCCGAGGGTGGAGTTCTCGGGCTTTGCGGTAGACGCTGTGGGAATCCACCCGACGAAGGACAAGACCAGGGCGATAGTCCATGCCCTGCCCCCCACGTGCAAGGCAGAGCTGCAAAGTTTCTTGGGGTTATTAAATTTTTATCATTTGTTCTTGCACCACAAAGCAGCCATCGCGGAACCCCTCCACAGGCTACTCGATAAACAAGCCCCATGGGTTTGGGGAAAGCAGCAGGCCGCCGCCTTTCAGGCAGTCAAAGACATCCTTGTTTCCAATGCGGCGCTCCACCATTTTGACGAGACCCTGCCACTGATTTTGGCTTGCGATGCTTCCCCGTATGGAGTGGCCACTGTTCTGGGGCACCAACTCCCGGATGGGAGGGAGGTTCCTGTGGCCTACTATTCGAGAACCCTGACCCCCGCAGAGTGCAACTACGCTCAGATCTACAAGGAGGCTTTGGCAATCGTGGCGGGCGTTCACAAATTCAATGACTACCTGTATGGTAGGAGTTTCACGATTGCCACGGACCATAAGCCGCTCTTGGGCCTCCTCGCCCCAGACCATCAGACCCCGCAAATTTTGTCACAGCGCATCTTGAGGTGGAACCAGTTTCTGAACTCGTACACATACATCCTGGTGCACCACCCGGGCAAAGCCATGGGGCACGCTGACGCCCTTAGCCGCCTGCCACTTCCCTCGACGGACCCAGATCCCACCCCTGCCCACCATGTGATGCTTCTGGAGTCTTTGCCCAAGCGGCCCCTCCACGCCGCTGAGGTGGCTCGGGCCACAGGCAAGGACCGTATACTCACATGAGTTTTGGACTGGGTGGAAAGGGGGTGGCCTACGGGCAAACTGAACACTGAATCCAGGGTGTTCACATCATGCAGAGATGAGTTGTCCACATACAAGGGGTGCATACTCTGGGGTAGCAGGGTGGTGGTCCCCCCCATAATGCGGAAGCAAGTGTTAGAAGCTTTACACGAAACACACCCAGGGATAGTGAGGATGAAAGTCCTGGCACGCAGTTATGTATGGTGGCCGGGTATGGACGACGAGATAGAGGGGTGGGTGAGAAGGTGCCAACCCTGCCAGGAATCCTGGCCCGATCCGCCAAGCACCCCCGTCCACCGCTGGGAGTCCAACTGGAGTCTGTGGTCCCGGCTCCACTTAGATTTTGCAAGGCCATACCAGGGCCAAATATTCTTTATCCTGGTTGATGCATATACTAAGTGGTTAGAGGTGATCCCTGTAGCTTCCACCTCCACAGCAGCAGTGGTCAGAGCCTTGTGAAGGGCCTTTTGCACGCACGGAATCGCTGATACCCTGGTCACGGACAATGGGACCGCTTTCACCTCCCGGGAATTCCGGGAGTTTGTGAATAGGTACCTCATCAAGCACATCCAGTCCGCCCCCTTCCATCCAGCCACCAACGACCAGGCAGAGCGCATGGTGCGCACCACCAAAGACGCCCTGGGTCGCATTGTACAGGAGGACTGGGACCACCGCCTGGCAGCCTTCTTATTTCATAACAGAATTACCCCCAACCTCGTTACCAGGTCAAGCCCTGCCAAACTACTAATGGGGAGGAAATTGATCACGAGGTTAGACAGGCTACATCCATACAGGGCCACCAACGTCTGCAGTTCCCCCGAAGTCAGGGAAGCGGTGCGGGGATTCTTTCCGGGGGACCCGGTCTACGCAAAGAGTGGGACCCGGAGTGGGTTGCTGGCCGGGTGCTTCGGGTGATGGGGTCCCGCTCCTACGAGGTCTCGTCCGAGGGGAGTCAGATCCTAAGGAGGCACATAGACCAGCTGCGCCGCCGCACCTAGCCGGAAGAGCCAACAGTGAGTGGGGAAGTGGTGAGCGGGGGAGAGCTAGCAACAAACCCCCCGGAAGCGGCCCTGCAGGCGCCGATCCTACCGACAACGTGAGTGGAAGAGCAAACCAGCGGGGGGCACGACCCACCCAGACTGGCTGTTCTGGAACTGCAACTAGAGTCGGACAGCCACCCGCCAGTGTCAAGTCCCCGAGAAGAAACCCCCTCCATGGCGGCCACTCCAACACCTCAAATAACCCCGAGGAGGTCAACCCAGCACTCTATGTGTCTTGAACTAGGGGGGGAAGAGTGTTGTGTCTTGCTATGCAATCCAGAAGTACTGCACAGCGAATGCTACAGAGGTGACCAGAGGAAGTCCCTGGTCACTGGATGTAGCGCACGAAACTACTCCGCCAATGAAGATCTGTGGCGAGAAGTTTAACTGGCCAGGATTGGACCTGGCCAGTCCGAGGGTTGTTCCGGGCTTTGTATATAAAGTGGGACCCAGCCCGCGTTTTGTCCTCTTGTGATGTACCAGCTAATAAAGTATGTTGCCTTCAACACGTCTCGTCACTGAGTACATTACATGTATTTTATTATATTGTTGGAATATTTTAAACTTTGCTTAAATTGTTTTAATGATGAGTTTTTGTTTGGTTTTCATGGTTTGTAAGATGTATTTTTAATATGTATGTTTTAATCTGCTAACTGCCTAATTAGGGGTGGGAAGGCAAGGTGTGAATCTTGTAAGTAAATAAATGTACACAAATTCAAAGATTATCATCTGTCAATTTTCCTCTGTCGTTTTCTGTCAATGGCAGTGAATAGGTTGAGGAGATCTCTAACTTTTTTGGCTACAACTCCACAATAATGCCAAATGGTGCTGTCCTAAGCAGAATTGCATCCGTTTGAGACCTTTAGAAGGGTTATCTCCTTTTAGGATTGCACTTCAAGAACATTAGCAGACACTTCTAATCACCTAGTGCTGGGCTTATCATGATTCAAAAGGGGCTTTCAGCACCCCAGTTTACAATCCTGTATATACATGTGAAGCTTCACAACAATAAAGGGGAGAGCTTTGAGCAGACATCCCTTAGCATATTTCTAGCACGCCCCTGAACTGAAATGCACTGGAAATATTTTTGAGATGTGGGAATGCTCCATGAATGCAGAATGATTGATTTTTTTTTTTTTTGCCTGTGCCTGTGTTCATTAGGTTCACATTGGCTTGATGAGACCCAAAGTTTAATATTGCCTCCATTTGCCCCAACTTTCTTGGCTATTCTGACAAATTTCCTGCATGTGAAATGGCTAATTCCCAATCCCATTGTCAACAATCAAAAAATCAGTTTAGAATATATATATTCAACTTTCCTCTAAAACAAATACTAGAAGAACTGGCTCAATCATTTTCCCCTTAAATCCATGTAAGCTGCAATTCTAAGCATAATTGGGTTGCTTAAATCCTATTGAAATTGCTGGGAAATAGGAGACTTCCAGTTTCAGAAATGCGCGTTTAGAAGCAGCTTGGACTGATGCGTCCAGAGCCGCTTCTAAAGACAACTCGACTCTGGGGCCCAGGAAGGGTCCCAGAAGGCAGGGTGCTTGAGCAGTAGAATGGGGGTGTCAGCAGAGGCGGCTGCCCCCTGATCCCGCTTGCTCCTAGCCTCATCGCTCCGATCGCCATTTTTAAATGGCAAGAGGGTCAACCACCAGCTTCTTTTCTTCTTCTTGCACTCTACATTTTGGACTTTAAAACTCTGTAATACTAAGACAAGCAACATCGATCTTGCTGCTACTGTAAGTGTTCTTTCTTCATGTTATTGATGTGAATGGCAGTATCTCTGACAAGCAGGGAAATGGAGAACCAGGGCTGAAGCAAACGTCAAGTGAGGCAAAAGACTGAGAAGGGGGCGGGGAGGGTAACTCTCTCTCCTTCTTTTTCAAGGCTTGTAAAAGTTTCTGCCTATCCTGGTAATCTTTATAACACCTGCATGAGGAGATCACGCCAATTTTTAGTTATACAAGAGACTTGATGGCTGAATTTAACTGATTTGCTTTAAATCCCCTTTAGGGGAAAAAAAAGTTTTGGATTTTAGGAAGTTGTTTGCTTGCAAGTTTATTTGGATGTGAAGGAAAGCTGGCTTAAATTACTTTGAAGCTTAAATTGAAGTGCTCTGAATGAATTTATAAGAGTCCCAACTGAATTTTATTTTTATTTTTTTCAAGTAATAAATGGTTTATTTGTAAAAGATTCTTAGTACAACTATAACGTGAAGTAATACAAAATTGCGTATATCTTGATAAGTTTGAACAATTAAAATCGACAAAAGGATAAAAAAAAAACCAAAATAACAACAAGACTAAAAACAAAAAACAAACATCCAACCGTGAACAATGGATTTTAACCAGCAAAAGTTATGTAACCAAAACAAAAGAAAAAGGGAGAGGAACAAGCCAATGTTAAAATTGCGTGGTCATATACAGTGGGGTGGGTCATAGCCACAGGAAGTCTTTATATAATTTACTTTTGTTATAGGAATTTATATAAAAAGGGTCACTATCGATCTTTCCCAGAACAGGAAACCAAATTGCAATATATTTCGAGTGGGCTTGGTAAGGATCAGTAGTATCCAAGGACGCCTGAATCTTGTCCATTGCTATGTGTTCCCAAATTTTTAAGAGCCAAGTGTCGAGGGAAGGGTTGTTAGAATTTTTCCAGGATTGAGCTACTGTTGTTTTCGCGGCCGTTAAAAGTTTGGCCATAAGGGATCTTTTTGAGGACGACAATTTGGAACCAGGCCAATGATTAAGAAGTATTATCTTGGGATCTTCAGGTATTATGGTTTCCAGTAAAGTTGAGAGATGAGAGCAGATTGAGGACCAAAAAGGTCTTAGTTTAGGGCATTCCCACCAACAGTGGATGTAGGAAGCTTTGAGACCGCAGTCTCTCCAGCAGAGTGAGGAAGTTGAAGTGGTCATATGTGAGAGTTGGATAGGGGTAAGGTACCAACGGGCAATTAATTTGAAGTTTTGTTGAGATATGTTTATGATATTAGAATGTAAAATTTCACTTTCCCAAATAGTGTCCCATTGGTCTGGAGAGAGCGTGAACCCACAGTCCTTATGCCATGAGGTTGTGTATGAGGGTAGTGAGGATTCTAATTTGGATAAAAGAATACGATATATTCTTTCAAATTAGACATCTACTTCAAGACTCCCAACTGAAAACATCACTTTCCCGCCCAACAACAGACTTCGAACACCTGATTCTTCATTTGCAGGACCCCGAAAAGTCGAAGGGTCTTATTTCCTGAATTTTAAATGCTTGTGAATATTTTATACTGACTTATAAGACATAGCAGGATCTCTGGTTGGAAGAAGAACACTTCTGCAAATTTCCAAAGTGGATTTTTACCTATTCTTGTTGGATGATATGGATATAACTCTTTAACCTTGTTTTTATTTTTTTACTTTTTTTCCTTTTATCTGTGGCTGGAATATTTTTGACATGGATTAAATATTTTTGGCTTTGGATTCTTTTTTTTAATTCACCCTTCTTTCTTTTGCATTACCAAATATGGAACTTTTTTCTATTTTCTATTACTTTTTGCTTTTCCTTTTGGGAGTGCCTGGTTGTTGGTTTTTTTGGATCATTGGCTTAATTTTTAATTCTTGATTTCACTCTTGGATCACAAAGAGGTTATTCAGCCCTGGATTACAAATTTATACCTTGAAGTTCCTGAAATTTGAAGTTGCTGAAAGACGTTGTAGTGACTTGGATTTCTACTGAATCAGCATTGCTAGAGAACTTGTAATAGTGAAATGTTTTGTTTTGTTTTTTGCTGTGAACTGAATTTTTTTGCCTATTGACTATTAAGTGTGGTTGGCTAAAAAGTTTTATTTACTATTATTCTTACTATTGTTTTGGCTGCCACAAATTGTTGATAAAAGCTAGAAGGCTGTTTTCTTTTTAAAACTATTTCATAATAAGGGCATTGCTGGGTGGAGATTAGCTTATCTGTTATAAACAGAAACATAGAGTTTCAAAACAAACTCTGAAGAGGCATTATTGGAGGTGACTGTGAGTGTGCTTATTCTAATAAGAATGGAAAACAAAGCTGGGATTGGTTTCAAAGTAACAGTAAAAAAAAAAGAAAACAGAGAAGGAAAGCCACCAATTCCTTCACCTAATGCTCCACCTGGGCCAGGGAAATTTATGACCATGCAGGGAGATATGAAAAAAATGCAAAACATCTTAATGACTGCGCTAGCGGAGCTGACTAGTAAAGTAGACAATATTGGTGAACAGATGGCAGAGATTAAACAAGAGCTTTTGGAAAACAGCAGACAGACAGCTGAGACTAACAAACTTAAAAGTATTAGATGGTCAGGTGACAGAGAATATCCAAAATGTGGAACATCTGGAAAAAAAACAGAATATACATGACTCTAGACTTTTGCAGTTGGAAATAGACAGAGCTGACTATATGCTGAGGTTTCAAAATATAGCAGAAGAGAAAACTGAAGATTTACAGAAAATTTTAAGTGAAGCCTTGGCTGAAATTTTACAGGTGATTCCTCAGAGGATGGAAAAAGAGTTTGATCAAGTTAGATGGGTGCCATCAAGTTACACAAGATGAAATAAATTATCTAGTGAAGTTCATATAAAGCTCACAAGAAAAAGGACTAAAGATGACATTTTGAAGCAAGAAAGAGACAGACCTATGATGATAGCTGGAAATATGGTGAAAATTCTAAGAGAGGTACTTTGGCCAGTGAGACAAAAGAGGAGAGAATATCAAGCATTAACAGACTTTTTGAAAGGAAGAGAAATACCCTATATGTGGCTAATGCCAGAAGGCCTTCTTTTTACCTACCAGGAGAACAGAAAAAGGATAAATTCCATTTTCAAAGCTCAGAATTTTCTGGATAGAGTGAAGGAAAAAAAAGGCAAGGAAAAGGAGGAGGATGATGAGGAGGAAGAAAGTTCTGGTGAAGCGAATCCAAATGAACCACGGAGATACCACACAAGACAGCAATCCAAAAAAGATAAGAAAGATAATGATAAGCAAAACCCATAATGGCCTCAATAGTTTCAATTAATGTGAATGGACTTAACTCTCCTGTCACAAGGAGGACGACTTTTAGATATTTGATAAAAATGGAAATGGACACAATTTGCTTACAAGAAACTCATATTTTAACTAAAGATCAACATCTTTTAAAAAATAAAAAATTAGTTATTTATTTACAGCAACAGGCATGAACAAGAAGAAAAGGGGAGTGGCAATATATATGTATTAAAGACAAATTTAACCCACAATTGCAGTATGCTTCTGAAGATGGAAGAATTATAATAGTGGAAATTACAGTGGATAATAAAAAAAAAAATTACTTGCAAATATCTATGCCCCAAATGATCAACAAGAGAATGTTTTTTCAAGATTTACGTCTTAAATTATCAAACTTGGAGTATGTAGAATATTGTCTAATAGGAGATTTCAATGTAGTCTCTGACAGACAACTGGATAAAAAAAAGCACAGACTAAAAGTAAAAGTTCTCAATTGCCAATTAGTTTTTGGAAATTAGCAGAAGAACTAGATTTGGTTGCTGTATGGAGAACAAGATATCCTAACTCTAGAGACTTTACCTACTATCCTTCTAGCCACCAAATTTGGTCAAGAATTGATATGTGTTGGCTTTCTGCAAGCATAATCAAAGATCTAGTTGAGACAAAAATTCAACCAAGAGTTTCAGAGCATAGTCCTGTAATGATAAAGCTCAAAGGTACATGAATGAGAATATCACGGAGGCTAAATATCTCAATTTTGAAAGTTAAAGACTTTCTTAAAGAATCTAAGGTGGAAATGGAATCTTTTTAAAAACAGGATATGACACAAGATGTAAAGATGCAAGTAAAGATGCTAAAGCTTATTATAGGGGCCTTGCAATTAGATATAGTATCAAGAAAAAGAAAGAAAGAACTGAAAATTTTCAAAATCTAATGTCACAAGCCAGAGAAGCTGAAAAGAATCTTAAAAAACAACTGACGAAACATGAATTTCAAAAAAAGGTGAAAGAAATGCAACACCAATTGAACTTGATTCTTATGGAGGAGATAGAGATTAAATTGAGGTATGCCAGACAAAAAATTTTTAAACATGCCAACGAGCATGGAAGATGGTTGGCTTATAAGATGAGCAAAGAAAAGGCCAAAAGAATAATTACAACACTGAAAGATGAGAATAATAAAGAGAAAACTCAAAAGCAAGAGATATGTCAAATCGTGGAACAGTTCTATAAAAAATTATATGAAGATAAGCAAGCTCGTAAAATAGATTTAGAAGAATATATCAACCAAAATAATCTCAATGAATTTACAGAAGAGCAAAAAAATTTTTTAAATGAACCAATAACAATAAGGGAACTTGGAGACGCAATGGCATCTCAAAAGAATGGCAAAACCCTGGATCCAGATGGATTGCCTGCAGAATTCTACAAAGCCTATGAGGAGTCTTTATTATTACCATTTAGCATCTTATTGAAAAGATTCAAGAGGAAGGCCAAATACCAGTTTCATGGCAAGAAGCTACAATATCTTTGATTTCAAAAGAAGATACTGATCTGAAAGATATTAAAAACTATCGTCCAATCTCCCTTTTAAATGTGGATTATAAAATTTTCACTGCAACATTGGCAAAACGTTTAAAGAAAGTCTTACAGTCTACAATACATTATGACCAAGCAGGTTCTTTCCTAGAAGATATTTGAAAGATAATGTCAGAACAGTTTGTAATATCTTGAAATATTATGAAACTCCTCCAGAGAAACAATTGGCTCTAATTTGTTTGGATGCTGAGAAGGCCTTCGATAATGTTAGTTGGCAATTTATGCTACAGCAATTGAAAGGTATGGAATGTGGTGAAAACTTTTTGAGAGTGGTAGAAGCAATATATTCTGTTCAAAGTGCAACGGTGACAGTGAATGGCGAACTATCAGATGAAGAAGAAGAAAAAGAAGATATTGGTCTCTAAATATGTTTTGCAAAGCAAAAAATCTAGAATCAAACTAAAGACATTGCAAGACTTTAAATTAAGAGCAGGTATGGGCCTTCCAGACTGGCAATTGTATTACAAAGTTTCTGTGCTTTTGCGTGTAAGAGACTGGATACTATTGAATGATAAGAGACAATTGTTGTTAGAGGGTCATGATCTCACTGTGGGGTGGCATGCGTATCTATGGTATTAAAGACTTGAAGGCCATTCCTATTTTAAGAACCATTGGTTTCGAAAATCCTTGTACCACATGTGGTCATGGCTAAAAATCAGAATTTATAAAAAAAAAAATTCCAAGATGGGTCTCTCCAGTAGAAGCATTTACTCATCCAAATCTTCTAAAACCAAATCAGAATTATAGGTATGATGCCCTGTTAGGAAAAGATAATCAATTGAAAACAAGAGAAGAGTTGGAAAATATGGACATCAAAATGAACTGGTGGATGAGAATGCAAGTTGAATCTAGGTATGCCAAAGACAAGGTGACAGGTTTCAATACAGAACAATACTCATTTGATAAAATGTTTTTGGGTGCACAAGAAAAGCTAATCTCCAAATTATATGCATATCTACTTCAAATGAAGACACAGGACGAAGTTGTAAAAGATTGTATGGTTCAATGGGCGAAAAATTTTGGTTATAATATTACATTAGAAGAATGGGAGAGACTGTGGAAGTTCAATGTTAAATTAACTAGGTCAGTAAAATTTAAAGAAAATTTGTACAAGATGTTTTATAGATGGTACTTGACCCCACAGAAATTGTGTAAGATTTATACTAATACATCTAACAAATGTTGGAAATGCACTAAACAGGTTGGTTCTTTTTATCATATGTGGTGGACATGTGAGACGGCGAAGGGTTATTGGAAAATGGTACACAAAATACTACAGAAGATTATGAAGACACAGATCCAATTCAAACCAGAACTATTTTTATTGAATATATTTCCTGAGGACTATTCCAAAGAAATGAGACATTTGTTGGCACATTTCAACACAGCAGCCAGGATTCTCTTGGCGCAGAGATGGAAATCTCAGGAAATTCCCACGAAAATGGACTTGGTGGGAAAAATTCTGGAAACAGAAGAGCTGAACTTTCTATCCCAGCTGTTGGCTGGGAGATCTAAGAAAGAAGCAAGAAAATAATGAATGAAATTTTATGCCTGGTTAGACACACAAGACTCTTAAGATTCTCTGGTGTGAACTTATTTCTCTCTTTTTTCCTATATTTTATATTATAAAATTGACTTTACTGGAATTGTCAAAACTAATAAATAACTTAACCAAAAGATTTATAATATAAAATTTTAAAATGTTGATGATGTTTAGCATAGAGATAATATGTAAATGATAATATGACAATTTATGTAAAGATAATATAAAGATAATAGAGATAATATGACAATTTATGTAAAGAAAGTATTGTAGATGTAAGCTTGTATTCTTTGAAAGTATTTGTATGCAGAAGAAGCTTAAAATGTATTGTGCTCTCTACTCTCCCTATCCCTCACCCTTACTTTTTCTGAAACTAATAACACTTTTTAAAATTGAAGTTGCTGGGAAATAAAAGCTCACACAGTATTGTGCTCTTAGCAAAATTGCTAAGTAAAAAAAATCACTTACTATGTTTCTAACTACTTAAAATTAGCTTTTAATTAAATTATTTAAGTTAATTAAAACTACTTTAAAATAATTTAAATGCATTTACGAGGATCAATGTACACAGCAAAATCGTGCATGCCTCTCCTGTCTAATATTCTGCATAATCTTTCATTCTGGGTCTCATCTTTTAAAATTATGAAAGAATAATGTTTTCAGGGATGATCATGTGCCACTGTCTGAGGGCTGAACCTCCTAGTTTAAGATGGCAGAAATGGTGAGTGGGAGCAAGATTTATTTCTGCTTGCCTACAACAGAGATATGTGGCTGACTGCAGGTGAGAATGTTAAAACAGCTTACTTTGATTAAAAGGATAGCGAGAGTTGAAAGTGTGAATGGAAGTACTGTGCTGAAAAGGGGTCACCATCAGTCTGATATTGGTTAATTAAAAAAAGAAAGCTGAATTTAAGGACTAGAGATCAAATGCATCTGGACAAATGAACTAGGGTGAAGTCAGCAATGAATTATGTTGTCGGCTTTGCTTCAGCATCTCCCCCCCCGCTCCCATTCATAATATAGGTGACATTAGCACAATATTAATTGTGTTGCTTGCATAGCCTTCAAATTGCATTTAAAAAAAAAATACCCTGACAATCATCACACAAATATTGTGAGGGTATAAGCCAAAGAAAGTTGACCTGGCTGAGCACTGCTCACACAAGTATGTAATAAGAGGAACATCTGCTCTTGGATGCATCTACCTGTTTTGTTGATTTGATTCAGAGCATGGGTTTAAAAGTCTTTCAGTAAAATTCTAAAAGAATGCCGATAAGAATGTGCCCATATTGTGAATGAAAGCTAAATTCCACACTAGAAATTATTAGAAAAAGGACTGAAAATAAAATATCCAGAGATGCCAATTCAGAATGCTAATTGGCAGAGACACCAATGCAGAATCTGGGAAAAAGAGCTGCTGTGAGGAGCCCCGCGCAGAAGGGAGGTAAGTGCTAAGTGACATTATCATAGAGTTGGAAAGTGCCTCCAGGAAAGTACCTCCAGGGCCCCCTGCACAGTGCCGGAAATTCACAAATACCCCCTTGTACCCAGTGATTCCTGTTATGCCCAGAAGATGGCAAAAAAGAAGAAAAAACTCCAGGGATCCCTGGCCAAACTGACCTAGAGAAAAATTGCTTTCAGACCCCCAAAATGACAACCAGCATTTTCCTGGGCATGTAAGAAAGGGCCACAAGAACTAAGCACTGATGCTACCCTTCCTGTCCTCCCTCTCATGATCTGCCTCAGTTCACAGAATCAGCATTGCTGTCAGATGGCCATCTAGCCTTTGTTTAAAAACTTCCAAGAAAGGAGAGCCCATCACCTACCAAGGAAGCCTCTTCCACTGAGAAACCACTCTGTCAGGAAGTTTTTCTTAATGTTTAGCCAAAAATTCTTCCACTTTAATTTCAGCCCACTAGTTCTGGTCTGACATCCTGGGGTAACAGAAAACAACTCTGCACCATCCTCTATGATAGCCCTTCAAGTATTTGAAGATGGTTCTCATATCACCTCTCAGTTATCTCCTCTCCAGGCTAAACATACTGAGCTCCTTCAGCCTTTCCTCATAGGACTTATGCTCCCCCTTAATAACTGTATGACAATTGCCAGGGTATTTTTAAAAGAGTTTGGCTCCTTTTAGTTGGGGGGGGGGGGAGGGGGAGAAAGCTGTATTTATCAAATTTTGTCCAATGGCATTTTTTAAGACGTAGGGACAGATCAAAAATATGATATGTCCGCCTGAAATCTGAAGCGGTATGGTCTATACTCATGTCTCTTTAACCAAGTTCCAGATGGCTTTAAAAAGCTTTTAGGAGTCTCTAAAAGGAAACCATATGATTTCATGAAGCATTATTGATCAGTTCCCATAAGCTGTGATAGCTACGTAGAACATCTACACTCATGGACAGATGTCCTCTGAGTGCTAAATGTTGAGGAAGAACAGCTATCACCTTAATACATTTCTTATCAGCTTCTCAGAAGAATCCTGTAAGAAACAGAGTATATGAACTCTTAATCTTATGGAATATAGAGAATGGTTTGGAAAAACACATGCCAACCTGGCTGGGCCACTCCCAAGTCTCCAAAGACAGATTTTAAATGACAGAGAGATATCCCCAGAGTTTCAACAGGGGCTCCCCAAAGTAACCCCATAACAGCTAGTTGGCAGGCACCCTAGTCAGACAAGACAAACAAGGGAAGCATGCTCACAACTCTCCAGTCCCAGAGCAAACTTCACCACCAGTTGAAGCATGTGCACCAGGCAGATGTGCACAGCTCTGCCAGTATGTTAGTGCCAGTATCCATGACTATGTACCCACAAATATTCTTGCCAACATCCACCCACTTCCTCATGCTACTCTGTATCACAGTGGTGATGCTTTGTGTTGTGTGGTCTGCATCCATGCCCTGAACATGGAGCAGAACCAATTTTCAAGCCTGTTAGCAGAATTGTCTCTTCCTGGGGCCTGGACTATGTCCTAACAGTCTAGACAGAGAGGTTTTCTGGCTAACATTAGTGGGCATGAGGGAAAAGTAGCCATGCTGTTAGCTGCTCACTCTGGAGAGCCAAGCCTTGGCCATTGCACTGTGGAGTGGTGCATGGTGGGTAAGACTCATCACCACATGGTCCTCTGCGAGGAGATGGAGTATTGGGGAGCCAGGTGTTGGGAACTGCTGGTGTCTAGGCAGTGCTAACAACTCTGTTGCCTCTGTGGACAGCCCCTGGAATAGACCAGGGGAAGAAGGCTCTGAGACCCTTGCTGATTCCCAGCTATGGACAGGCTCCAGTGGACTGGCAGGGATCGGGGCCTGCGGTACACAGGGGTGGAGGACTTCTTCTCCCCACAACGAGAACCCTTTGCACCCACTTTCACAGAGGGGTTGGTTCACAATCAGGAAGTATAAATGAGGGTCATCAGCTGAGGCACCCAGTAGCTGAGCCCCTCTGCTTGGCATAAGCAGAGAGACAGGGTGGTTCAGAGCCCTGAGTCCACATAACCAACCCTCTAACCCCAGAAGGGAAGAGGAATTCTCAATCAGGAATAAATGAATGTGCTCTGCTTTCAATGAGTTCCCTGCTTCTCTGTCTAACTGCCAACTGCCAATGGAGGAGAGGCTGAAAAGCTGAGCTGAGGGTATATATAGCATTCTGATCCCATAGAGCAGATTGGGAACTCTATTATTGGTAGCCAGCAAGGCCTGTTAAGCTTTGGCGGTCCCCAATCACTGAGGCTGGAGAATTCTATTGCTTTGAAGGTTTGTAAAATTTTAGTTGAGTGGAGACTATCTGGAAATGTATCCAATCACAAGCCACCATGAACAGCATAAAAGTTTGTGAAATGTTCATGCCAGTCACCCTGCCACAAACTTTGCTTTCTGAACCATGAACTGGCCAAAAATTTATGTTGAACTTTACTTTGTGGACTGAATCATGCTCATTAGTAGTCATTCAGCCTGGATAACCCTGACATTTGAGCCCTGTTTATTTATTACACTTAACACATGTCTCTCTCTCTCTCGGCTTGACTTCGTGAACGAAGATTTAAGAAAGGTGCAGTAGTCCACGTCTGCTGCAGGCTCGCTGGTGGCTGACAAGACCAATGCGGGACAGGCAGGTCCAGCCACAGTGGCTGCAGGGAAAAGTCTGATTTGGGGTTGGTGCTGTAGCAGTACGATTCTTCCTCGATCTCCTTTTGTCCTCAAGACCAGCTATGCATGCGTTCTCAAAGGAAGAGACAGCCTGGTGGATGGTGTGCCTCCATGCTTTGCGATCTGAGGCTAGGTCAGACCACTGGTGATGGTTAATGCAACAGGTACCAAGGGATTTCTTCAAGGAGCCCTTGTACCTCTTCTTTGGTGCCCCTCTGTTTCGATGGCCGGTGGAAATTTCGCCATACAGGGCAATCTTGGGAAGGAGGTGGTTTTCCATCCTGGAGATATGCCCTGCCCAGCGCAGCTGTGTCTTCAACAGCAATGCCTCGATGCTTGTAACCTCCGCCCGCTTGAGGAGTGTTGGTCACAAAGTCACTCCAGTGGATGTTGAGGATGGTGCGAAGGCAGCGCTGATGAAACCGCTCAAGGAGTCGCAGGTAATGACGGTATAAAACCCACGATTCAGAGCCGTAGATGAGGGTTGTCATCACAACCGCTTTGTAAACATTGATCTTTGTGCCTTTTTTCAGATGCTTGTTGCTCCACACTCTTTTATGTAGTCAGCCGAATGCACGGTTTGCCTTAACACTTAACACATGTAAATCCTACCTATATGGACATAGATGTGTTTGTAAAGAGAGAGAGAGAGAGCATTCACTTTACTAGTGAAACCAGGGACTGGTACCAGGATAATGTCACATTTCAATCACAGGTTCAGCTGTACATGCATTGACTGTAACATGAGAATTACTCAGTACACATGCCAAAAACAATCCAGTTTGCACTATACATGGACTGTGCATTCACTGTAACTAGTTCACAGAACTATGGTGCCATCCTAAGCAAACTTCTTCTAAGGTCATTGTTTTTAATGGGTTTAGTAGGATGTTTCTCTTCTTAGGTTGGAACCACAGGTTTTACACTGTTCACCTTGGTTTGCCAAGTCATCCCATGCTGATGGGATCATTTAATCTGGGGAAGAAAAGTGATTTTCTATTTGTGCTCTCCATAGTGATATAACATTCCTCTCTCTTGATTTGCTGGACTGCCTAGTTTTACTTTGTAGTAAACCTACCGGTATTTCTTTTTTATACCCCTGTTTCTTTTTTGTACCGCCTTGCTGATGTGGGGATCCAGGCGTCCGCCTTGCAATGGCTGGTCTCTTTTCTCCAAGGTTGGGGACAAAGGGTGGTGATAGGGGAAGAATCATCCCAAAGGCACCCACATATATGGTGTGCCACAGGGTGCGGTTCTCTCCCCAAAGTTATTCAACATCTATATGCGCCCCCTTGCCCAGATTGTCAGGAGATATGGGCTGGGATGTCACCAAATTGCAGATGACACCCAGCTCTATCTATTGATGGGCAGCCACTCTGACTGTACCCCAGAAAATCTAGACCTGGATCTTCAAGTCATAGCAGCTTGGCTCAGGCTGAGTTGGTTGAAGCTGAATCCGATGAAGATAGAGGTTCTCCATCTGAGTTGGGGTGGCCCAGGAAGGGAGATCCCTTTGCCAGCTCTTGACGGGGTGCCACTGATATCGGCCCTCAAGGTCAAGAGCTTGGGAGTACTCCTGGAGTCCTCTCTGACAATGGAGGCCCAGGTAGCAGCCACAAAACTGCCTTTTTACATCTTTGGCGGCTATGGCAGTTGGCCCCTTTTCTAGAATATGGCGACCTAGCTATGTTGATCCATGCCATGGTCACCTCGAGAAAAGATCACAGTAATGCTATCTACATGTGGCTACCCTTGAACCTGACTCGGAGACTACTGCTAGTGCAAAACACTGCAGCACAGCTGTTAATGAGGCTCTCTAGTTGGGAGCACATCCGGCCAGTGCTGAAAGAAATGCACTATTGTGCTCCGAGTCTGTTTCAAGGTGTTGTTTTTGACCTTTAAAGCCCTTTATGGTCGGGGGCCTGCCTATCTATGGGTCCGCCTTTCTCCACATGTTCCCCAGAGAGCACTGCATTCAGGGACACAAAACCTATTGTCCATCCCTGGACCAAAGGAAGCCAGGCTGTGTTCTACACAGGCTAGGGCCTTCTTGGTGGAAGCTTCAGAAATGTGGAATGCCCTCCTGGAGGCCATAAGGGCCCTGCGGAACCTTTCTCAATTCTGCAGGGCCTGCAAAACCAAATTGTTCTGACAGGCCTTCAACACCTAACCGGGAAGAACTGCCACCTCACATCGCTGAGAAGTTCCGAACATCATATGATCACTAGATCACTATACACAATACATCACTAACAGAAAAAAAAGATCCTGCCATACCAAAGTTGTATAGCACCACAAAATGTTTTAAAATGTTTTAAATTGCATTATAGTATTGATTGTTAACCGCCCTGAGTCTGCTAGCAGCGAGGGCAGGATAGAAATTGAATGTAATAATAATAATAATAATAATAATAATAATAATAATAATAATAATAATAATAATAATGTATATCTATTATTTTTGTAACCTGGGAGTCATATTTCATAAATCTGATGATGCATCTCACTCATGAAGTCTTATGCCACCAGACTTCTTGTTATTATATCAACTTGCAAAATGGCTTAAAGTGCAATCCTAATCAGAGGTACACCATCCTAAGAGCATTGACTACAATGGATTTAGTAGGCTATAACTCTGCATGGGCCTACACTATTGATTTCCCAAATATTATCCATTCCAAAACTCAGTATCTATTGCAATGAAGCAAGTGGAGAAAATGGCTAGACCAAAAAAAAGATGATTAGGAAAAATAGGGAAAGAGAGAGGTGAAAAGCTGCCATTTTGAGTATTTAAATTAACAATACTTAATGATTTTGTATAATTAGTCATTTGCCTGCTGAAGCCTTGTAGTAACTAATGTATTAAACATTTGTAATAACGTATTTTTTATTCTCTCCCATCCTTGTGAAAGAACTTCTAATTATACTTTTTCAGTGAAATGCTTATATTTTAATTGCCCATCCTGACTTCCTTGCTTCCTGGAATTATTAAAGGAAGGTACCCTCAGTACTGGTCCAGTCTAGACTTAGTACATTTTCAAGGAAGAATTTTGCAGTTATGAGCCCAAATGGATGTTCAACTAGGCCTCAACCTTTCAAAACCTACTGATGTCGAATAGTCTTGTACTGGTTGCCATGCCAACTGATACCACAAGAACACTCTGCGGGGTGGGGGAGGTTCATCTTCTAGAAAGCTTCACCAGATGTCTTCAACAAATTGCCATGAAAAAGACTTCAGACTGTCAGCCTTGTTAGGAGGTTAAAAAAAAAAATCAGCTGAAGAGATGTCCCTGCCTCCACCTCAGATAAAGCTGAGCCATAAAATATGTAGACCTGTGCTGGTCTCACAGTAAACCAGTAAAATCCTCCCCCAACAACTCCCCTTACTTCCTGTAGCAGGATTTTTAAAATATTTATGTTCCTATTTCTACATGTAGTGCAAGGCCATTATGCTTTGCAGCTGACAGCGTCTGGCAATGCAAAGCTTGAAGCATCTGGCTGGCAGCGGAGAATGAGAACAAGTTGATAAATTATTGATTTACATAAATCAACACCCTTTAAATATTGGTCTTTTGAAGCAAAAAAGAAAAAAAAGCAGCAGCAGCTTTTGTAATATTTTCCACTGAGAAATGTTGATCTGAATAGGATGCCTTATGTTTTTTGCTTCTGTCGAAGTTATAGTTGTACACATAGTAAATTTGACAATGATACGTAAATGTCAATTTTCCCAGCCAAATTATTATGAATGTCCAAATACTCATAGAAATCCCAGTGTATGCTTGCCAACCAGGGATTGTTACCACAGAGTTATTTAAATAATGGAGAAATGTGTATTTGTTTGGGATCATTTGCAAATTTCATATAGGATTGTCAGTGTTCATGTATCAACATATGCCAAATTTTAGACATTTACTTTCTCTCTCTAATAGGTTTTATTACTAAGCAAAAAACCCCCAAAGCCATCAGCCTGATAGTGGTCTTGAAATCTATGTGTATTTTCATTACATGATTTTAAGAACTGAAATGTAAACAAAATTCAGAAGGAATCAAAAATCAGCATTTTCATATTTGGGGCCTAATTCTGTAGCTATGAAATTGTGTCTGTTAACTGAATAATCTGTTAATTATGATCAACATTTTGTGACATAGATAGCAAACTCAGAAAGGTTTTTTGTTTGCTTGTTGCTTTAACCAAAAGACCTGCTAAACCACATAAAGGCATGGAACACAATATATTGTGGACCCCTCAAGAGTCTCACTTGGTGCTGAAACTGCTTGCAGTTGTATTAGTCCAAAACCAGAATCCAAAACAGACCCATAATCCATGTAATATTTGTATCAGGATCAGCTATTATGACACAAAGTGTGAAGCTTTCGAGTTTGCCAGAATTCTTACACAGACTTGAAAAGATATTCTGGGCCATGATTTTAAGGGCCTTAAACAGAGTGTGATCTGATTTACCATGCTTATATTCAGTAAACTAGGGCTGTGATCATACACACTAAATAATGCACTTTCAATCCACTTTCAGTGCACTGGATTTTACTGTGTGAACTGGTAAAATCCAGTTGGAAAGTGCACTGAAAGTGGATTGAAAGTGCATTATTTAGTGTGTGTGCTTGCAGCCTAACATTTAAAAGTACCCAAAGTTAATTCTATTTGCCAATAGCAGCAACTATGTAAACTGAAATGTTTGGTGGAGGGGGGACATATCAAACATGGTTTATATGTTATGTCCCCAAATGTAAAACATTATGTGGAAATTATTTTATTTGAATAATTGTAAACATTTAAAGACAATATAGCATGTATTTCCCTTTCATTGTTTAAATAAAATTTTCCACAAGCTGTTAAATGTTTCTTCACTGTTGTTACATCGCTTGCAGTGATTTTTACACCTACCATTTTTCATCATTCCTTCAATGACATTACCATAATGATGTTACACCGAGTGTGTGTCCCCCCCTCCCACCGCTTAGGCTTTATTATGATAGCTTCAGTGTAACTGAAAGCACTGAAAAGCTAACAGACTTTGTGCAAACACACCTCCAATATATCCAGCTCAAGGAAAGAAGTGAGACACTGCTCTCTGTGTTTGATGAAAGTGAAGTAAAAAATAATTGCAGCTTTGTTTTTGCTTTCACATCATCTGAGATAAAATAATTTTATCTTTGGTTTTGATTTACTTCGCAGCTACACCTCAAAGGACTCTGAGGAGCATGGCATCCACAACTGCAGCCAGTTCTCAAGCCTACCCCATCCCATTTTCCAGCTGTTGGTGGATTCAGCCATCTACAATGCCAGCAGCACCTCAAAGGGGGTGGAATGTGGCTTCAGGGCAACTGGTGGGCCACAGCACAGCTGAGAAATCACCAGCAGGCCACAATGCTGCTCTTGAGCTGCTGGAGGAGTTGTAAACAGCCCAAAGATCGGGTGTGATGTAAGTATGGAGGCGTCATCCCTAGGAGAAAACCCAATTCTAGACAATTCGCAATTGGCAGTAGACCTAGGCTCTGGACCCTGGAGGCCAGGTTTTCCACCTGTAGAAAATAATGTCCTTTAAGAGTCAATGTGTCATGTACCACCTGGCAAAAAGAAAAACCCCAATGAAAAAATGAGAAATAACAACATATCACTCTCGCTTTAAGCAATTTCATAAACTTTAAGTTTCTGAAGAATTATAACAAAGTGCACAATAGGAATCACAATACACAGTCAATACCAAATATGTCATACAGCATCACATTTAACAGAGACAAATCCCCCCCCCCCTTTTTTTTAATAGCAAGGAATGGATGTCTGGAAAATGCACCAGTAAACAGAATAAGAGGCTGGTCTTTTAGGTTTTTTCATTTAGGTTTTTTCATTATGGTTTTCTTTCTACCATGGATGCAAACCCCCCTGCCCCCGCCCCATGAGGGATGCCTTATTAAATGCTTTAACAATGCAGGTGGTTAAAAGAACGAAGAGACTTGCAGCATCTTAAATGACTAATTATGCTTTACTTCAGCCTCAGTTTCCACTTCACTTTGTTAGATGCTCATCACTTAGAAAAACAAACTTGCCTGCCCATTTAAAGAATGAAGCATTCCAAAAAGGGGTTTGAAGGTGAATTCTAAAAGGCCTGAAAGACTAGTGGCAGTGGCCCTTTCCCACAAATGCATCTTTCCTAAGCCCCATCCCCATTACCTGGCCCAGGAGAAATTCCCCCCAGGCTGCTGCTGCTGCCACTCCCATGGAGTTGGATGACCAATGGATGAGGCAGGCAGGCCTCGCTGCAGTCCTGTGACCCAGTCATGTGATGCCAGCACATGACTGGGTCAAATGACTAAAATGAGACCTGCCTGTTTCATCTTCACACTCAGCCAGTGAGAGCTGGCAGGCTGGTGCAATTAATACTCAGGAAAGTGGATAACAAGCGCTCCAGTCACACACCAGCTTCACAGCCTCCACCTCCATGCCCATTCCCAGGCTGGCAGGTTAGGGCTCAGCCAGGGGTACCAGGAGTTATAGGGCCTGCCTAGGCCATGAGTGTCCCAATGTAGCTATGTCCCCTGACCTGGGGCCTATGGGGTACTTCCTCTCTCTCTTCCTCCATTACCACTTCTGCTGCTTCTGATTGGGAGACAAAATATAGGGTTGCCAATCCCCAGGTTCCGTGTCTCCTGGCTCCACTCCCCAAAGTCTCCTGGCTCCACCCCCAAAGTCTCCTGGCTCCACCCCCAAAGTCCCCAGATATGTGTGTCCTTGCAATGTATGTCTTTCCAGAATAACAAATAACAAGTCATTTCCAACTAATGGCTAGCCTATGAATGAATTACCTCCAGAGTGTCTTATTGTTAACAGCCATGCTCATGTCTTGCAAACTGGGAGCCACTGCTTCCTTCATTGAGTCAATCCATCTCATGTTGGGTCTTTCACTTTTCCTGCTGCCTTCAACTTTTCCTAGCATTATTGCCTTTTCCAGTGAGTCTTCTCATTATGTGACCAACAGCAATCTTAATGATTTTACAGCTTAATTAAACACCAATAACTTAATCAAGAATAATCTTAATGATTAAGATACTTTTACACATTAATGTGTAATGATTAAGAAAGATACTTTTACACATTAGTCTCCTACTTTGACATATTTATTGTTCCACTGTTCCTCCGCTGTAATTAAATCCAAACATATTGTGACCTATGAACTTAACATGTTATTACTATTTAGTCATTGCATATGTATCTGAGGAAGTGTGCCTGCACATGAAAGCTTATACCTTGAATAAACTTTTGTTGGTCTTAAAGGTGCCACTGGACTCAAAATTTGCTCTTAATCAAGATGTCCTTCTGTTGCTACATCACTTTTGAAAAAGATGTGTTGCCACATCTGGATTATAAAGTTGATTATGCTGTCCTCTGGGGGCAGTAATGAGGTCCCTTCCATGCCCAAACATAATTAGGTTAGTGTAGAAAGAAGTCTGAGATGCCAAATAACTGAAGACGTAGGTCAGAATAAGTAGTATCCTGAAAACTGAAGACCCACAGAAAACAACGGGTCACAGAGGCAAATCTGAGTGAAAGGATCTTCTGAGGAATCGTGTCCACTGTTTTAATCAGAATTAACCTAATAAAAAAGTCAGATGCAGAACTGATTGTTTCTGATGCAAACATTTATTTAATAATAAAAATAATAATATTTAATTTATATCCCGCCCTCCCTGCCGAAGCAGGCTCAGGGTGGTTTACATAACATAATATAAAATGCAAACATTACAATAATACAATAATGCAATAATAAAAGTACACTGGTTACATAACAATTATATATTACAGTTCAATTATATGTATTATTACATTAAAACCATCACATTTAAAAACCAACAAATTAGTTTGGTGCTACAGTCTTGATGTTACTCATCTTACTATTTTTTTATTTTATTTAGCACATTATCACCCTGTAATTAATTTCCAAATGGATTGCCCCCCAAGGTCGGAATGAAGAGTCAGACACAATGCATTGGTATAAAACTGGGCCACTTTATTAAATAACAAAATAAACAGCAAGGGCACCCAAACAGCGGCCTGGCCAGGGCTAGGGGTCACTGCGACCATTCCCCTGCCATTAGCGGATGAGACACCCAGCCCCCCAGCCGGAGCTGAGTGACTCAGCTCCCTCCACGCAGGCCCAGCAGGGAGGCACGCACCAGAGGGCCAAACCCAGACGCACGTCTCGACAGAAAGGCACCCTCTAGCCGAGCCTCCAGGACGGTCTGCATTCTCCAAACCCAGGTCTCCAAACTGCAAGGTTGATCATGCCAGACCCCTAATTCCCCAAAAGAGGGATGCTTCACATCCCTAGCCGCATAGTGCCCTAAACCCCCAAAACCTGCCACTACTAAGGCCAAGTCTCTACTTAGGGCTTAGCGTCCACCGGGAGGCCCAAAGCCACCTGCAACCCTTGCCGCAAATCTCTCAGGAAAAGCATGTTACCCTTTTCTGAGAGATGCACCCCATCCCCTCTGTAGAGGTCAGGAAATTTCGACGAAATGTCCAGATGGGGCAAATAGTGGCCCAACCCCCCTTCTAACACCTTTTTAATCTTCTTATTAGCCTTATACCAGGCCCTCTCAATAGCTGCAGGGTCCCAAGCACAACGCCAAACCCGGCGGGGCAGCATGACTGACCACATTATGATGGTCCCAGGCCATCACTCCCTAATGTGCTGAAAGTCGTCACGGGCCTGCCAAACTAAGGCCTTGCCCTTTAAAAGCCCCAAATCATTGCCTCCCAGGTGAACAATTAAAACCTGAGGAGGAGGACCCGCACTATCTTGAAATAACAAAGGCAGCAGGCTTAGCCACTGAAGGCCCCGGCGCCCCCGCAATAAAAACATGTTGGCTGAGTCCCAGCTGAGAGCCGACCGAAGTTCTCCATGCCTGGTGAGTGGCGCAAAACACGTGGCTATGGCCACAGACAAGAACTCGGCTCCTCTGGCCAGGAACAACAGCATCTAAAGAGAAAAAAACAGTTAAGCAGGCACATAACCAGTAGCAATCAATAAACAAGCTACCTAAGGCATAAGAAACGGTTGAACATAAGACTTGTAAGCCGATGAACAACAATGGCCCAAGTACTGAATAGAAGAGGAAGGATACCCCATGGTGGCAGTCGTCGAGGCTGCCCTAATCCTAAAGGAGTGGGTACCAAACTGCACTCCTGTCAAACCCAGTTCACCTAAAGCCCGTGACGTCACTGCACAAAACTGATGTTTCGTCAACGGGCTACCATCATGATAGCAAAACAAAACCCATCAACGGGCCCCCGGACTGCCAAATAAGCAGCCAACGCGGTAACTGGACACAGCTCAAGCTCTGAACAAATACCCAATTCAAGTACCACACCTTTCTGCAACTGATCCATCTTAGAGCAATAGACAATAATCACTGCCTTACCCTCAGATAGCCACAGATCCCTCAATAATAGAGCCTTACCAGAAACATCATTTCTGGACTGTGCCACCGCTGACTCTCAGGGCCCCCCAAAAGCCATTAAGGATGCAGCATGAAACAAACATGCTTCAAAAGAAAAAGCACACACCACGTCCCAAACCCTTCTCAAACCCTGCAGAATCGCCGGAGACATAGGACTCCATGTGTCCACTCTGGGTCCAGCCTCTCTGGCCCACCCCTCCAGCATCTTTCGAAGCTGAAAGTTAGCTGTCTCCTCCCTATAACCCAGCGCCTTACTGGCAAAAGACAATGCTGACAGGCGCTCCCTAATGGATTGCACGGCCAATCCCTTACCTCGAAGCGAAACACAATAATGGAGCAACTGCTCCACCGGGAGGGACCAAACAATGCGATACCCTACCTCAGCCCTAAAGTCTTCAAACTGCTGCACAGCCTGTTCATAAGACTTCCTGGTGCAGGGCGCAATGACTAGGCCTATCGCTCTGCAGGCCTCGGCTCTCCAATCAGCCATAGCTCCTGGGGCATTGGCACCGTCTCTCTGTCGGCATCTGGGGCCAGCTGACGAAACCTCTCCGTCTGTTTATGAGAGAGAGTGTCAGCCACCCCGTTACTCACCCCAGGAACATGTTTGGCTAAAAACAAAATATTAAGCCGCAAACAACGCAGAGTGAAGGCCCTCACTAACCTCATAACCCGCTGGGATTTGGATGAAAGGGAATTAATGACATGGACTACTGCCATGTTATCACACCAAAAATGAACAGTGTGATTGGCCATATCCTTCCCCCACAGCCAAACCGCTGCTAAAATAGGAAAGTACTCAAGAAACGTAAGATCTCGGTTCACACCTATCTTTACCCAGGAGTCAGGCCAACTATCTGTGCACCAATGTCCACGGAAATAGACTCCAAAACCCAAAGACCCAGCAGCATCAGACATGACTTGAAGCTCAGCTCCGAGCCTCATGTCCTCTCTCCAAAAGGAGACTCCATTGAAGGACTCCAAAAATTCCTGCCAAACCCTCAAATCATCCCTCATGCTGCAGGTAACCTGAGTTCTATGCTGAGGCAAGCGTAACCCTGCCATAGCATCACACAGCCTTCTGAGAAAAGCCCTCCCTGGAGCAACCACTTTGTACGCAAAGCTGAGGTGCCCCACAAGCTGTTGCAACTCCAGCAAGGTAACCTTCTTTTTAAGAAGAAAGGCAAAAATCCTAGCCCTCAATTCAACTATTTTCTGAAAAGGTACCCTAGACAGCTGTGCAACAGTATCAATCTCAATCCCCAAAAAGGTCAATTTTTGGACCAGAACCTCCGTTTTCTCAGGGGCCAAAGGGACCCCAAGCTCCTCCGCCAGCTCAATAAAGCCGGACAGGAGTTGCCTACAATGCCAAGTCCCCTCGGGACCCACAAAAAGGTAGTCGTCCAAATAATGAACAACATCCTGTAAACCCACTTTCTCCCTCACAGCCCATTCCAAAAATGTGCTGAAGCACTCGAAAGCGGAACATGATACAGAGCAGCCTATTGGCAATGCTCTATCCATGTAAAATTGACTTTCAAAAGAAAACCCCAAAAGCTCAAAATCATCGGGATGCACTGGTAGAAGGTGAAATGCAGATTTAATATTGCATTTTGCCAACTCTGCGCCCACCCCTCAGTGTCTCACCACGGCCACAGCCTGGTTGAGCTAGTATACCTAACTGAGCATAATTGCTCAGGAATTCCATCATTCACAGACTTTCCTCTGGGAAAGGAGAGATGGTGAATCAAATGAAATTCACCAGGTGCCTTTTTCGGCACTACACCTAACGGCGAAACCCTAAGAGTACCCACTGAAGGATGTGAAAAAGGACCCAAGATCCTACCCTCCTCCAACTCCTTAGTGATCTTGTCCCTAACAACCTGTTCCAAACCCTTAACTTACTTAAGGTTCCCGGACATAAAAGGAACCTGAGGCCCCTGAAAAGGGATCCTAAAACCAACCTTAAAACCCTCTAACAAATACAAACTGTCAGCCCTTCGAGGATACCTTGACAACCACCGCTCAAGGGGCCCCATCCTTATCGGGCTGGGCCCCTTTCTTAGCTGGATAGGCTCCACCACCCCCACCAGGCTTCTTTGCATTTTTCCTTCCCCTTGCTCTGGGGCAGCTATCAAATGAGTGTGACTCCCCACATATGGGGCATTCGTGCTTGAACAGGCAAGCCTTCCTGTTACACACTCCCAAAGAGCCAAATTCCCAGCAGAGCAAGCAAGGTTGAACCGCCTGCCCCGCTGAACCGTGGGGAGAGCTGGATGAAGCTGAAGCTGATGCCGCTGACCTACTCACTAAGTGACTGCTATCAGAGCGATAACCCAAGTTAGGCCTAGCCAGGGACATAACCTGCAGCCACAGCTGCTGATGGACACGGCCCCACTGAAGAGACAGGGCAGCCCTCATCCAAAATTCTTCATCATACTGCAGCCAGGCGGGGCCACTGAAGGCTTTGTAGCCCTTGTAAATAATATCTAAATATTGAAAAAGGGCTGCCTCCCGCCAAGGCTGTGCCCGGGCAAACACCCCACCACAAATACAAAACCCCGGGAGCCAATTTGCCCAGATCCTATCCACCTTCCACTTTTTAAATTTCTCTTTCTTGTCCAACTCCTCCTTATCTTTTTTCTCCAACTTCCTAAATAGCAGAGAAAAAATATCCACATACTCCCCTTTCAGGATTTTTTCCCTGGAAGTAGGAAGCAGGTGATCCCCTAACGGTAGGGCAACATCCCCAAAAGGCAAAGATGTAAAAGGCACCATCCCATAAGGCAAAGGTGCGCCCATGAAGGGACCTGCCATACCCAGGTGCCCGACCCCTGTGCAACCCCCGCAAGGGCCACCTTGTACACTAGGCCAAGACCAATTCAACAGGGACCCCGACCCAGAGGAAGCCGATACCCCCGAACTCATCGCAGGATAACCCTGCCCAGCTGTCAAGGCGGGACCCCAAGGCCATGCCTGCCCAACTCCAGCCTGCCAGTTGCACCCCAACTTACCAACACATCCAGAGAGAACCACTGACGCTCCAACTCCAGATGCTCCAGCCGCCGACACTGCACCCACATCTGCACCGCTGGAACCAGCATCCCTGTCTGCTGGTCCTCCACCAGCCCTGCCCTCGAGAATAGACAGCCTGGTTAGAGTATTAGCATGCTGCCCCCTCCTGGAAGCCCTATCCTCATCCAACCCACCTGGATAGGGAATACCAGACGCCTGCTCCAACGCCTGCAACCTATTCAAAATATTAGCTTCAACCACCACATCTCCTTCCTCGTCAGACGCGGACAATCGGGGCGGGGGCCTTTTAGCAGGCGCCTTAGGCTTCTTAGGCGCAGGCTTCCTTCTTTTGGATCTGCCAGACCCCTTACCACCTGACATGATCACGGGCACCAACTTACTCCAAAATCGCCCTTTGCAAAATGCTACACAAAATGGCTGCTACTCTTTCCACCCCAGGGAATTAAAATGGCCGACACCACCCTTCTCAAAGAAGAAGATTCAAAATAGAAGGAGCCTTAAACTGCCACAGCACAGCAGCCCCGACGACCAACCCAGCCACACTGTCAAAATACTCAAACTGGCCCTAAGCACCCCCTTTTGGGCCACCAACCTACAGCCCCAATCCCCCCTCCCAATGAAGGGAGAAGGCAGACCAACCAAAACTGGGGCCCTGCAGACACCCCCCAGCCCAAGGAAAAAAACCCCTCAGCCATCTATAAAGGGATCGCCAAGCCCTAGGAAACCACAGCACCCTCACTCAGAGAGTAAGCCACCCCCAGGCTGGACCACAAAGGACCCAGGGTCCCCAGCCCACAGAAAAAAACCTCTGCCTTTTAAACAAGCCCCCAGGGACCACTTAGCCTCCACCAAGCCTCTGCGCACTCCAGACAGCCCCAAAAACGATCGATCGCGCTGAGACGTCCTGATGCGCCGCGATCACAGCGAGCCTCCCAAAGGCCGACGCTGTGAGGAGGGAGCCCAAAGCAGTCCTGAAGAAGCCGATCTTCCCAGGACTGACAACAAGGAGCGGGAGTCAGACCGTTAAAACACCCAGACCCCACCCCTTACATTGTGCGCCCAAACGGGCGACCCCTAACTCTTTCCTCCCAGGGAGGCAAACTAGGCTGATGCAGCCTAGTAGCTACGCTGCAGGCTGCAAGCCCCAGATTCTGCACATTAGTAAGTAAATATACAGATTTAACCAAAACAATAATTTAGAACAGAACAATGATATTTGTTCTTCAGAAACATGAATTATAAAGTAATGCTTAATGTATTGATCTAATTGATATATTAAAGCAGCAAATTACATTAAGACCACTTTTGTAGCCATTACACAAATCCCACCTATGTCTTTTTTGCAGCTAAAAATGCCTGTTTACTGAAAAGTTATTGCCTAATGCAAATTATTGCTTTTTATAAGTAGTAATGATAAGGTCACTTTTGTCATTCTAGCATAATTAAAGCATAAGATTCTGCATTGCTCGTCCACTTGGAATTACAATTATGTCAACAGCAAGTGAAGTACCATTTGTTCTTTCTTTGTATTGATATATAAGGCAAAGCAATAACATTTTTGGAGGGGAAAATGTACTGTACAGCAAACACAGTGAGAATTAATAGCCCAATTAAAAATTAATGATGGCAAATTATTCGGTCCTTATTACAGAACTTTAAAAACCCAGCATTAATCTGTAACACTTTATAAGGAAAACCATTGATACATAACACTGAGCACAATTCACCAGACTGCTGCATTGCTGAGACTTGGGTGGATGACCCACAAAGCTTACACCAATGAAATGCTGAATTTGCTTTACAAGTGTTAAGACATCAACACCAAAGTTAATATTGTCAAGTGATCCCCAAGAGATTCAAATACTAAACATGCTTACTAGGCAGTAAGTCCAATTAACGTCACTCAGGGGTGGAATTCTAGCAGGTGCTCCTTTGCATATTAGGCCACACACCCCTGATGTAGCCAGTAGGGATGTGCAAAAAAAAAAAATTCGGTAGTACACGGATTCGGAAATATACGGGGGGGGGGGGTATGGAATCCCGTATATTTCTGAATTCCGTAGTCGGAATAGCAGCATATACGGTAGATGCGTGGCTATTTCCGAATATACGGCCCCATTATACCCTATGAGCCATTGAAATCAATGGCAAATAGGGTATATTTGAAGCCGCCTGGAGGGGAGGGGGTTTGAGGGAGAGCCCCCAAATTTGCAGGGGACCTGCAGGGGGCTCTCCCTTATAATCCCCCCAAGTCCCAAAAAGATTGGGCCAGGGGGTCCAATTCCTGGGGCACCCAAAGCCAAACCTAACTTCACACCAGAGAATCTCTATAGGACCCAAATGCACTATATACATCTATCTATTCTATGAACCCTGCCACACAAAACACAATCTGCTCAAGGCTGCAGCAAACCCAGGTGCCAGCTCTCCAGCCCTGCCCCAAAGAATGTGAGGAGAGCTCGCCAAGCACAACAAGCATGCTGGCTCTGGGTCTCTCACCCAGGTGCCAGCTTCCCTGCCACAGAACACACAATCTACAGATGCCAGCTCTCCAGCCCTGCCCCAAACAACACATGGACAGCTGGCCAAGCACAACAAGCCTGCTGGTTCTGGGTCTCTCACCCAGATGTCAGCTCCCCCCCCCCAAAAAAAAAAAACAGAACCAGGAAAAGGGACAACAGGAGAAGGCCAAGAAATTCAACTGTTAAAAAGTGGTCTTTTCACCAATAAGAAACCTCAGACCAAATCAGTCAACAACACCCCCCCCCCCCAAAAAAAAAAAACACAACCAGGAAAAGGGGGACAACAAGACAGGAGGATGCAAAACCTGCAGCAATAGAGAATAGATCCAAACAGAAGGCCAACACAAACTCAACTTTTAAAAAAGTGGCCTTTTAAACAATGAAAATTAGGCCAAACAGCACCCCCCCCCCCAAGAACCAGAAGAGAAAAGGAAAAACAGCAGCACAACACAGCAGCAACTAATCAAACACAGAATCCTTTTAAACAGTAAAAAACTTAACTTTTAACAATACAGGAACTTTCCCAACCCATCCCCCTCCCCCCCCAAAAATCTTCACCCTAACCCCAAGAAATCCAAGCCACCCAAATCAGGAAAAGTAAAAGGACACTGCACTTTTAAACATCCTCTGACTAAAGTAAGATATGGGCAAATTGGCAAAAAAAACCCCACCGCAAGCCCCCTCCCCCAGCAGAACCCCCTAACCCCAAATAAGCTAGTGCCACCACCCAAATCTGGATAAGTAAAGGGACTCTGAGTCTTAAAAAGTCCTTTTACCAACTAAAATAAAAACAAGAACCCCAAGACTGTCTTACCTTAGACATCTTCTCTACTCCAGGCAAGTCTGGTAAGGCTGAGAGAGAGTAGCAGCAGCTGAGGCCAAGTGCCAACACAGCACAATCTCTTCTCACACCAACACAGCAGCAATGGAGGAGTCCAGCCAGGCAGACTCCTTAAAAATGTTCTCTGGCCCTACAGAGAGCAGTTTCAAAAAAATAGCAATGCTCTGTAATTGGCCAGGCAAAAGATCAAAAGAACAACAATGTTGCTGATGACTAGGGGATCAGCTACACAACAGCCCTGCAAAGCATGCATTTGCAATGCATTTTGCAAATGCATGCTTTGGATTGGCTGCTGGGGCTCCTCTCCCCCCCCCCCTCCCTGATCCCAGAGAGGTTATGGGAGAGGCGGGAAAAGGCTACCAAAGGCAGGAAAAGGCTACCAAAGGCGGGAAAGGAAGCAAGCAGCTCTCCTGAGGCTGCAGAAGCCCCTTTCCCACCTTTTCCATGGATTTCCGTATACTTTCGAATATCTATACGGAAGTATACAGGGAGCCATACTCGGCTCCCGCATAATGGGCCCCAATTGGATTTGGCTGAATGCGATTCCGTATACAGATGAATCAGGGGTGATTCGGCGGTTGATTCGGTTCGGTCGAACCGAATGCACACCCCTAGTAGCCAGTTCTCCAAGAGTTTACAAAGCTCTTTTTTGTAAACTCTTGGAGGATTGGCTGTATCAGGGGTGTGTGGCCTAATATGCAAAGGAGCTCCTGTTAGAATTCCACCCCGATGTCACTAACTTACTTCTGAGTATATGTGCTTAGGATTGATCTATAAACCTATGTGAGGGGTCCCCAACCTTATTATACCTGTGGCCATTATTCTTGAAAAATGCTGAATTCCACAACAAAATGGTTGTCCAGGGTGGGGGTGGGGGGGAACTGATCACAAAATGTCTTCCATAGAGGCTGCAGCCAATTGCACAATGTTGGGAGGTTCCACAAAATGTTCTGAGGACTCTCAGCTTGGAACATCCTAGGATGGAGGCAGCTGTTTTTAGAGAAGTGCTCCCTGCAAACATAAAAGTGATGCTTCCTGGGATACTGTGAATAGTGTTGCCAAGTCCAATTCAAGAAATATCTGGGGACTTTGGGGGTGGAGCCAGGAGACATAAGCAAAGTTGTGACAAGCACAATTGAACTCCAAAGGGAGTTCTGGTCATCACATTTAAAGGGAATGCACACCTTTTAAATGCCTTCCCTACATTAGAAATAATGAAGGATAGGGGTACTTTCTTTTGGGGCTCATAGAATTGGACCCCCTGGTCCAATCTTTTGAAACTTGGGGAGCATTTTGAGGAGAGTCATCATGCTGAGGAGAGATGCTATGCTGAAATTTTGGGGCTGCTACCTCAAAAAACAGCCCCTCCAGAGCCCCAGATTCCCCCAGATCAATTTTCCATTATACCCTATGGAATTGATCTCCATAGGGAATAATGAAGTGCCCAGCAGACATTTCCTTCCCCTCCCCCCTGTTTCTGATGACTCTGAAGCGGGGGAGGGCCTGCTCCCACCTGGGGATTGGCATCTCTACTCATGAGTTGCTGAACTTCCGACTTCTTTAAAGTAACACAGAGCAACCAGAGGTTCAAGTTTACCTTTCCTATGCAAACAACTTCTGAAAAGCTTGTGCAACCAACAGAGGGTTTGGGCTGCTTTCATAGCCACTGGGAGCAGCCATATTCTTCTGCCTGCTCCCCCGGCTCCCGTTCAACCTTAAAGACATAGACACACCATCCCAAGAGGAAACTTTTCCGAGTGGAGTCTGAAGCCTCCAGAAGTGGAAAGGCACATGGTGACTGCGGGGGCGGGGCTTCCCCCCACCGGCCAGCTGACTGGGAGCGGAAAGGAGCCTGGGAATGTGGAAGAACCCTCGCTGAGACCTGGGGATTGGCAAGCCTAACTCTGAACTACCTCCTGCTCCAGTGAACTGGAGGAAAGCCAAGACTGGTTCTTTGCTTTGGAGAGGAAGGAAGTGGTAGCCAGGAAACACACTGGTAGGAACCATGGCATCCATGGGCACCATGCCGGGGGACACTGATGTAAGTTCTTGGGTGCAGTGGTCGTGAAGACACTGGAGTTGCCATCTGGGCCTTTTAACTGGAGCTTGATATTCAGATATTAATAATGATTTCATCACAGATGACTTCACATTTTTCATCTCTGCTATTTTGACCTAATCTTGACCTAGTTAGCCTAGACTGGCCCTATCTCATCAGATCTCAGAAGCTAAGCAGGGTTGGCCCTGGTCAGTATTCGGAAGGGAGACCACCAAGGAATACAAGGTCACAACATGGAGGCAGGCAATGGCAAACCACCTCCAAATGTCTCTTGCCTTGGAAACCCTATGAAGGAGTCATGGGAAATGGGATAGGCTTTAGAATGAACTTAGAATATGAAATGGTATAGTCAGTGTAACCCAATCTTTTCAGATCTTGCAAGCTAAGTAGGGTTGGTACTTGGATGGAAGACCACTAAGGAAGTCCAGGGATGCTACACAGAGGTGGGCAATGGCAAACCACTTCTGTTTAATCATTTGCCTTGAAAATCTATGAGGCTGCCATAAGTCGGCTGTGACTTGACAGCACTTTACACACACATAGAATGAACTGCATTGTTGACTGGTATTGCTTACAGATTACTTCTCACATATGTGTATGGCTTCTTATTCTTACTTTCTCTACTCACTTGTTTGTCAATAAAAATAACTCCTTTTCATTAGAAATATCTCTCCTTTCATTGGGAAAACTGTGTCAAAGCTAGCCTGTCTGTTCGCAGCCTTAGGTCCTAAAGACCCAAGTCAGGGTGTGCTCATATTAATATTATTGTTGTCTATTGTTGTTCCAAGGAGCCCTGTGGTGCAGTCTGGTAAAGCTGCAATACTGCAGTCTTAAACTCTCTGATCATGACCTGGGTTTAATCCTGGTGGAAGCTGGGTTCAGGTAGCCAGCTCAAGGATGACTGAGTCTTTCATCCTTTCAAGGTTGGTAAAATGAGTACCCAACTTGCTGGGGATAAAGGCCTTGCTGGGGAAGGCAATGGCAAATCACCCTGTAAAAAGTCTGCTGTGAAAACGTCATGATTCGACATCACTCCAGAGTTGGAAACGGCTGGTGCTTGCACAGGAGACTACCTTCACCTTCATTATTGTTCCAAGATAAAAGTTCTTTGGAGGAGGTATGGGGAAAATCATTAGAAAGGTATAGGGACTAAGGGAGTAAACAAATGGTGATTTCCAGGGGTTGTTTTATAGAAAAATAGGTGGTGAAGCTCATCCAGGGATTGTTATGCACCTGCATTACTATTCAATGGGCAAGGAGGTGGAACTCTCAGAAGAAGGAGGTGGAACTCTCAGAAAGGTTCAGGAGCTGCTGTGAGCTCCTACTGAATCTGAGGCCTGGTGATTTCTATTAGCCCACATTCACACAATGCATATTTACACACATTTTTAAGGTTAGCATGTTTATTTCATGACCTCTATTAGTGAGCATTACTTTCAGATAAATTCCTAGAGTCATGGTGTAAGAAAACCCGGATTCCTTGTAGAGAGGCTACAAAGCAAAAGAAACCCTTATATAGCCAATCTGTAAATGCTCAGAATGTTCATTGTTTCTGTTGGACATAGTATTTCTTCCACATATTTAAGATGAAACCTCAGATTAGGCTCTCCTAACAACAAAGTCAAAGTTAATTAGTCCTAACTAACAGCCAAGTTGTAAACGACGAGAGGTCGGCACCACCCTCAGGAAAATGAACATTAGCAAGACGTTTTAAAGCACTGTCTGTTTTTATAGGCAGTGCAGGGAAAGGCTAAGCCAATAAAACGTGATCTTTCCATTCTGTATTTTAATAGTAGCCTCTAAAGGACAGAGCATGTCCCCCTGCTTTGATGACAAAACCTTGCACCAAGTTAATAATGATATGTGAGTAAAGAAAATCACTGTCATTTCACTTTGATCCTGACCACCACAATGTAACAAGCAAACAGCAATCAAGCCCCTGTCAATCACGGGCTCCTTTCGGGAGGTCATGTCCTAGCGCAGGCAGCAGAGAATTCTCCAGAGACCACTTTGAGGCTTCCTCAGTTTACCTAAACTGATAAATCATAAATATCACCAATGATTCTGTTTGCAGTAGGGAGGTCGGCGGGTGCATTGGCTGGGAAATAAATAAATAAAGCCAGAGATGTTGCTGGGGAATGTGAGGCATGAGCAGCTGTTGTTGATTATGACTCCATTTTCTCTTCAGCCTTCTTGGGTTGCAGGCCATCTCTGAGTGCGGGAGCGTGGAGGTTTATGGCTTCAAAATAGCCTTGTCAGTTGGTGAAGCCTAACAGAGCAAAAAGAGGCTTAATAAATGATTTTTAAAAAGAAAAGAAAGGGAGGGAGGGGGGGGTGTTATTTGGAAGTTTGGCTGTGTATCCAGGTAGTTTGTGCAGTATCCAGGAAGTTTGGCTGTGTATCCAGGTAGTATGTCCAACACCAAAAGAAAGTTCATGAAAGAAGGGAGAAGATAGATTTAGGCTGGAGGAGATTATGATGGGTTTTGGCAGGTCTTATATTTTGCTAATATCTCAGGCTGAAGGATTTCTTGGACTCTCTCTATTCTTAGATAGAGAAAAAAGAAACTGAAGTCACAAATGATTGTAAACACAACTTAAAGGATACATAAAATAGTCCATTGATTAACCACTGATTTTCTAAGGGAAATTCATACTTAAAACTGAAATCATTAAAAAAAAACACCCTGAAATGCATACAGACACATCCAGTAATTTCTTATGGCTATCAGACTCAGATATGCAGTTCTGGGGCTCTCATGCCCACAAGGGTTTTTCCATGCAGGAGATCACTTTAACACATAGAATTCTGCCTCCTGTGAAGAGCAGAATACAAATAAAGTTATGGGATGGGGCCATTCCACCCTCCTCCTTTGAGACTACAGTAATTTGTCTATATAATCCAGTGGGATATCATAGACATTTTATAAATCATTGGTTTTCAACAGGTTCGTCTCAATTCCATACTAGGTCATGAGAAAGAAAAGAAGACACGAGAAGTCAAACAGATGATGACAGAGGAGCAGCAGGAGAAAAGTATGCAGGTCTAATATTACTCAGCATTTCTAGAATACTTTCAGTATTCAGAGCACATCATGTATATTATCTTGTCACAATCCTTACAACAATATAGGCTATTATTAGGGCCAAAGCTGACAACTCAGGGACACCCACAATTTTAAAGTCTAATGTGGATAATTCAAAAATTCTGTGAGGGCCGAATTCTAAAAGAGCCAGGTTGGTGTAGTGGTTAAGTGTGTGGACTCTTATCTGGGAAAACCGGGTTTGATTCCCTACTCCTCCACTTGCAGCTGCTGGAATGGCCTTGGGTTAGCCATAGCTCTTGCGGAGGTTGTCCTTGAAAGGGCAGATGCTGTGAGAGCTCTCTCAGCCCAAACCATCTTACAGGGTGTCTGTTGTGGGGGAAGAAGATAAAGGAGATTGTAAGCTGCTCTGAGACTCTGATTCAGGGAGAAGGGCAGGGTATAAATCTATGGTCGTCGTCTTCTTCTAATCAGGTCCATAGCATGGGGTGGGATGAGGTGCTCTTTCTCCCCCCTACCATGAGTCTGAGTGGTTCGTCTATGGCCACAGTGAATGATGGTTGAGGCAAGAGATAAACCATGGATTTAATGGATCACTGCATGGTAGGGTAGAATGGATGGAAAGGTTAGATGCAAGACAAAAATTAATCTGGGTTCTATTCTGAAGGATGGATTCCCCAGACATTTCTGAGATCTAAAAATGCTGAAGTTCACTCATAAAAGAAACATGATAGGTATTCAATACATTGAAGGTGTTTTCAAACACACACTAAATAATGCACTTCCATTCCACTTTCCATACACTTTGGAACCACTTGCAAATGCTCACTAAGGTGGATCGAAACAGCATTATTTAGCATATGTGAAAGCACCCTGAATCATCTTTTAAAAAATTAAACCATCTACTCTTCACATCTCTGCCCTATTTCAGTGAGCTTTGCTTAATAATATATTTTTAAAAGTTAATGATTGTATATTATGAAACATGATAACTATAAACAATTATATGTAAAATTTAACAATTTTGCGCATAAATGTGTGTGTGTAAACATATACGTATATATGTATGTTTTTACATATGTACACAGATGCACCTATGAACAGCATAGTATAAACTGGTGTTAACAAGATAAAAAAGTCTTACTAATTTCCTGCTTAAAAAAAGGCAGAAGCAACAGGGTCCCATTCCCTGGTGTTCAAAGTAATTGTAAGAGTGATGGGACTCATACTGTCCTCTGTGTGAAATTTATCTTTCATCCAATCAGCAGAAAAAACTAATGCACTGGAAGGGGTATTATATCCCATCTACTTCCAATAAAGCCAGTGGTGTCCAATCAGGCACCTATTGTTAGTGGAGAACCTGAAATTGATACAATCATCATATTGATCCATAGTTGTGGATGTCAGTCCATGGTTTCACTATCCTTCTCATTTTCTTCCTCCTTCTCCTCTTCCTTCCAAAATGGAACCATCATAAAGAAGTCGACATCTCTTTTTACTTGTAAAATATACTGGACAAGAGCAAAAAACTGGATTATTTTTGTAATATTTTTCTAACCATTCCTCATTCACATTCTCATAAATGCATACCAATTTGCATTTGTGCAGCTGCTGCACTGTTTGCACATGCCATACATGCTACATGTATATACCCCAATTTATTCAATCTTACATATAATTCTATTCTGCTGACACTATTTGTATGTGAATCTGGATCCACTCATTGTTGCAAATTATGATGTTGTGTATTTTTCAATGTATGGTTTTTGTGCATGGACAGGAAAACCCAGAGGATGAACTATTACAATAGTACAATATCCAGTGACTTCTAGATCCTACCTCATTGAGGTAGTTCAGTATTTCTGTAATTGTGTTGCCTCCTCTCTTCCCTGCCTCTTCTCCATATTCCCATCAATAGCCCCATCAATCTCTAAATCATGTGTGCTGATGTCACTTAAGAAAAAAAAGAAAAATTAGAATGTTCATAGAAATCACTTAACAGCTCAGAAGCTGAACATATAGTTAAGGATTCATTTCAGTTAAGGTTGCATTTCTGGCAACTGAAACTAGAATGTCCACTGCCCATAGCAATAGCAAGTGAGGTTTCTGTGACTACTATAGATCGTTCTTGATCCCAGTTTGATGTTAGCTGAATATGGATCAAGTTTTTGTACAAAGAGATAAGGAGAGAATCTAGAGGTGAGAGGAGCACAAGCCTAAGCAGCAGTAATACTTAGCAACTGCCTGGTGGAATCAGCTTCCTGTAGAGATCTGGACCCTATCTGAATTACTGCCATTTCGTAGGGCCTGCAAGACGGAGCTGTTCTGCCCTGCCTATGGTTGAGGCAGCAGGCATCATTCCATCTTTTGGCCTCCCTTGTGGTGACATCATGCTTTATTACAGTGCTATCCTATTGTTATTACCATCATTTAAGGTGGGCCTACAACTGGTTATTGATATGCTGTGCCCTGTCCGCCGGTGGTGCATTTATTTATTGTTTTTTTACTGTTAATTTTAATTTGATGTTTTAACTTTGATATGTAGGTTTTTATTGTTATTTTTATATGTTGTGATCCGTCTTGAGCCTGTTTACGGGGAAAGGCGGAATATAAGCCTACTAAATGAAAAAATAAATAATAAAATACATAAATAATAAAATAAATTTTTAGTGTCCAAAGCACATCACATACTTTAGGCTGGATACAGCCAGTTTTTTTTTTAATCTTTTGCTCAGTCTTATCTTATTCTCCTTCATGCTACAGTTCCTGTCCCATGTGAAGTTCCATGATTCCCAGCAGAACTATTTTGGTTGGACATGGGGGTCACCTCCTCTCTTTTTTTTGTTTTGTTTTCACCAGTGGAAAAGGTGGGTCAATCCAGACTAAATTTTATGCTAATTGAAAGGAGGCATAATTTCTGCCAATTCTTTCATCTTGCAAACCTTTCAATTTGCTCCCATGGTGTTCCTGAGGGTCCCCTGTCCCTCAGAAACAACATTTAAGAGAGATCAACAGGTTACAGTGGAAGGCAAGAAAGTTCTGTTCTGCTGATAGAAGTGTTTTCGATTAGCAGAAAATTTAAACAGGATCCAACCCATCATCTTGTTAGAACATTTACAACAGCATGAAAGGTGTCAGAACTTAAGAACTCCAGGCAGATCCCATACTTAGTTTCCAAGCTAGGATTTTATTAGAGAGAACTAAGAACTGTTAGATACAAGGTACAAGATAACAGTGATGGCGAGAGCCAGCACTGGCCCAGTTTTATATAGTAAAACAAACAACCCACAAAGCTTTAATTCACACCGTTACAGGCACATCTGTCTTCCCACCAGTGCTATCAGCAAAGACGTTGCCTCCTTACTCTGAAGGCCACACGATTCGGCTTCAAAGGGTGTCAGTGTGAGAAAATACAGAGATACAACATTATTCAGTCTACAGCCCCCAAATACTTTGGATACCATCGGGGCAGGGTTAACTACTACTCAGGCACTTCAGGTTAAGAAAGGTTACAATATGGGGTCGGTCTGGTTCAACGCTCAGGTCCACTCTATGCATACTTGCCAACCATCAATTATACTGGTTCTACATTAAGCTAGCAATAATAAAGTTACAAGTTCTGACATACTGCCCCCCCTAAGCGCCCTCCCCCGGGGGGTGGCGGCTTGGGCTTGTGCGGGTACAGCAGGTGAAACTTTTTTAACAATTGCGGCGCAGCTACGTTCTGAGACTCGACCCATTCATCACAGCTCGGGGGGAAGTGCTTCCACCTGATTAAGTAATACAGTTTCCCCCGTTTGACTTTGGAGTCCAGGATTTCGTGGACTTCATGGTGACTCTGACCCCTCACTGTCGTCGGAGGGGGCGGCGGAGCCCTGGGATGGAAGGACGTGGCACCAGGGTCTTTCCGGAGTAAGCTGCAATGAAAAACAGGATGGATTTTGCTTAGAGACTTGGGCAGCTCGAGTTCTGCAGTCACCTTATTGATTACTCGTTTGATCCTAAAAGGCCCAAGAAACTTCAACGCAAGTTTGCGGCAGGGCTGAGGAAGGGGGAGCTGCTTGCAGGGGATGAAGTGGGCTTGTTTGGAGAATGTATCGACCACTACCAAAATAACAGTTTTGCCCTGCGACGGCGGGAGCTCCACAATGAAATCCATAGACACCACCGACCAAGGCCGGGTGGCTGTTGGGAGGGGCACTAGGTGGCCGGGAGGTTTACCCCCTCTTCGTTTAGCCATCAGACAGGTGGGACATGAGAGGACGAATTCGGAGACGTCTCTTTTGAGCCTAGGCCACCAAAACTGTCGGGTAAGGAGGTTGAGGGTTTTGACATAGCCGAAATGGCCCGCCAGGCGGCTGGAATGACAATGCTCTAAAATCTGCTTGCGGAGGGAGGAGGGCACATAGATCTTTTCGTTGTGCAACAGGAGGCCGTCCTCGCTTTTACGGAGGTTCGGTGGTTGGTCTGCTTCCCGAGCAGTCTCCGCAACTAACTGAGACAAGAGGTCTGGCTCCGGGGGACCGATCCTCTTCCCGGAGCGGGTGGTGACCCCCCCCGCGATGGCCGAAGGGGGGATAAGGGAGTCCACCACCTCCTCGCGGAGGCTCTCATGCTGTGGCAGGCGGGAGAGGGCGTCCGCCAAGAAATTCTTGGTACCTGGGATGTGTTTCAGTACAAAGTCGAATTTGGCGAAAAACCCAGCCCACCGGATTTGTTTTGCAGTCATTTTGCGGCGCCCGGTCAATGCCTCGAGATTTTTGTGGTCAGTCCAGATTTCAAATGGGACTCTGGCCCCTTCAAGCCAGGAGCGCCAGGTTTTCAAGGCAAACATGACTGCAAAAGCCTCCTTGTCCCACACTGACCAATTTTTCTGCTCGTTCGAGAACTTTCGTGAAATGTAGGCGCAGGGGCGCAGAACCCCGTTGTCCCCCCTTTGCATTAATATGGCTCCGACGGCGGCGTCGGAAGCATCACATTGAACCACGAAAGGTTTTAACTCGTCAGGGTGGGCCAACACGGGCTCCGAGGTGAAGAGGCGTTTCAATTCTGTAAAGGCTTTTTGACACTCGGGCGTCCACGTTAGGCGCGCGCCCGGCTTTTTTGCCTCTGCCCCCTTCCCCTTTGTTTTAAGGAGCTCCGTAAGGGGTAACATGATGGTGGCGAACCCCTTTATGAAGTCGCGGTAAAAATTTGCGAACCCGAGAAAACTTTGGAGCTGTTTGCGGGTTCGTGGGGGCTCCCAGTCTAGCACCGCTTGAACCTTTGCTGGGTCCATTGACAACCCTTCCCCCGATACTCGGAAGCCTAGATAGTCTAGTTCAGTCTTGTGAAATTCACATTTTGATAGTTTGGCATACAACTTGTGCTTGCACAGGGTGCTCAACACTTTTCTGACTAGTGGTACATGTGACTTGAGATCTGGCGAATAGATAATGATGTCATCAAGGTACACCACCACCCCCTTAAACAGGAACTCTCGCAGAACCTCGTTGATAAAGTTCATGAATACCCCAGGGGCCCCCTGTAGCCCGAAAGGCATAACCAAGTACTCAAATTGTCCTAGCGGGGTATTGAACGCGGTCTTCCACTCGTCCCCCTCCCTGATGCGGACTCGGAAGTACGCGTCTCGGAGGTCGAGTTTTGTGAATATTTTCCCTGTGGCCACAGTATTCAATAGGTCCTTAATCAATGGGATCGGGTAGGCATTAGACATCGAAATCCCGTTTATCGAGCGAAAATCTGTGCAAAGTCTAAGCGACCCATCCTTTTTCTTTCTGAAGAGGACGGGGGCGGCATGGGGGGCTGTTGCCGGTCGTATGAACCCCCGCTTCAGGTTTTTTGTCCAAAAATTTGCGGAGTTCCGCTTTCTCCGCCCAACCCATGGAGTACAGTTTCGCTTTTGGCAGTTGCTGCCCCGGGATCAGTTCGATTGCACAGTCCGTGGGGCGGTGAGGTGGTAACTCATCCGCCTCCTTCTCACTAAAGGCCAGTTTTAAGTCCCGGTATTCTTTGGGGATCGAGGCGACCTCCTCGAGGGTGAGGCAGGCTCGCTCATTCCGGGGAGGCGGATGCGGCCCCCATTCGGGGCGCCAATGGTGGTGTTCGCACCTCCAGTCCGGGAATCGGACGATCTGCTCCTCCCACCTTATGTCTGGCTGGTGGCGGGCGAGCCAACCCGAGCCCATCACCACATCAAACGAGCAAGAGGGGGCAATTACAAAAGTTTCGATCCCCCAATGCTCTTCGGTCCCAACGGGGACCGCCTGCGTTTCTAGCTTACATGGCTCTCCCCTCATGGGCCCCCCGTCCATCTGCTGGAAAAGCATGGGTAGCGGGAGGGGGGACGTGGCTAATCCTAGCGCCTCTACTAGGCGGGGGGTGATTAAGTCCCGGTTGCACCCCGAGTCGATTAGTGCTCGGGCATGCATGAACCGTTTTAGGTTCGGGTTGAGAAGGGTTACGGCCATAAACAATAAACCCCCAGTGGCTCTCACCGTGAGGAGTGCCGGCTGTTGCTGGACCTGCTTCGCGGCACCCATTAAAGCAGGTCGTTGTCGTTTCCCGCCGACTCGGTGTCGTCCGACTCCCCGGTCGATTCTTCCACGGTTTCTGGTTCGGCGGTAAAATCCTCGTCAGTCGCCAAGGTGGTGGCGACGGAGCCCCGTCCGGGCTCTTTCGGCCGACTACTCTTTTTCTTCTTGGGCCCCGATGCGGTTGGCCTGGCTGTCGGCGGGGTGGACCCCGCTTTGGCTGGGCAGTTGGAGGCGAGGTGGTCCGGGTCGCCGCACCGGTAACACTTTCGGGCAGTGGTGGGGGTCGAGGTTGTCGGGGCCCGTCGCCCCTCCGCCTTGGTGGGTGTGGATTTCAACCCCTTCTTCGCCAGTTGCTGTCGGCGAAGCCCCACGTGCTGGATGTTGGTCTCGACCTCTCCGGCTAGCTGGATCCACCCGACCAAGGTGTCGGGTCGCCCGTGGCTGTAGCAGCGGTCGAGGACGTTCGGGTTCAGCCCGTTACAAAAAGCAGTATATTTCATAATCTCGTTCCACCCTCTCACTGCCGCGCAGTAGCCCAGGAACTCCGTGGCATACTCGCGAATGGATCGGTTGCCTTGTTCGATGCGCTGGAGGGCTGCGATGGCTTTCTCCTCGCGGAGCGGGTCGCCGTACTGGCGGAGCATGGCGTGCAGGAACCCCGCTACAGTTGCTAGCTCGGGCTTCCTCGCGGTGAACAGCCCGACGTACCATTTGCGGGCTGGACCTCTCAGTCGGGACGCAATGTGGTACACTCGGCTGGCTTCGGTCGGGTAGTCCGCACCCCAGTGGGTAAAGAACGTGTCGCACTGTATGGTGAAGTACTCCACGTCCTCTGGGCTCCCGTCGAATGTAATTTTCAGCTCTCTCCCCCCCCCTGCGACCGGGGGTGCCGCGGGTTGGGGCACCGGGGCCGGCAGGGCCGGTAGGGCTGGTGCAGCTGGGGCCGGCGGCGCTGGCGGTGCGGGCACGGGGACCGCCGGGGGCGCCGGAACTGGCGGCGCCGGAGGCGCTGGGACCGGCGGCGCGGGGGCCCCCGGGGCCGGAGGCGCCACTGGTTGTGGGGCCGGTGGGGCTGGAGCGGGCACCACCGGCGGCGCGGGAGCCAGCGGGGCCGGTGGAGCCACGGGCGGTTGCCCCAGCGGCAGCCCTCCCACGGGGATCCCCAGGACCGCCGTCTGCAAGGTGCGGAGCTGGTCGTAGATCGCGCCTAGGTTCTGTTGCATCTCCTCGGCCATCATAACTCGGGAGGCGTGTACGTCGTTGTGAATTTCCCGTACATAGTCGAACAGGTCGTTGCGGAGGCTCCGGACCGGGTCGTCCCCGCCTCGCGGTTCTGGACCTTCGCCCTGGTCGTCGTCTCCGTCTCCGCTTGCCCCGTCGCCCAGCATACTTCTGTACCGCTGCTCCGCCGCGTCGATCGCCGCCGTGGACTTCCGCGGGCTCCAGGATCGGGGTGCGGCGAACGCGTCCACCGAAAAAGGTGCGGGCACCTTAATCTTGCGCCTCACCCCCGTCACCTTCGGGTCGAGCGGCGGGTCCTCCGTTGGAGTGGTGGGCTCTCCTTTGTCTGGAACCTTTGCAGCCATCGGGCCGGGTTTCCAGTTCAGATAAGCTCCGAAACAATGGGTTCACTGTTATAATGTCAGAACTTAAGAACTCCAGGCAGATCCCATACTTAGTTTCCAAGCTAGGATTTTATTAGAGAGAACTAAGAACTGTTAGATACAAGGTACAAGATAACAGTGATGGCGAGAGCCAGCACTGGCCCAGTTTTATATAGTAAAACAAACAACCCACAAAGCTTTAATTCACACCGTTACAGGCACATCTGTCTTCCCACCAGTGCTATCAGCAAAGACGTTGCCTCCTTACTCTGAAGGCCACACGATTCGGCTTCAAAGGGTGTCAGTGTGAGAAAATACAGAGATACAACATTATTCAGTCTACAGCCCCCAAATACTTTGGATACCATCGGGGCAGGGTTAACTACTACTCAGGCACTTCAGGTTAAGAAAGGTTACAATATGGGGTCGGTCTGGTTCAACGCTCAGGTCCACTCTATGCATACTTGCCAACCATCAATTATACTGGTTCTACATTAAGCTAGCAATAATAAAGTTACAAGTTCTGACAAAAGGTAGCCTAGTATTCACACTGCAGTTGTGGGACTGAAAGTGATTTGCCTAATGACACCTTGCTGAGACAATATTTGACTTAGAGACCTCCTGAATAATCTTCAAATAAGCTTCAAATCTTTGCATTACTATTTTAGCTGTAATCCACCTCAAGCAAGTCTCTACAGAGATGGCATATACATTTTCTAAACAATTACATATGTTACATGTGCCCCAATTCAGGTCATGGTTTCCCGACTCAGTCACACTTTCATGCAGAGACTAACCAGTAAAAACCTCTTGATCATTCTGTGCAGCTCCAAATGTGGTGAGGGGAAAAGAGGAGCTTCAGGGTTTGTTTGTTTTTTTGACAAGGCAAGTGGAAAATGGCAAACAGCATCTTCAAAGCTGTTTCCACTGGTGAAAATGGAGTGGGGCAGAAGCCTTTAAGTGCCTCTGTAATGATTTGAATTTATATATGTGTGTTTTCTTTAATTGTTGGTAAGTTGCAATAGAGAAAGGAGCAGTCTACAGAGTCTGAGAAGCAGGCCCAGCACGTCAGTAAGGCAGCGTTAGGCGGCTGCCTAGGGGTGCAGGCCTGGGAGAGGGTGCTGGTTTCTGCCCTCTCACCTGCCCTTGTCTTGGAGGTATGGAAAATACACTGCAAAATAGTGTGTCCTGCACCCTGGCCAGCAAATGTGGCTCTGCCTCCTGCATCTATGCTGGAAGCACAGACAGGATTTGGAGCCTCGCTGGTAGGCTTCCCAACCCTCCCGCCCTGGCTGGGGACTCCCGAATTTTCAGCCTCCTCCCCCGCTCTTAAAAAGTCTGGGGGCGGGGGAGAGAGAACATACCTGGAAGCATCATGTTTTACAGCTTGGGATCCGTTTTTAAGGCTGCACAGGAAACAGGAACGGCCCCTCCCTTTCTTTTCCTGTGCAGCCTTACTTTCGTTTTCACAGCCAGCAAATTCTGCTGGAAGAAGACCAAGTAAGGTAAGTGTTTGTGTGTGTGTGTGTGAGAGAGAGAGGGAGGGGGCAGGGAGGGGGGAATTCCCTGGTATGGAGGCCCACCCCCCCTTTAGAAAGCGTGGGGGGGGGAGGAAATGTCTACTAGGCACTCTATTATTCCCTATGGAGAATGATTCCCATAGAGAATAATAGGGAATTGATCCATGGGTATTGGGGGCTCTGGGGGGGGCTATTTTTTGAGGTAGAGGCACCAGATTTTTAGTATAGCAGCTAGTGCCTCTCCCCAAAATACCCCCCAAGTTTCAAAAAGATTGGACCAGGGGGTCCAATTCTATGAGCCCCAAAAGATGGTGCCCCTATCCTTAATTATTTCCTATGGAAGAAAGGCATTTAAAAAGGCGTGCTGTCCCTTTAAATGTGATGGCCAGAACTCCCTTGTTCAATTATACTTGTCACATCCTTGTTCCTGGCTCCACCCCCAATGTTTCCTGGCTCCGCCCCCAAAGTCTCCTGGCTCCACCCCCAAATTCCCCAGATTTTTCTTTAATTGGCAACCCTACTCGCTGGCCAGGTTGCCGCACTCATGCTCACACTCAGGCTCATGTACGGGGTGGGGGGTGGGGCAGCAGAGCCTTGCCTGCGGTGCTGGCTTTGTGCAATGCCCAGTTAGGAAGAGAACAGAGGGTTTGAGAGTGAGGAGTGTGTGAAGTGAAAGAGTGATACCTCAGACGTTATTGTTATTCACTGAAGAATTAAGCTATAAACATCTTGAAACCAAGGCTTTTTTTGAGCAGGAATGCACAGCAACACAGTTCTGGCTTGGCATCAGGGGTGCGATCTAATTTGCAAATAAGTCCTCTGCTTGAAACCAATACACTTATTGTACAAATAAAATTTAATTTTGTTTTATATTAACCTAGAGTTACATGATACTAAATTATAAGAGTCTCACCAGGGCCTCATAGTCCAATGAAGAAGCCTTAGAGCTGGGGCACAATTCAGTTGGGAATGTTAAAGAAAGTGTTCGGAATTAAATTCCTGGTGCAGCATTACATACATTAAGAGGGAAGTTGTGACAGCCTCCTTCCCCCTTGCACCATTTGGAGCAATACAGAGGGACAGAGTGGTTTTTAAAGGCCAGCTCCTATATGAATGTGTGACTAAGAGTGAGGCTGGGCACTTGTGACACAACTTGTGTTGAACACATAATGTGTATTTGGGCTGTTAGGCACTACAACAAGCCAGCTCACAGATAGGGGAGAGTTTGCTTGAGAACAATATATGCACCTTTTAGATGCTTGGTGAAGTCTACTGTTCATCCATGTTTTTAACAACATACAAATTGTGTATGATTCCAAGAGATTTATAAAAATTAAAAGGTTTCCAGATCTCCAAGATAAATGCATCCATCAAAAAAATCTAACCAGTCCGGGCCTCACAAGCTAGTTTTCACCGGTCTCAGGCTGAAAACCTTGGTCAAGCAGCCACAGACCATGAGCAATTTTACTCTTGTCTTTTGTCCGTGGCACAGAGTGTTAAAGCTGCAGTACTGCAGTCCTAAGCTCTGCTCACGACCTGAGTTCGATCCCCAGTGGAAGCTGGGTTTTCAGGTAGCCAGCTTGAGGTTGACTCAGCCTTCTATCCTTCTGAGGTCGGTAAAATGAGTACCCAGCTTGCTGGGGGGAAAGTGTAGATGACTGGGGAAGGCAATGGCAAACCACCCCATGAAAAGTCTGCCGTGAAAACGTTGTGAAAGCAATGTCACCCCAGAGTCGGAAATGACTGGTGCTTGCACAGGAGATCTTTCCTTTCCTTTCCTTTCCTTTCCTTTCCTTTCCTTTCCTTTCCTTTCCTTTCCTTTCCTTTCCTTTCCTTTCCTTTCCTTTCCTTTCCTTTCCTTTCCTTTCCTTTCCTTTCCTTTCCTTTCCACCTTTGACTTTCAACCCCAAAGCTCACATCTCTGTGCTCTCTCGGGTTAAATGCCTGCAGAAAGAAAAGCTGCATCAAGCCAACAGGATCTTCTCTCTTCTGCCCACCTTTTAAATCTAACCTTCCTTGGGTGTCTTATGACAGAAAGATAAACATTTCCTAATGATATGAGAACTATGAGAGAGCACCTCTCTGTCCATCCTAATTGCTGTTTTGGGACAGCTCAAATCATGCTGCTGTGCCCACGGAAGCCAAGAGAATCCCCAGGAGGACTTGCAATCACTACAGCAACACTACAGAGTTGGAGAACTGGGGCTGATCCCTCGCCCCCTCGTCCACATGAAGTCTCCTGAGTGACCGGGCAAGTCACAGTTCTCCCAGAGCTCTCTTAGCCCCACCTACCAAACAAGGTGCCTGTTAGAGGGAGAGGAAGGAAAGGCAATTATGAACTACTTTGAGAGTTCTTAGGGTAGCAAAAGGAAACCATCTCTTCTACCACTGAAGACTAAGGGCCAAACAATATGCTGATCACAGGGAGACTTCCATTTTCATGTGACATTCTTGTTTGTTTAAAAGAGCTGCCATATGTAATTGGCATGCTTTGTTGTTAGCTTGCCATCTCAGAAATCCACCTCTGTAATTTCATAAAATTTGTATCCTGTGGCATTCTGAACATTTTGATTATGCTGGTGAGGAATGGGGTCTTTGTTATATTCCACAGTGGCTGAGAGAATGGAGACTACTTAGACTAAAATATTAACTTCTACACATTCTTTAAAAATCCAGAAATGACTTATGGGATAGGAAACAGAGAGAGAGAGAGAGATGGAAAACTTTTTTTAAAAAACCCTCTACACAATATACTGCTGATTAATGTTTGCAACAGTCAACACAAACACAACTCACACCATATATCACCTTACATCCAGAAATATGCTACACTGTTTCAGTAAGACTTAGAGTAGGAGTCATGCCCCAGCATCCTCTGCTGCTGTATTACAAGACAGGCAATCCTTTGATCAAAGAAAACACTTCAACATAGTACACACTTTTCTTAATCTAGCTGTGGTGATGGGCATTGGTTTAGGTGGCTTTAAAAGATGATTAGAAAAATTCATGGAGGAGGGGTCTATCAAACCCATGATGGCTAAAGGGAACATCCAAAGTTGTGAGACTGTATATGATTCTGAACACCAGCTACTGGTAGCAGACAAGACGGGGAGGGCTGTTTTTCTCCATGACCTCCTGAATTCCTCGTGGGCTTCCTAGAATCCTCTTCAGGAAAGAAGATGTCATAGAAGATGGACCTTAGTTTTATCCTGTGTACTTCTGGTTCTAGCTATTTTGGTGTGGCAGCGATGCATTGCTCTAGGCATGGGGTGTTAACGAACAGCAGCAGAGGCATGTGCAGTTTGTTAAGGTTTCCATTAAAGTAAAGTAGGAATGTGTTCCCATTTTGCCCTTTTCCCCTTTGTTGAATTGTGCTCCGCTTATATAAGGGAAAGGTGGAGGGAGGCTGTGTTAACATAAAGACGGGTTGGTGAATCACATAAAGGGAATTCTTTATGGAACTTGTTTCCATATGAAAGTAGCAACATAAATGGCTTGCAATACCATTTTTTTAAATGAATTGTGTCCTAAGTGCTTATGATTGTCCCTGGTATTCAGTTTTCAGTCATTAAGTAGCTTTGAAACAACAGGAGGAGAGAAAGGAAACATTTTGTACCTGCGGCACTCACTTGGACAACACAGTTTTAGTAAAAGTCTTTCCCCTTTTGGATCTAAAATTATGCAGGGGACACAATGATGTGTGAATTGATGCAAAGGCAAATAATATATTTCAGAGCCATTAATAGTCAATGCCTCACTCCAGTTACAGGTGTGGGGGGAGAATAGCATTGATTTTCCTATCTGAATCAAATTCTTTTTCCTACTTTTGCCAAGCAGACTGCTGCTTTGATGGAATCAGACTGTGGGGGGAAAAGAGTTGATTCTCTTCAGATCTCAAGATAAATAAGCCATGTTTCGTCTTCTTACAGCAAATAATAACCCCTTTGGAGAGAAAAACTGGTTCCGCACCCTGCCTATGTATTCAACGCAAAATGGTCATTGTGCACAAAAGCTTCTTTTAGTATATATTACAGGAACACCCCATTGAGAAGAAAAGAGGCTGATGCCATCATTATCTTGGTCTTAACTGAATTTTTTCCATAACTTTGTACCTGAACCAAAAGAAAAAGACAAACACGGGGATTTTAAAGAAAGTTTTATTCACCCCATGTTAGACAAAGGTGAAGCTAAGAAAACTTTTTCATTTGATTTTGACTGTTTTTATTCACTTTTGTCTTTTTAGTTTAATTTTGACTGTTTTGTAATTTGCAGATGTGAAACTAAGAAAATAAGCAATCCGAAAATGGAAGATACTAACTGCTTCATACCTACTGACCGGGTTTTCATGTGGAAGACATTTTGGAAACTGATCTTCCATATGATCCATCAGCAATTTTCACTGGGTATATTAAGGGTAAAATAGATGGATCTAACGATGAGATTATAATTTGCATATCGGCAGCAGTGAAAGTTCTGATTCCTGAAGTCTTGAAGAAATCAATAGTTTCTGGGTTTAGTCTATAATTATCCAATATTTAGGAGTTTCTGGAACCATTTAAACTAACATATGCTTTATTAAATATGTTTTATAAACCTAAAACATTTTATTAATATCATTTTCTGCTTTTATGCCTTGAGCTTTTATAAAAACTGGCTTGGCTGATTTTGCTGACTTGTTCTATTGTTTCATTCGGCTTTGTTTTATTTTCTTAGATTTGAACTGCCCTGAGCTAAATAAATTATGTGTATAGATAACCCAAATGGTTGCAAATTACAATTAAGGAATTAATGTTCATTAGAATGGGAGATCAGAGGAAGGGGAAGCAATGCCTCAACTTCATTCCTTTCCTGCACCTCCATTCCCCCCATTTAGTTCCCTATAGAGAACAAATTATTCATATCGATTAGATTCCAACATTAAAAATAGAAAGGAGTTTATTTTATCGTAATTTTAATGTTTTAATTTTAAATTAGTATAAACATGGTTGTACACCATCATTGGGGAGGGATGATGGCTCAGTGGTAGAGCATCTGCTTGGTAAGCAGAAGATTCCAGGTTCAATCCTGGCATCTCCAACTAAAAAGGGTCCAGGCAAATAGGCATTAAAAACCTCAGCTTGAGACCCTGGAGAGCCACTGCCAGTCTGAGTAGACAATACTGACTTTGATGGACCAAAGGTCTGATTCATTATAAGGCAGCTTCATATGTTCGCTCTAAGCCCTGTTTACAGGAAAGGGTGCTATTAAAAATGAATTTAATAAATAAATTAAACCAATAACCCTCTTCTGCTTCATTCTCACTGTTTCATGTAGTAGGATCCAGGAAAGAAAATAATGGCTAATCCATCTTGGTTTAACCAATAAATACTCCCTACAAGGAAGGGTGTATGATAGATCAGGTGGCACTAACTGAGAATGATTCCTAGAAACACAGAATAATAGAGGTGGAACCGACTTAAAGGGTCCTCTAGTCCAACCCCGCACACAGCAGAGGGTATTCACAACTACTTCCCTCCAAATCCCCCAATGACCCCAGTTCTATACCTGGAGGAAGGAAAAAACCCTCCAGGATTCCTGAGCCAATATGCCCTAGAGGAATATTCCTTTCTGGCCCTCCCTCCCACTCATGGTCTTCCTAAATCACAAAAACTGCATTGCCCACCACCTCCTGAGAAAATCTGTTCCACTGAGGAACTGCCCTAACTGTCAGGAAGTTCTTCCTAATGTTTAGCTGATAACTCTTTTAATTTAATTTCAGTCCATTTGTTCTGATCCAATCTTCTGAGGAAACAGAAAATAACTCTTCTTTATCTATTTGACAGCACTTCAAATACTTGAAGATGGTTATCATATCACCTCTCAGTCATCTCCTCTTCAAGCTGAACATACCCAGCTCTTGGTAGGTGGTCATTTTCTCAGAAAGCACTTTTGTGGTGGTACCTTTTTTGGAGGGCAGTAATTTGGACCCCATAAATCTAATCCTTAGCAACCTTGGAGGGCAGGTAGAAGAGAGTGAGATGGAGATCTTCTGTGACTTTGATGTCTCTACCATGCTAGGGGTCATTCTACTGGACCATGAACCGAACCAGTTCATAAGGCAGCTAAAAATTCAAGATGGCCCTTGGGTTGTGAATTGGGCCCATCATAAACCACAGTCCAAACCACATTTTCCCAGTTTGCGCCCATTCCAAGATGAAATTAAAACTTGTTTCAGTTTTCATAGTACTCTGTCCCTGAAAGTACTTTGAAACATTACAGGGCTCTCATCACCCTGGGTGTGCAAGTGGCTTAAACATCAAGATTTTGTACTGTGCTATAATGTCTAAAGGGTCATTTGAACAGGAAAGAACTGCAAGCTGGATGGGTTTCTGAAGCTTATGAAACATTTCTATGCAAGTTTCCCATTTCAGTGTTGGCACCAATGCAAAACCCAGAAGCACAAGACATCTGGCTCTTTGGAAATGCTATAAAGGCCAAATGTGCTCTCAGATGCAATACAATTCAAGATTTTGTCCAGGCTGTTACTATTTTTTTTTTTAAATGACATAGTCAATCTCCCAAGTTGCAAGACTTTAGATAGGTTTTTTGTTTATTAATTGTGACTTTATTTTCATCATCTATGCTGATCAGCAGTTTGTACCCATATTTTAATCTTAAAAAAGGGTTCTCAAAAAGGCTGCACTGTGATGTTGATATAGCTCTTCTTATTCTTTAACATTTCCTCTCTCTTTTTTTAAAAAAAATGTCCAGCTTGAGAAAATGTAGTCATTGCCTGTTGGCTTCTGTTTTTGGAAATCCCTTATCGTGTTTGTCAACAGCTCATTAGGCGCCCCAAAGAAAACAATTAGCCATTTTTATTCTTTCACCACAGATCACACCATTCAGTTCTCATACAACAATGCCAAGCCTGACTTCCTTTCTGCTCTGGGTGCTTAACAAAAAAAGAGACACTTATTGTGTGTCAGATTCCAAAAAAGAAAAAGAAAAAAGGATAACCTGAGAAGCAGATAAAAAGTGCATTCCACCCCCCCCCCCCCCGGAAAATCAGTAATTTCTCAATCAAATGAAACCAATGGCTTGGATCCAGCTATGTGCAAGCAGAAATACAAATTGACTTAGTGCAGTTCTGCATGTGTAGCACCTAAGCATTTTCATCCCACTACATTATAGTGTCCAGAACTTTTTACTTGCTTTTTTAAAAATTTATTCACAGGAACTCAAGGCAGATTACACATAAGCCATTCGTGGGAAGGGAGGGATATAAATCCCAAATAAATAAATTAAAAAATAAATAAATAAATAATGAGTCAGTACAATCAACCAAATGGGGCATTCAGTGATCAATGGATTAGAATAGTAGAAGTCTGAGACCACCAGAAAGCGTACAGAAATTACAAAATAGGATTGTATTTACTATAAACTATATATGACAGTATAGACCACAAGACCCAATCTTTTACTCAAGTAAGCTTGTGAAACATTTTGTACTGGGCAACCCTATTACCTACATTGGATGGCACAAGGTTTTGCATGATTAGAAATTCAAGTGGGGATACAATAAGTTTGGCTCCACACAAGCAGGTACTCTTATGCTTGCAAGAGTTCTAGCCAAGTAGAAATTTTGCACTGGATTCAACCCAGTATCTATTATAAAATGCACCATACAAACAGGGCATATATTTGTATGTGTGTGAAAAGCGTGAGAGAGGATTGCCAAACTGGACTCACTTCTGAGTCTTTAACAGAAGCTAAATAATTATATAGTCCTGCAGCTGTGCCAATGCCAGGAACAAAATGATGCTCATTACATTTCTGCATGATGAGTTGCAATTAAAGAGAGAGAAGCTGGGCCAGCAAAGACAAAGGTGACAGCTAGAAACAGAGAGACCATTCAGAAACACAGAAATGCATATTTGCATACAGCTATGTCAGATTAGCCCAGGCTAGCCTGATCTTGTCAGATCTCAAAAGCTAAGCAGGGTGGGTCCTGGCTAGTATGTGGATAGGAGACCTCTAAGGAATATCAGGGTTGCAACATGGAGGTGAGCAATGGAAAACCACTTCTGAATGTCTCTTGCCCCAGAAAGATCTAGCGGAAGGATCACTACCTGTGAATGGTTGCCCCACAGAGTCTGCATGCACAGGCAGAATTTTTAAAGATCATTTTTAATTTCTTTTTACAAATTATACATAGAGATGATAAAATAGTGAAATACAAAGAGAGTTGCAGAAGGTAGCCATGTTGGTCTGTGGTAGAGGATTACAGTCCACTAGCCCTTTAGAGACCAATGTAATGAGCTTTTGAGAATCAAATTCTCTTCCTCACATACAGGTTGGAAAGAAAAGGGTGCAGGGACATAGCCAGAAAATGTTGGGTGGTGCGGTGCTGGAAAATTCAGGGGTGAGGGAACAGGAGAAAGAGGGAGTGGGGAGAAGATACATCTTAAGTGTGTTGATGAGAACTAAGTATATGAACTCTGTGAAGGCAGGGGGAGCCTCACTTATTAACTAAAGTGCCTCATCTTAACTAAAGGCACGTGGTCAGGGGGAAGGGAGAAGTATGCTTGATATTAGCCCACACCTCCTTAAAGCCCTCAGTGCTTTTGGGAGGGTACCAAAGTTGGGGAAAGGCTGTCTGAAGAAGCTCAGAGGCACTCTAAAAAATTTTGGGCCAGCTTTTCTGCAACCAGGGTGCCACAGGTGGCAAGGGAGAGTTCACATTAGGAGCCAGGGCTCAGGCTGAGCCCACCCTGGCAACTT